>NC_085845.1:148544024-148870388 GCF_035594765.1 Anolis carolinensis
CTGGCACAGATGTTTAGGATCAGGGTATAACTTTTGAACAACATGTTGCCTTGTCGTCATCACTTTACTTCACACATGTTTGAAATTTGTAGCATTCATGGTTCTTAAAAAAAGACCACTGCCACATTACTATCTATTCTCAAGAAGTGGTTGTGAGGGCTTGCTACGCACATTGATTTCCCCTAATGAAACTGCTGTCAACTCAACATCAGTCCATTACTGTGTTAGAATTCAAAGGCTGTCAGGGACCAGATAAAATAAATTTGATGGCTACATCCGGCACATGGATCACAAACTTATGATCTTTATGATCATAGTCAGAAACTGCAAATACAGTGCAAGCTCTTTCTTCCTCTGCAGGTAGAACCAAGTATGTGAAGGCCAAATAAATATTCTCATTGGTGTCATCCAGTTGTGGGCCAATTGAATCTGAAACAGTGGTGTAATCCAGAAAGAAGCCTGATGCAGAGGTTCAGGGCCTGTCAATCTGGAAGTATAAAGCAAGCCACTTATTTCAAAGGTGCTCCTATTGGTCACGTAAAGCAGATATTTCCAAATCCTTGAAGAAAGCAGGTCAGCAGCAATGGATCATGGGGAAATGTTGTTGTTGGTTGGTTTTTGTAAAGGAAAATATATTTTAAAGTCAATTTTCCAAGCTTTTCTCCATTGACAGACCCTTCTCCTATTAATAGAATAAATAAATAGATCACCTTAATCATTTAACTTGGATATCATTGTCAGCCTGGCAGTACGAGGTATGATTACAGAGCAACCATGAAGGGGATCTTAAGTACATCATTTGAACTAGATTTTAGTGTTTCTTCTTTAATCTATACATCTCTTTCACTTCTAATTATACTGAGGATAATGGCTGGCATCCTATTGGTGACATGTGCAGTTATAGGTTCCCCTAGAGAAGTGATTGGATAGAGCAAAGGGTATTTCTCTGATTTGCTTACCTTGACCTTTAATTCTGTATGTACAAAGCACACATATTACTACCAGTGCTAGTTTAAGCTCTTTTGTTGCCTAAGGCAAACAACCAAATGGAGTCCTATCATTACTACAAGTCCAGGTGAATCATATGCAAAAGCACCCAAGTTCGTAACCAAGTCAGGCAATCCCACCATCTTTCTCCTTCTTGGACAGTAAAAACAAAGAAATAGATAGCATTTTGCTACCTGTTCAGGATAGCTGCCTTGAAGTGTCCACCTTATCCTGCTTATTGATGGGGGCAGTGCACCACTGAGAGGCTGTGTTTTCTCTGCAGAAATCACACTAAACACTCATTCTTCAGTGTCAGAACAACAGTGAGCTTTCAGTTAGTCATCTAGTTTAGTCTGCTTTAGACTTCATTGCTTCAAGGAACCTATGGAAACAGATCAACTAGGAGCACCTTAGAGAATTCGCATACTTGCCTTCATGGTTTTCCTCTAGAATCAGTCTTTATTTGCGCACAATAGCTAGGATCCTAAAGTCACTCCATATGTAACCCCCTCAGGTTTTGCCTTTTTGCCACAGTATTTCTTCAGTGTTGTAGAGGCAAGCTACTGGTCCATTGAAAAAGTGGTTTGTCACCTCTGCAGTGGAAAAAGCTGTGTGTGGTGAAACCAGCAAACAGAACTCTTGTGTACAGCACCCCACAGTAGCAAACAAAATTCTTCCTTTTTCATATCTTCCGCTTGTGGATCCCAGCTCATATGTATTATTTTGCTGGAAAATGTAAATAATGAAGATGCAAAACGTGAATGTACATGAACAAAATGGAACAAATCTTCAGCGCAAAAGAATAAACTTTCCGCAGTTCTTTGCGAGCCTTCCTTTACCAGAATGTAATCTTCATTATTCATATCTTCTGGGAATGTTTTTTTATTGTGTTTGATAAATAAAATTGATTTTTAATAGATGAAAAAATACTTCAACAAATGATTTTTTTCAGCAGCAGAATACTTGACTTTTTTACTTTCTTCCACTCATACATTAATAAAGAATTCATTAAAAGAGAAAATTGCAATATTTTGCAATTGCTGTACTACTCTGCTGTATTATTCTGCCACAGTCTTGTCTGAAATATTACTGCATATTTTAACTACTGTCAGAATATAAGGAATCACCTTTTAAAAAAACAAACAAAAAAGAATGTATTTGTTGTAATGATTATTTCTGAACAAACTGTACTTTGAATTATAGTTGCTTTATTTTTAACTGGGTTTGCATCTAGAATATTAAACAGACACCAAATGTAAGCTTGCTATGGTAAAAAAAATGCTCTTGCGTGGCTTGCAAGTTCATGGTCATATATGATGTTTGAGATGTGCGGAGTGTGAGGGAATATAGCTTGGAGGAGTATAACAGGGATTTTTAAAGCTTGCAGACCAGATCTACAAATCATCTATGGTTCAAATCCTATATCTAGTTTCCTAGAATTCAGCCCCACTGAATAAACATAAATCAAATTTTACTGCAAGAAAGAGATTGTGGTTCTTCTTGATGTATTCATATACATTCAAGTCCTGACACAATTAGATTAGAATAAGAACTCTGTTACATGTTGGAGGGAAAAGATCTGAACTGGGGAGCCTGCTGTGCTCTTGAAACTCCCATGACTTCCAATCTTGACTATATTTGTGTGAGGGCTGTAAGGCTACAAAAACCATGATATCATAGCCATGTTGTCAACAAGAATGTAGAAGATGAATTCCATCAAACCAGAGCCTTTTCAAGTCACACTAACTGCTTTGCAGTGCTTTTGCTGAAACAGATAGGATTTAAACTATTCTGCAGACTGTTTATTCACAATAATGAAGTATATTGAAGTTGCCCATGTTCTTTCTGTTTTGTTTTTGTTTTTGTTTTTTTAAAAAAAGATCAATCTATTACTTTATAATGTCTTCCAATGTAGTTTTATAGTAATGACAAAGTCAATTCCCATCAAGTACAGAGAACGGGCCAAATTTCATCATCTATTGGAGATTTTCTGTAAGTAGACGTAAGATAAAGAGGGGAAAAGGCATAATATAGATTTTTTAAAAACATTGAAAAGTTCCTCACATAGTCAAACTGGTTTCCCCAGCCAGGTGTAATGATGAGTTGAGAGACAATGAATATTGTATTGCCACACATTTAGGGGGTTTATTGGGATGACGGTTATAATCCAAAATAAGTCTATCTTTAGAGGAGGCCATTAGGTAAGATGTTTTCAGAGTAGTCCAAATTCCAATCGCTACTGGCAATGCATATTGATTTTCTTACCCCTCTTTGTCTAATCTACATGATATCTCAAAGAGCTAGAATCCATATTACTTCTAAAAGCAGGTATCTTAAGGAAGTTGCTACTCTTTGTCCTCATTTGTACATTCTACTTGCTTAGTGAGGGAGACAGAACCAAGGAGCAACATGGGAACAGAGAATACATACCTCTGAGCCCATAGCCGTGAACAGATACCCATGAAGCCAATTCCTAGAATTTGTTTGTTAGTTTAAAGATGGTATTTGTATTTTATTCTCCTTACTCTTACCTTACTTCCTATCTTTTCTGCCCCTTTTCCCCAACCCAGCTCCCCTTTTAATAGTTGTTCGGCTTATTGTCTGAAATCTTTCATTTAGCCACTATGTCCTTGGTTTTCTCTAATCTTCTAATCTTTTTCCAGTCTACAGTCTGCCCCATAAAGAGAGATTTGTCCCTAAGGACATTGTGAGCTTTTAGTCCAAGTCAAACCAATAATTTACTTCTCAAAAACATGTCTTCAGACATTCTGTCAGCTTTGTTCCTTGAGCACTTAGGATTCATGTGAACATTCCGTGCCATCACACCAACTCAACTCAACTCAACCAAATGATGTCAGAGGCTTCACTGCCAGAAGCACTATACAGGATAGACAAATGGTGTTAAAGTTTCAAAAATGTTCTATTTGTGTTACATGATTTTAAAAAAGCATAAATGAAACTGTGATATTCACAGTTAAATTTGCTTGCAATGGGAATCTATTACTATAGGAATCTTTTCATCACATCTCCAAATGAATGCTGTTGAATAGTCCCAACTACAGTAAGCCCACTGGATCAATTGTTGACTTCACCAGAAAGATATTCAGGCAATGATTTTTGAATTCATCTCAACTGATTTATGTGTCTATGCTATTATTCTTTTCCTCTTTTTTGGAGGGGGGGCATTCAATACTACAAGTCAATCCTATTTTCCTATTTTGGGGTAGAATTACATCATCACAGGTTTCTGCAAGCATAGCACAAAGATCTTTTATGGTGATGTGTTGATCTAGTCCAGTTGCTCTCAATGTTTGGTCCTGCAGATATTTTGGACTTCATTTCTCATAATTCCTGAGAATTCTGCATACTGGTTGGGACTTCCAGCAGTTGAAATCCAAAACATCAGGAATACCAAATATTGAAAACCACTGATCTTGTCACAAGTTGTTCTTTTCTGAAAAATATTTCCAGATATTTTTATTTTATTTCCCTTGCCCTCTTTGAAAAAAGGACCCCTTGCTATCTTGTTCTCTGGATATTCTACAACGTATATTGTGACAGCCATCATTCACCCCTCGTAATGTCTTGGGCTATAGTTTGGCCTGCAGATCGTGAATGAGACAGCATTTTCCACAAAGAGTCAACTATGCTACTACTACTGCCAATGTGAAGACTCACCCTTCCCTCTTGGGAAAAAATGGAATTTCCCCCCTCTCCGATTAGTGCTTTCTTTAAATTTTGCGGGCTGTAATCTGCAATCACTTCTATGAAGAAAGACCTTTTGAAAAACCAATGTTTTCTCACAACAGAAAGGGGTCCTTATTGCCACTGCACATTGCTACAAATATCCCTTAAGCCAGCACAAGTGTTATGACAGAGTAAATCAGCAAGAATATTCTAACTCCTTTTTATACATAGGGCAGAGTATTTTGCAAGATTATTTGTACATGGGTGTAGGTAGAACATTTAGATTAAGCATCTCCAGAAGTTTAGAAGACAAGGACAGGAGGGGGGCTTTTAATGCAACTGTGAAGATTAACTCACTCTGAACTAAATTTATTTAATGGGGTGGAGGGCATGGCAGAGCAGTGACAAAGTCTTACAAATTTTCATAGTTACAAATTGTTCCATGTAGGGATCATTAGACTCATATTTTTGTCTCAATATTTTAAACAAAATGAATAGTGTTACTTTTAGCTTCAAGATAATTTTGTGGATTCTGGAGGAATTTTATTAGTTTACAACATTCAGTTGTGAAGGCTTGGCTGGCTCTGATTTGAATTGATTACGTGATAACTGGTGTTCCATGAGTTTCAAACGAAATTGATCTGCATTTTTTGCCTCCATCTAGTTCATGTTGTCATCAATTTTAAAACTTACATATAGATATTTGATGTAGATAAATTGCTATCTGTCGCTAGATTATGGTCACGATCCAAAGACATGCTTTTAGTCTGCTACAAAGTTTCAATTTTCCACCAGGATTTTGATCCATTTTAAATAAATAATAAATAATAGCCCTTAAGATTCACAAGTATGGTTGACAGAAGACTGTACTATGAAAGAAAATGAATGAAAATTCCTGTTATGCACAGAGTGAGTTTCATAACCGCATTGTGACGTGTGGAGTTAATCTAAATTAAAGGACATTGTTAGTGATGTATCATTTCTCCCATGTTCTACTTTGTACATGCCCTTACCACTCATAAGCACTGACTTTCTAAGCAATATTAACCTCACTGGTAGTCATATTTGTTAATAAAAGTTATAATACATTTATTTCTCTCTCTCTTTTTAATTCACAATACCAGTATATGCTTGTTTTTACTTTTGTTTTTGACTTGAACATATTGGATAGATAATGTTTGACAATCATTTCTTAGCTCGAGGTGCTACTCACATTCCAAAGAGTATCAGGTTGACAGCAAACTTCTCTCTTTCTCGCCTCGGTAAACGGTTTAGACATGACAAAGCTTTGCTGTTTATACTGTGTATTATGAACATTGTATAAAGGGTTACATAGTGACTGTATAATGTTGTATTTAAATACATATATTATATTATTTATTTTTCATACTCATGAATCAGTATTGCAGGCCTGTATTAGCATCAAATTTCCATGTATATTTACGGGAGTTTGAGAACAATATCCATGATAAGTTTAAGGAAGTCAAAATGCAAAATAAAAATTCCCAGCATTTCTGAAATGATTGTAAGCTCTAATAGTTCTTTTGGGAGATTACTGTCTGAACTGTGGTTCACTGGAATTTTTTTGTAATTTTCTTATACACTGCAAAGTATAGGGACTTCAAGACATCGATGGAGCAGATGTTTTACACAGAGCTTGCAATGTTACTTTTTTTTTGGCCTGGAATCCTCAAAATCCACAAGCCAGCACAGAGTTCCCATCCAGAATAGTAACTTTGCCAACTTCTGTATTTCTAAACATTCCTGAGTTCCAATCTTTCTACAAGTAAGATAATTATAGATAATTTGTTTGTTTGCTTGTTTGTTTAAAAAAATGTATTTCTCCCCTCTCAGATAATAGAGTTGTGAAATTTTCATTTCCTCCCATAAATATGACAGAAAGAATTTGAGATTTCTTTTTTAAAATGTACAGCTAAGTGAAACTGATATCCAGTCCAATTCTTACATTAATTGGATTGTTATACACAGTTTCAGTTATCAATGGTTTCATGTATTCATGTAGGACCTCTTGCACATGCTACACTGACTTCTCAATACCTCCTATGTTTATCACATTAAAAATAATAAGATTCATCATTAACCACAGTTTTGCATACTGGCAGTTCCTGGGTTACGAACAAGGTTCTGTAGGTTAACACCCTTGTGACATTTGTTGTCCGTGCCCCTGATCAGAAGATTTTATCTCACTTTCTGTCCTTGTGACAAAGATTTTGAAAATTATGAGTTAACGTGGAAACAAAGATTGGCAATAAAACTTCTGTAAGAGTTACATTTTCCCCAGATAACTCTTACAGAAATGGATTTCCCTTCGTAGTGATTTCTTCTTATTTCCTGTTGTTTCACTCCTGTTTGTAACTAGGAGTTGTACAAATCGGATGTTTGTAACTCAGGGGCTGCCTGTAACTACACTAAGTCCAGGAATATATCCCTCACAGATATGTTTTGTTTTCAGCCTTCTAATCCAAAGGTTTTGAATGCTTGTCACTGACATCAATTGTAGTTTGAATTTCTGTTCAACCATGTGTTTTTGTGGGGGTTTTTGGAAGTAGAGGAACTAACTCGTTTCAGGACATGGTTCTCTGCTGATAGGGAGTTCATTATTTGCTCTAGTTGACAACTCAGGCTAGATTATTTGATATGAGGAAGCTTGCCATAAACAGAAGTTTCACCACTACAGCAAATAGTGCAGATGCAAGCCAAAGAGTTGTGGTTTGGATAACAAGAAGAAGCCATGTTGAAGCATTTGTTTCCCTGGAAGCTACACCTGTTCAAGTACTTTTCCATGCCTGCATTCTGCTTTGGGTAAGATTGAAGTTTTAGGAGCAGGAATCTATCTATCTATCAATCTAATATCCTGCCTTTCCCCAAACTCTAGTTTTTGAGATACAGTTCACAACATGTGCAATATACCAGTCTTCAGCTGCTCAGCCATAGAAAATCATGATGCCCATATCTAAGGTCCCTTCTACACTACCATATAAAATCCAGATTATTTGCTTTGAATTGGATTATATGGCAATGTAGACTCATATAATCTGGTTCAAAGCAGATAATGTGGATTATTTCCTTTGATAATCTGGATTATATGGCAGTGTAGATGGGGTCTTAGAAACTAGAGCTGATGTGGTCTAGCCAATACAATTTTCTCAGTCAGCACCCCCAAATAACCCCAGGCCTAAAAACCAAGACACCAAGATTTCTGTTGTTGTTGTTGTTGGGCTGTGTAATCCTTAAGGTCATTTTGCATTCTCACTCATTGAAGGTGTTTGCATTTCACCAAGGGATTCAAAAGGGCAGTGCTTCAAAGAGCGGTGGGTCATGAGAACAGAATGTGGAATCTAAAGCAAAAAGTTGTGTTTCACAAAAAACAGAAATGGTCTTCTTGCTTGGTGGAGATGCTGGCACGGGCCCATTGAACCAAAGAAAGTAAATAATTCATTTGTCCAACTTAGAGAGTACTTATAATAAAGTGTCTTCTTACCTGTTTTCAGCGTTGCCTAGTCTGGATTCATAGCAAGACTCCATATTGGGTTCAGAATGTTCTTATTTCAGTCCCATCTCTTTCAAATTTTATCTTCTATTTCCTGTTTTCCTTTTCCATCCGTATACTTTCTATACATTACTTGTATAGTCCATACTCTCTTAAGTATGGAATGCCATCTGAAACAGAACAGAATTAGAATCCTAGTTAAGTTTCAATTTCTTCAAATATATTTAGCTTCTTCCCCATCTCTTTTTATGCTTTATTCTGTAAGCTAAATATTTGACCTTCCCTGTTGAAATGGTCTTTAGAACAAAACAAAGCCATCCATTTTGTAGCACAAAATGGCTGAATGTTTCATTCTTTAGCATTGTTGCAAATTGCTAAATTAACACTGAAAATTGAGCACATGCATCATTCAGTTTCTTCCAATAATTTACATATATTTCTCACTTTCATATGGCTCGTAATGCATTTGCATAGATTGATTATAAAAGCAATCTTGTGATCAGACATAATGCTGCATCATAATTATTTCTGTGCAATCTTTATGAAGGAACATCTTTACTTTGGGAAAGCAGCAAGCAAAAAAAAAAATCTCTGCCAAAGACTACTGGTGTCTCACCAAACTATAAGCATCACCATTCCGTTGCATATCAAGCTACATTATATTTGCAATGCAGATGCTTGCTTAGCCCTCTGCAATATTGAGTATCGAAGTGAAATTGAGTTGTTTCATAGCAATTTATATTAGTTCCAAAACATATTGGACTTACCCAATTTTGTTTCAGAACAGAACAGTAGAGTCTGAAGTGCTTCAGACTGATATGTGTCTCCTGACAGGAGAAATCAATGAGAGAAAGTTAGATAGTATATCGCCAGACCTTTCTTTGATTATGGAAATGTCCCTGTTACTTATATGCTTGATTTTTGTACCATGGTTCAGTAACTGAAAGCATGCATCACTTTTGTGCCACTCTTGTGCCTTTTCGTGATCCCGATGAAAGCTGTTACACAACACTGCATTTTGTTTTGCCTGTTACCAGTTGATACAACCCCCAATTCTCAGTTTGAGTTCACATGCATTTACACCCTGAAGTGTTTTCTGTGCGTTTCCAGAGAGCTGAGATTTTTCCAGCCACCTGCTAAAATTTACATTGCAATTGGTATTTCTTTTACCTCATGTAGACTATACTGTAGACTGTTGCTTTTAAATGAAGATTAGGAAATCCCTGTAAAGTGTTTAATCAGAATAATATAGAAAAATCAAAATAAGCAAAGAAAATTAAGCCTTGAATGCTTAAATAGATTAGATAAGTCATCTAATCAACTAATGGTGAAACCTGATGGAAAAAATGTGTTCTAATAAAATGCCCAATTTCCAAAGTCTATGTATATGACGCAAATACAATTGCAAATACAATGGCAAACTATTGTGTCTCCTTAATTAAGATGGTCCTTCTTTGATCTTTGCACTTGAAATCCTTCATCAGAGTAGTGTGGTGCAACTCTGCAACTACATTAAAATGTTGATTGTGATACACAGCCTCTGCTTTAAATGGCAATATTCTGCTAATATGCAACTGCATTCATATCATAAACAAATGCAAGACTGATTTTACAATTACGGTATTACGGGAAATTTCAACTGGGAGCACATGCATACACAAAACCCACAAATGTACAACTACACATATAATGGCATCACATGTACAACTTTGCTCCCACAAAGAATACAATACAGTTGTTGCAAAACACCCAATGACTTCAGTAGACAAATCTATAAAAGCATGAGAATAAACTTCCCCCCACTGTGCAGCTGGGGGAGGGAAGTGGATTTGCCCCCTCCCAACGAAGGAGAGACGTCTAGAAGGAAGCTGCCCACCTCTTAGATCACTCACTTTTGGAGCTTCGACCCACCCGCCCGCCGCTAACAGTATAGCAGTAGTGTGGTCGCTTAGTTGGGCCGGGTAGGATTTTTTTCCCTCCCACTACCCTATACTGTGTGGAGTGGTAAATTGGGAGGTGTGGTCATTTAATTAGGTGGTCAGCGGAATGCTTAGGGGAATCTCTTATTTTGGTGTGCACCACAAGGCACCTCTGTTTTGGTGTTGGCCAGAGGCGTGAATCCTCGCTTAGGGTTTGTACAGCCCCGGTGAGGGTGAACGATTATGGCCTTGGAATGGGAGACTTTGACCTCATTTGTTTTGGAGGCAAAACTCTCCAACACATTCCCCTTTAGGTCATCCAGGTTTAGATAGACTGGGGACCTGGTGTTTCGCCCTAAATTCAGTCTTAATGGATGGTCGGGTATGACCACTAATATTGGCTTATGCCTTACCAAATTCTTAGATGGCTAAGGATTTTTGGCCCTAGTTCCAAATTAAAGTTAAATAGGTAACTATCAATAAAGTTGCCCAGTTTTAAACCCAAGCTTACTTGTCTTGTCTCGTTATTTCGGAGGGTTGGAGGGCAAACCCAAATAATGCCAATCTCTATATCTGTAAGATTTTCCATCTGCACGTGATATTGTCCCAGGTACAAGAAATGTGTATTCATAGCGCTGCCATCACTTATAAAATAAATGGAGAAGCTCAGCCTCGAAACTCTCTTTTTATGTATTGAAACCCCTACAGAGAACTCTGTGTTAGGGCCTGCATGGAAAGTATTGCCTAAATCCACTTTATCTACCAACAAAAGTAGACCTATTTAACAGCTGAAATTTTGTAAATGAACATTTCTGTAAATTCAACTAATTGAATTGATCTACTCTGATTCAGTACTGAGCTGGAAGTAATCCCTTCATTACTCCAAAAAAAATGATTAGCTACATTAACAGTGGAAAGTTGGTTTTGGAAGGTAATGAAGTTATAAGAAGGACATATTTTAAAAGTAACATAAAGAGTAATTGCAAATTTATTTTACTGATTCAAAAAAGTAGCAGTTTTTACTTATTTTTACAAAAGGAATAAAGTATAGGTATAAACTCCACAAGACTCTCAAAGCCACTGTTACAATGAGGACTAGTGGACATTAAATTTAGCAACATTTCTGAATTTTAATTTTAATTTATAATCCAAATTTGATCAAATTGACTGGAATCAAATTAGCACATGATGTCAATTTCTAAATCTCACTCTGAACCAAACTGGGGGAGGTGGTTTAGCTGAACTCACATCAAACATGAATGAAGAAGCTTGGATATCTCCAGAAAAGTGCACTAAATAATTTTAATATATTACTTGCTGCATTTATGGTTTATGTGTGTAGTATATATAGTCCTGAAAATGATGTATTTGTAATTCTTTCTTCACAATACATTAAAAAGTTATAAAAATATATCTGATTTACTTATGACTTCACCATTGCTCATTCAAGATATCTAAAAAGTGTATCTTAAAGCAAAAATCTTGATTTGAAACATATCAGGAATAAAAGAATAAAATGGGAATGTGTGGGTACTGGTGTTCCAGATACACCATCTCCCTATCTGACACTTTTGCTACTCAGAAAATGTCTTTTTTTGAACTTTTTTATTTGAATCATGTTTGCCATCCCTTTCCCCTTCTTTTCTCTGGTCATGCAGTGGATCTGAACCAAATTCAACCCAACTGGATGGCCTGGATTCCATTCCCACTGTTGCATTGTTCAGAACATCTGAACAGCTTCACAGAGCATCTAAACAACTCCATAGAATCCAGGGGTGGTCTAAAGCACCAATGTTCTAGACTGGCCCTGGATTTCAGTGTCCATGTAGATGTCATATGGGATGAGTGAGGGAGCAAAGCCAACCTTCCCTACATTACCTTTCCCCCACCACCCAAATGTTATCCAAGGTAGGTAAGGGGGGAATGTGGTCAATGTTTTCTTCTTTTCCACACCTTGCCCTGAGTTCCTTCTTTGTTAGGTATTTCAGTGACAATCTGCACTGTTCTTCATGGTTTAGAAATGCTAAAAAGAGCAATGTGATGGATACGAATAAACCCAAACTTTCAGTTTCTTTTGAAGAATCTTGTGTTTATAGAAAACAAAACAGATTTCACATCTTTCACTAGATATTAATAAAAGCCCTAAGCTGTTTGGTCTTGCTCATTTACACGTACATGGAATTTGTTGGATTAGCAATGCCCTGTGGACCTGTTCAGAGTTATTGCTTATGGTGGCAATAGATTTTTCTCAAACCTTCACCTCCAGAGAAACAGATATAATATTGACTCATGGGGAGAGGGACAACAGAGATGAAAGGAATGCACAAGGTTATATAGATGGTGAAATAATTGTCCAATAGAGATCACTTTTCCACCTGACAAAATAAATTTTCTTATAATTTAACCACAAGCTCTGTGTAAACATTGATATTCTGCTTGGGCTTTAGTTTGGTTGAACAAATTATTGACCCATATTTTGAAGCCTCAAAAGCAACACATGCAGCCTAACTTTTTGCAACATGGAATAGCAAATTAAGAAGAGATGTTAAACATATATAGTTGTCAAGCAACTGGAATTGGCGTTAATGGTGACCAACATTGTAACTTCTCCTGTTCAGTATTTGGTCTCCTGTTATTTTGGTCCCCATATCCTGAAAATTATTGGGTACCATTTTGGTCATAAGTATTTGCACTTCTCCCAGTCCTGAAATTTGGCAATGGAGGCTAAATCTGGAGTAGTTGCTATTACAATTTGGTGGCAACTGTGGCAGACTCTATCATTCAGAAAACTGTTGGAGAACACTGCACATCACATACTCCTGGCAGACTGCAGAGCAGAGCATCTCCTCCATTTCAGTATTAACAGGATAGGAAGGGGGAGCTGCGATATCAGTCGTATGGATGAAGGTGGTGGTGGTGGTGGTGATAGCTGCTATCTATTCTGTTGCAGAAGGATGATTCAGTACTGCATGAAGGTAGCAAACCAGCACTGAAACAGAACCATCAACTTTGGTAATGGTCATCTCATGATATGTGTACACCTTGCTGTCAGTCTGCCATTTCCCCATAACAAACCCATCCTCTGCTATTGATGGAAAAATAGTAGCCCATCAAGTAGTGCATTCAGCCTGATTTGCTTCTGTGCTGGCATGATAGTAGAGAAGTCTTGTTAGGAGGTAGTATTGTTCTTCTCTCCCTCTCTTCTCCCTATCCCTCACAATTATTGATTGATTAAAACAGGGGTCCTCAAACTTTTTAAGCAGAGGGCTGGTCCATAATCTTTCAGACTTTTGAGGGGACGAATTATCATTTGAAAAAAAAATATGAACAAATTACTATGTACACTGCACATGTCTTATTTGTAGTGCAAAACAACAACAATGAAAGAACAATACAATATTTTAACCAACATAAACCTACCATGATTTCAATGGTAAGTGTGGGCCTGCTTCTGGCCAATGAGATAGTCAAGTTAATTAGGATTGTGGTTGTTTTTGTGTGCCTTCAAGTCATTTCAGACTTCAGGTGAGCCTAAGTCTAAAATTGACAAATTACCTGGCAGGGCCAGGTAAATGAACTTGGAGGGCCGCATCTGGCCCCCAGGCCTTAATTTGGGGATCCCTGGATTAAAAGGCTATTTTTTAAAAATTCTAATCTTTGCTGAAATTTCAAAATTGCTTGCAATGCTTGTGCATGCCCTGAAGCTGATGTACTGCCAAACATTCCTTAGAACAATAATTTTAAAACTTGTTATATCAGGGGTTGCTCTCTGTGTTATTATTCCCACTGGTGGATACAGTACATTGTGAACTTCTCACTATATAGAATAGCAAAAGTTCTTTATTCCAATAGGTTAACATATATAAGCAATTAGCTCAAGTCTGCTTTCTATGTCCATGAATTAACATTGACTTCTGAAATCTTTCCTTGGTTCAGCAGATACTTTCTGTGCTTGATAAATAATATATTGCATTTTGAATAATCCCTCCCCCCTTTTAATGGGCAGTCCAATGTTGACAATAATATTTCAAAAAGAAGACTGGACACCTAATGTTCTATTGGCTAATTGGGCAATTTAACACAGAGTATTTGCATCCAGAATGTGCTTGATTTTTCCCTGTCAAATCTCTCCTTGTATATTAAGGATGTGCAGAAACCTTGTTAAATCCTGATATAATTGATGGTTGGAATAGTGTCTCTTGATAATGATTAATCTCTGTTTTCTCTATTTCTCTCCCCCCCCCCAAGCACTTTTGAATATCCAATGCTGGATCTACAGTGCCCTGTATCCCAGTATCTGATCCCATATGCTTTGTACTGTTTTATATGGGTCTACACTGCCAGATAATCTTGGATCTAGTCCTGAGATATAGAGCAATGTAGATCCAGCCCATGTCTTTCACAGTAAATATGTGAAAATGATTTTTGAAAGAAAAGTCCTAGGTTTACTGAATGTGAATGTTGCAAAGCAGCTGTACACCAACTCTCAGGCTTTCAAGTTGCAGGCTTCAGTCAATATACCAATGTAAGGCCATCAGATGCTAAATTAAAAGCAAAAGGTCCATCATAGTTGCTGATTTCCAATGGAGATGTATAAGCAGCCAGTAATAATAAATGTGCCCTCTTCCAGTGGTGCTAATCGAGTATGTGCTAGGAATTTTATGAGGCAGAAAAGCAATGTAAATAATAATTGCTGATAGGTAGGTTAACATATATCAGCATCCTATGACAGGAACTAAGCTTGTTCAGGTCATTAATATGGTTCACTGTCACTTTGTTTTGTTTAGTGTGCTGGAAAGGTATCAGGGCGAGCATAGACCATTTTTGCATGGATTTTAAATTTAACTTTTTTACTTTGTGTGACAGTCATTCCTAACCTTTTGTCTCCAAGAGTTGTTGGACTGCACTAATCATGATGTCTCTCCATTGTCCATGCTAGCTGGGGAATTTTGAGACTGGTAGCCCATTTATACCTGAGAACTTACTGTCAAGGACAATGATTACAGTGATTAACAAACAGAACTTAATAGAATCATAGAGTTGGAAAGGACCCAATAGCCGTCAGGGTCAACCTCCTGCTCAATGCAAGTATTCCAGTTGGAGTCTTCCCATTAGATAGATGTCCTGAATCTTTTAGAAAGTGCCCAGAAAAAAGATCCTGCAATTTCAAAATAATTGGTTCCATTGCCAAATTGTTCATATGATCAAGAAGTTCCTTCCTATCTGGCTGTAACTTAAAACCATGATACCTAGTGCTAACTCCTGCACTCTCCTGTCTGCGACAGCCTTTTAGGTATTTAGATGTCTCTTTAGGCAATGATGTCTCTTCACCAGGCTGAACATGCCCAATTCCCTCAAACTTTCCTTATATGTGTTGTCGAAGGCTTTCATGGCCGGGATCACAGGGTTGTTGTATGTCTTTCGGGCTGTGTGGCCATGTTCCAGAAGCATTCTCTCCTGACGTTTCGCCCACATCTATGGCAGGCATCCTCAGAGGTTGTGAGGTATGGAGAAAACTAAGCAAAGAGGTTAATATATATCTGTGGAAAGTCTAGGGTGAGAGAGGTCAGTGTGAATGTGTAGTTAATCACTTAAATTAGCATTGAAAAGCTTATCTGCTGTCTTCTTCCTGCCTCTGGGGCATCCTTTGTTTAGAGTCGTTAACTGCCCTTGGTTGATTCATGTCTGGAAACCCTCTGTTTTCAGAGTATTGCTTTTTATTTACTGTTCTGATTTTTGAGTTTTGTAATACTGGTAGCCAGATTTTGTTCATTTTCATGGTTTCTTCCTTTCTGTTGAAGTTGTCCACATGCTTGTGGATTTCAATGGCTTCTCTGTGTAGTCTGACATGATAGTTGTTAGAATGGTCCAGCATTTTTGTGTTCTCAAATAGTATTCTGTGTCCAGGCTGGTTCATCAAATGCTCTGCTATGGCTGATTTCTCTGGTTGAATTAGTCTGCAGTGCCTTTCATGTTCTTTGACTCTTGTTTGGGCGCTGCGTTTGGTGGTCCCTATGTAGACTTGTCCACAGCTGCATGGTATCCGGTAGACTCCTGCAGAAGAGAGAGGATCCCTCTTGTCCTTCGCTGACCGTAGCATTTGTTGGATTTGTTGAAACTGAAACAAGACCCCACTAACAAAATCACCAGAAAAACGAACACTCTAATCAAGAACTCCTCCATTAACTTTGACATACGCCAACAGCTGTGCAAATCAGAAGCCCTCCCACCCAGGCTTTACGGACTCCCCAAAATCCACAAGGACTCCATCCCACTCAGACCCATTGTAAGTGCCATTGGATCGCCGACTTACAACCTGGCAAAATTTCTGGCTACACAGCTACAAACCCACATTGGGCTCACTGCACATTATATCAAGGACTCTACACACTTTATAGAAAAGATCAGCAACCTCAATCTAAGCACCAAGGACATCCTGATCAGCTTTGATGTGGTGTCCCTTTTTACCAAAGTCCCAGTAGCTGACACCCTCACACTAATCAAACAAAACTTCCCAGAAGACATCACAGCCCTGTTTCACCATTGCCTCACCACTAGCTACTTTCAGTGGGACACTGGATTCTATGAACAGAAGGATGGAGTGGCCATGGGGAGCCCTCTCAGCCCAGTAGTAGCAAATTTCTATATGGAATACTTTGAAAAACAGGCCCTAGAAACAGCACCAAAAAAGCCAACTGTTTGGTTCAGATACGTAGATGACACCTTCACGATTTGGAGCCATGGAGAGGAAGAACTCAGCAAGTTCCTGGACCATCTTAACAGCATCCACCCAAACATCCAATTCACCATGGAAAAAGAAAAGGAAGGAAAACTGCCATTTCTAGATGTTCTGGTCATCCGCAAACCCAATCAACAATTGGGCCACACAGTTTACAGAAAACCTACACACACAGATAGATACCTTCATAAAAACTCCAACCATCACCCAAGTCAAAAAAGGAGCACAATCAAAGCCCTGACAGACCGTGCACAAAGAATCTGCGAACCTCACCTCCTCCAAGGTGAACTCAACCACCTAAACTGGGCTCTACAGGCCAATGGATACTCCACCACAGACATCAGAAGAGCTGCAAGGCCAAGAACAAGCCATGAGAGTCAAGACAAAGATCCACCCAGAGGAAAGGTGTACTTACCATACATCAAGGGAACTACTGACCGCATAGGGAAGCTGATGAAGAAGCACAACCTACAAACTATCTACAAACCCACGAAGAAAATCCAACAAATGCTACGGTCAGCGAAGGACAAGAGGGATCCTCTCTCTTCTGCAGGAGTCTACCGGATACCATGCAGCTGTGGACAAGTCTACATAGGGACCACCAAACGCAGCGCCCAAACAAGAGTCAAAGAACATGAAAGGCACTGCAGACTAATTCAACCAGAGAAATCAGCCATAGCAGAGCATTTGATGAACCAGCCTGGACACAGAATACTATTTGAGAACACAAAAATGCTGGACCATTCTAACAACTATCATGTCAGACTACACAGAGAAGCCATTGAAATCCACAAGCATGTGGACAACTTCAACAGAAAGGAAGAAACCATGAAAATGAACAAAATCTGGCTACCAGTATTACAAAACTCAAAAATCAGAACAGTAAATAAAAAGCAATACTCTGAAAACAGAGGGTTTCCAGACATGAATCAACCAAGGGCAGTTAACGACTCTAAACAAAGGATGCCCCAGAGGCAGGAAGAAGACAGCAGATAAGCTTTTCAATGCTAATTTAAGTGATTAACTACACATTCACACTGACCTCTCTCACCCTAGACTTTCCACAGATATATATTAACCTCTTTGCTTAGTTTTCTCCATACCTCACAACCTCTGAGGATGCCTGCCATAGATGTGGGCGAAACGTCAGGAGAGAATGCTTCTGGAACATGGCCACACAGCCCGAAAGACATACAACAACCCTGTTTCCTTATATGTTTAATACTTTGTATCATTCTTGTTGCTTTTTCTGACTCCCCTCAAATTTATCTGGATCCTTTTTAAAATGAGGCATTCTGAAATGAATAAATTAATGAGCAAGAAGCTTTGGCTTTCTGTCTTCTTTAGCTACCCATATTAAATGCGAGTTGTATACAAGGTGGTAGTTTTGAACTCTCTCTTGTCAGTATTTTTAAGTTGATGATGGTGTTAAACATAAGCCTCTATGTTGAAAATGTTGGATTACACAAAGTTAAAATGTTGGCTATTGGTTGCTTAGGTTTCTTGGTCAGAATTGCAGATATATGATTCCTGAAATGTATTCACAGTTTTGTGGCTGTTTCTCTCCGTGTACTGCAGGTAGTGTCATGTATGTCAGATCACAAGACGAATGGGCTAATGTTTCCTGCCAGTCACAAGTATTACCTCAGGTGACAACTACAGAGTTTTTTTCAGTCTATGTGTTATGTGTGAGTATGCAAATCATTAACAGACTGCATGTGCCCTTGGGTCTCTATGTGTGGCCTTTAGGACCTGCAGAAGGCTTCTCCAGCAACCAGCTTCACCCAGAATGATTGGTCATGGAGTGTGTTTGTGTGTGTTTTTGTCCCCAAACAGGTTCAAAGTACATTTAGAATTCAATGGTTATCTTTTCCTAACCCTACAAAGCCCATAAATTTCACCAAGACACCAAAAAAAGACATCCTATCACTTCAAATGTGTTGAAACATGCTGATGTGACCCATCAAACAAACCTCGGAGGTGAAATGACCACCATCTTCTAAGCATTGGCAGCAAAGAATGGATATAATCTATGAAGTCTCATTGGATGTGTAAGGGACCCAACTACCGTGTTTCCCCAAAAATAAGACAGTGTCTTATATCATTTTTTACTCCCAAAGATGCACTAGGTCTTATTTTCAGGGGATGTCTTATTTTTCCATGAAGAAGAATTCACATTTATTGTTGAACAAAAAAAATGAACATTTATTCTATACTGTACAGTAGTTGTCATCACAAACCAACATAACCAAACCAGACAAACTGTGACTTCTGTCAAGAATTTCTTGTTACTACCATTATTTCCATATACAACTGGTATGTACATTTACCAATCCAGCATGCTATGGTGTTTTGTTTGGTGGGCGTTGGGCATGCTTCCAAACACAAACTTTGCTAGGTCTTACTTTCGGTGGAGGCCTTATATTTAGCAATTCAGCAAAACCTCTACTAGGTCTTATTTTTTTGGGGATGTCTTATTTTAGGGGAAACAGGGTAATAAAAGATTTGCAAATCACCAATGCCAGCTAGTGGTTACTTCAGTCCACCTTGGTCTGGTATGTGCAAATCTGTTAGGGCATGTGAATTTGGCAATGCAATAATACAGTGTCAGGTGTGTAATGAAACAACATGAGATCTGGATTAGATTCATTAAGAACAGGACTCTAGTTAAGAAAGGAAGGAAGAAAGACTTTTTATAACAATACATGTGCACAGGCCATCCTATCTGATCTATATGTTCCTTTTATTTCATCCTCCACCTTTTCTAAAGTATCCTCAGGAAAAAGTAATTTGTACTAGAAAGTGGTTGCTTCTAATGGCTATTTACTCAGCGCCTCTGACATTTAGCAAGAACAAGACTGTTTTAAAATGTAAAAGTCAAACAGATTTGATAGCTGCGCCCAACAAATGGCTTGCAGTAAGATCAAACAATTTTGAAAACCTATTCATTTAGCTTTTGCTAAAGAGATTTTTATCTGCACTTTCATGTCCCAAAGCTTGATTATAAAAGGGTTCTGGGAGCATCACTGACTGGAGTGTTCATTTCCTATGGGGCAGGTAACTGCCAGTTGAATTCTCATCTCACTTATTTCCATTTTTTTAAAAAAAAACTTTATTAAAATGCTTTTATATTTCCATTTTATTTTCATCCTCTGCACACTGGGAATAAATTTCATTTAATTTGAACCATTTCTTAATATACATAATTAACTATTATATATTTCTTCTTCCCAAGCTTTTCTTATAGGAAAAGAAAAATGAAGAGGGGTTTGGGGAGGGAGAGAATGAATGAAGGGGCAGCACAAATGGATGTGTCAGAAGCACAGCCTGCCTTCAAAGATGTGGAAATGAAAACTTTCTTTATCTTCTTAGTCATCAGTAGCTTTCTTTCCAGAGATGAGAAGAATTGCCCTAGAATCTCCCTTACTCAAAGTCAATGCATAAGCATACTTACAACATTGTTCCAGAAACCTCCAGTTTCACAAAAAGAATCAAAGGTGCTCGAACTCTCCCCGAACACAACACTTTATTGCTGAGTATTCAAGTAAGAGATTTTTTTCTACAGCTTATTTAACCCTTCAGAGGTGAGTTTTCTCTTTTTGCTTTGTAAATAAGCTTGGAACAAGACCTCTGAGACTGGAACCACATTTAACAACATACTGGGAATCTAGCTGCAATGCAGAGGGACACAACAGAATGTGAAATTGTGTTATCAGGTTTTGAATGCTAAGTGAAGAATGAGAAGTGATTCGATTTCTATTCACACTTGCCTAGAATCTTCCATTTTTTGATAATACTGTTGAGTACTCTACACATTGTTGTTGTGTGGCTTCAAATTATTTCTGGCTTATGGCTATTCCAAGGTGACCCTATCATTATGTTCATCATCGCCGCCGCCGCCGCCTCCTCCTCCTCCTCCTCCTCCTCCTCCTTCTTCTTCTTCAATGAATTGGGTAACAATATAACTTGTATAATAGTAATAATAATAATAGAAGAAGAAGAAGAAGAAGAAGAAGAAGACTCCTCTGGCAGAAACCAGTGCAGGTGGTCCCGGTGGTGATCGGCACATTAGGTGCCGTGTCAAAAGATCTCAGCCGGCATTTGGAAACAATAGACATTGACAAAATCACAATCTGCCAACTGCAAAAGGCCACCCTACTGGGATCTGCACGCATCATCCGAAAATACATCACACAATCCTAGACACTTGGGACGTGTTCCGACTTGTGATTTTGTGATATGAAATCCAGCATATCTATCTTGTTTACTGTGTCATAATAAAATAATTATTTTTACCCACCTCTCCTTTTGGCTTTAGGCAAGATATAAAACTATTAAAAGACATACAAGATACACAAAGCTTAAATACAAGTTAAAATCCACTGATAAAATGCAGATTAAAATTCACAACTTAAAATTGACCAGGTAGGCCTGCTGGAATAGATAGATCTTCAATTGTGTCTTAAATTCTGACAGCTGATCTAGCTGTTGAAGTTCTTCCCACAGGATATTCTACATTCTTGGGGCAGCTGATGAAAAAGTCCTCTGGGTGATGGTTGCCAGTTGGGTCCTGGCAGGCTGGAGGTTCATGAGGTTTTTTTGGTAATATTTGTTCAAAGGGCAATTGCCTTTGCCATCTTCTGAGGCTAAGAGAAGAGTATGGCTTGCTCAAGATCACACAGAGTATTTCTATGGCTGAGTGGATATTTGTCTCCAGAGTGATAGTCCAACATGACAACCACTATATCATTTGCTACTAAATTAGCATTGTCTCCTTAATTCACATAATTCTTGTGGATCATTGTCTTTCCATTTAAACATTTTGGTGAGCTACAATTTTATGCAACAATTTGATGGACATTAAATCTAAAAAAAATTCATCAGACCATTAAACAACTCATCCAAATCACTAGGATATAGATAGCCTTCTCAACTAAAGGCTCCGATGTGAATAAGGTGGTGAATCTGTTCTGGGTTTTAACCCAAAGATGTAACCCAAGATTTTGAATCTATTTTGGAGCTAGGGTTTAGTACCTTGGGTGGTTCCTTTAAGGTTCAGACTAAAACCTAGAATAAATTCACCAGTCCACTATCTCTGAAGTTGTTAGTTGCAAACAGTTAGAAATTATGACTGGATCTACACTGCCATATAATGCATTTTAAATCCGCATTATATGGTCATTGTAGACCCATATAATGCAGTTTAATGCAGTTAAACTGCATTATAGACATCTACACTGACTGTATAATGCAGATTGAAATTGCATTGTATGGCAGTGTAAATCCAGCCTTGGAGAAGATGTGAAATTCAGCTAAATTCAATGCTAGGAATAAATACTGACCTATGTACTGCTTCAACAGTTGATAGCATTAACTGCAGAAAAGCAATAATGCTTTCACAAAAAAGATACTATGCTGTTGTCACTCATGATGTCTCTTAAAGATATCCCAATACCAATAATATTTTCTAAGTACACTCCATTTAATATTTATCAATATGGCACCTCCTCCTGTTAACCTAAAAATAAGGTGAAGGTCTTTGAGAGGGGGCATTTTTTTTGCTCAGATCTATTGGGGAGCAGTTTTAAGAACATGTCATTGCAAGTTGTATTGTTACCCAATGCATTCATGAGTACATACTTGCTTAACTACAGGAAAATATATTTTGTCGAAGGGATGATCCTCTAGATGTTATTAAATTACAAGTCAAACTGGCCTTATCCACCAGAACCAATGGCGATGGGTCATGAAAACTGAAATCATTACCATCTTGAGGACATGTCTTCACCACCATTGTTTTATAAGCATGTATATCTAAATACTCTAAAGGCACCACATGTCATTTGATCTTGAAAGCAAAGCAGAATCAGCCTTGGTCAGTACCTGATAACTACCAAAAAATTCAGGTTATGGAGATTATATTCCAGAGGAAAGAACTGGCAAAACCAACTGAGTATTCCTCCCTTATGAAAATTCCATGTAATTCAAGGGATCTCCATAAATTGACAGGCAGCATAAAGGCCCATGAATGCGCACATGCGGAAACACACACACACTTTCTTGACTACCTCTAAATTTCTGCTTTCTAGTAGCAAACTATCTTGCTTTAGGCAAAGTTGAAATAGTCAGAGAACTGCAGTGGAGAGCATATTCCCATGTTATAATGATTGTCATTGTGTTCATGACTTCATAATGCATATTATAATTGTTTGAAACCATACTGTTGTGGTGGGTAGCAGCCAGTCCATTTGGACGCAAGTGGTAAGGAAGAACAATGCCAGACCAACGGGGTTTCGAGTTCATAATGTATTGTTCTCAGCTAGAAAATGGTAAAAAGCGTCAGCTCTGCAGCTGATACAAGGTAGCTTTCACACCTTATGCTTTGTACAGACCTTGTGTTTATACAGACAATTGTTATATAAGTGGTTGATCACAATTAATTATTAATACATTGAAAAATTTATGGTAGATAGGAAAACTCCCCGTCAGCTGGGGTATGTGTCTTGTCTTGTTCCAGCATCCCTTATGACCCTATGTTGGTCAGCAGTTTCTGGACTCCTTGTGATGTGTCTGGGATTGAGAACCATTGCTTCTATTGTGATCACCTTAAGACACCTGCAGGATTCAGCATTTTTGATACTTTTTCTAATTTGGATTAGTTTCTATTGGGTTCATAGTGTAAGTCATGTATTGCATATTTATTATTTTTTACCTATGTCATTGCCTTGTTTTGCTGGTATGGGTATGTTCAAGGTACACAGCATCTGCCTACCTTTACCTGATAACAACTATGAGTATGACTGTATTGTGGTCAGCAGAAAATGAGCTGACAGGCAGGTGACATGCAGGTGAAATCATGTTATAGGATTTTCTTGATCCATCTTATGGAAAAGGATTTTTCAGAGGTCTCTGCCTCAATACCCTAAATATATATTTCCAAACATTTAGAAACATTTTAGAATATAAGTCTGTTCCTGAAGGTGACTTACGCACCTTGCCTCATTTGGCTTTTTTTCTTTTGGGCTGTCTTACTTAGACCTAGCTTTCTGAGTTAATGCTGGCGTACATGCCAACATGTCCAGCTTCAACTCTGAATTTAAATTAGTGTTCTAAAAAGATTCTAAAACTTATTGTGATGGAGCTAATCCATTGATAGTCTAGAGACAAGCCTATTAGCTTAGCTGTCCAAAAGGTCAACAAATCAGGAATTCTGCATCATATGTGTTTTGAATCCAGTTTTTCTAATTGGCTCTCTGAGCCATAGTTCAAAGAAGTGTGTTTGGTATAAAGGCTACATAATTAGGAGGCATAACACTAAGCTTAGGCTTACCGAATTGTATAAGACCTGTTTCTTAATGTTCTTTCATTATTTTTAATTCTTTTCTAAGTTGATAATATTTTTCATTTTCAACTTCCAGTTAATTTCCAATGATTCGCCTCCCTCCCCCTCCCTTCCTGCCCCTTTCTCCTTCTTTCCCTTTTGCCTTGCTTCTTTTAAGAAACTTATACTTATTGTTATGATAAAAGTTAAGTTCTTCAAATAATTTGATTATCTTTCATATATATCTTGTGGATGAGATCCAAAAACATTAAGATGTCTTTTTTATGTCAGTAAAAAAGTAGTAGCTGCCGTAGAAGAGCTTCTACAAATACTACAAACTGCTAAAAGACGATTATAAGGGTTCTAGAGCAAATTAAACATGAACTTCTCTAGATGCCAAGATGACTCAAGTGATACTGTTGTGCTTTAGCCATATCATGAGTGGACATGGCTCACTAGAACAGATGGCAACACTTGGCAAGCTTGAAAGCAGTAGGAAAAGGAGAAAACTACATTATGAATGGAAGCCATAACTCTGAGTCTGCAGGACCTAAAACAGGGCAACTTAAAAGTTTCTCATCCACAGAGTTGCCATAACTCAAAGTCAATTTGACAACAGATAAGAACATATCAGCAATGGCCATTAATCCAATTTGCATCCTATTTGATTTCATTGCCATTGCAATGTTCCCATTCATTGTCTTACACAAATACACCACCAGCTGAAAATTCAATTTCCTCCTGTGTGGTCCATGTCCTTGGATATATTATGGCTTGTGGGGCATCAGAGAAACATCTGGCTATCTTATTAATATTCAGACACATAATAACAAATGTATCAACTGGGACCTCCCAGCACTCATCCAGAACCTTTGTCATTGTGTGTGGCTAGAGGGATATATGACATAGTTCCATTTGACAAGAACTTTATGCTACATCTCCATAGACAAGATCTTGGCTAACCTGCCAAAACAATCTTCGAAACGAACAAAAGAGTCTATCATTTTGACACCCTTATACATTCTGATACCATGAATTTTGGTTAATTCTGAATGAGATGATATACAATGTGTTTTTTTTAAACACACACACAAACACATAATTGACAGGTAGTTTTATTGGTAGGGTGGAATTAAATCTGCCCATTGAAATCTGAGGAAGAACTTTATCACATGCAAATAATAAAGTGCAATTACAACAGGATAAAGAACCTATGAATCACAATTGGATCATCTATTTTTATTGATAGGAAAAATTCATCAATTAATTTAACTTTTCCTTATATAATAATGTCCTTCTCCTTGAGTCCCAATATTGTGAAGCAGAGGAAGGTCTTGCAAGAATGCCAAAACTGCATTGTGGGAATTCACATCAACAAAGTGCCAACATTGTAAGATCTTGATGAAGTATAAAAGTGAGAAGGGCCACTGACTCCATTGCTGGTAAGTCACTAGCTCTAGTTTGGACTAACAGTTGGATTCAAATATGTTGGATAAAATTGTATTTTTTTAAAAATAATAAAACATGTGCATGAGAGTTGGATCTCCTGCAGTCCTAAAGAGCATAAATTAAGCATATATACAATTAACAGAAAACACTTTCCATTTAATATGTTGTGATAATGGTTTTCACATTCTCTCAAGCTCCAAAATGGGTAAAAAATAAAATAGTCAGGGATCCCTAACTGACATTAAAGGTAAAGGTAAAGGTTTCCTCTGACGTTAAGACCAGTCATGTCTGACTCTGGGGGTTGGTGCTCATCTCCATTTCTAAGCCAAAGAGCCGGCATTGTCCATAGACACCTCCAAGGTCATGTGGCCGGCATGACTGCATGGAGTGCCGTTACCTTCCCGCTGGAGCAGTACCTATTTATCTACTCACATTGGCATGTTTTCGAACTGCTAGGTTGGCAGAAGCTGGAGCTAACAGCGGCCGCTCCCGCCACTCCCGGGGTTTGAACCTGGGACCTTTCAGTCTGCAAGTTCAGCAGCTCAGTGCTTTAACACACTTTGCCACTGGGGCAATTATTGGATGACATTATTCATCCAATAATTGAGTGCAAGGACAACATTTCAGACTTTATCGCAGCAGACTGTTGTCTCATTACCATTGCACCCTTTAAACAAATGGAATCATACTGTTGTTGGAATGCCTGCAACACAGGCCCCTCCTGACACGTGAAAATGATGTGTCAGTAGGTGGAGCAGAGAAGGGATTCCCTCCAGGAGCCCAAAGACTGGGATGCCTCTGGGAATTGACCCCCAAGACTGCAGAAGCCTTAAGGTCTGGATATTTGCAGTAATATAAAAGAGGGTATAATCCCCTGGCCCAAACTGCAATCAAAATTGTTCATTCATGAAGATATTGAAACACCTGAAAACCCCTTCCCCCCTCTAAATAGTTCTACTTGATTTAAAGTTTAATTTAAGATGAATAATTTACCCTTGTTTTCAGTTTTGCTGTTAACAAATCCCTTGAATCTCTTCCCTAGTGCAAGATTTTTTCCCCTCCAGGGCTTTAAAATGTTTTTTGTTATTAGTCACTAATGAATAAGGGATTAGCCATCGCTTGTGACTCTTAAACTCAGAGTGGATAAGGTTGCTTATTTTATTTTAATGAACTGTATTCATACAAAAAAGCTGTTGCTTTAAGCAGCATTTTTAACTAGAATGTTTTTCATGTATAGCTGCATTTTAATTGCATTTGTTTCTAATTTAGCTTACTTAACAAAAATACCCCTTTAACATTCATAGAATGCTGTCCTATAGGCCCTTAGGCTTAGGGATTTGAAGAATATCACCTTTTTGATAATCGAGAAAGCGTTTCAATATTGTAAAACATTTTGCAGATTTTCTGATTGATTTTCTATTTAGTTTTTTATTTAGTTTTTATGTAATCTCATTACATTTTGTTCAAAAATGTAACACTTTGAAACAAAAATTGTGCATTTTTTTAAAAAAAAGCGTTGTTTCCCCAATGATCCATTGAGAAATGCACAAAGACTTAAGTAATATTGATCAATTGTCAATATGATTTCATTTGTAATTGTTCAACCATGTAAGAACCAAAGAAGCAAAAGTGTACATTCCCAGCTGGGCTACTGTGGACTTCCGCCTTTCCAGGAGGATATGGACATTTGGGCAGATCAGAAACTGGACAACTCCAAATTTAAACAACTCGAGAATAGGAAAGCCTGGTAGCTGATGTATCTCTTTAATCTATTTCTGCCAGGGGTCAATGGAAGTGGATATTTAAAAAGCAAGGCACCAAAAAAGTTAATCCTACTAGAATTGAATAATTTCCCCCTTTCTTTAATAGGAATATAATAGTATCTTTGCTCTATCAAATAGATAACAGGGTCTGTTTTTCAAATACTGTGTAAAGCTTACGTCATTTTCCATCTATCTTCACTGTAGAATGTACTTCTATCTTCTATTTAGAGAAAAGAAGATAATTCAAAGGGGATGGCATGTGAGTGGGAGATTTTTTCATGCTATGTAGGAGTATGCTGCCTCCTCATGGACCCTCTTATGGCTGCTCTGTCCTTTGGACTGATCAAATTAAATATTTATCTCCATGATGGCTCACAAGAACAGTTGTAGAAGAAAGATTCTTAACACCTATGAATAATGTTACAGATGGTACTACAAATTGTTGTGAATAATCAAGGTATTGTGGAATTCCATAAAGTAATCGACAACAGAAGGCAATGAAGAAAATTCTTTATATCAGGGATATGGAAATTATTGACCAAAATTCTACATCGTAGTCTGTATTTTGTAACTTTATGAATTCATACCTACTTTTCAAATACACATATAGGTACCTGCAAGGGTGTTCTGATATGCATTGAGTGCTTCTGGAGAGCGTTAGATGCATCTGATGTGCATTCGGTACCTCTGATGCACATTGAGCACCTGTGATGATCCATTGGCACAAGTAATATGCACTGGACAATTCTGATATGTTTTGCGCTCTTCTGATGCCAATTTGGCACTTCTGTTGCACTCCAGCACTTCCAGTGCTCACATGTGCATTGGGAGTGCTTCAATGCATAGCAATAGTCATTCTATGTCACAGTCATGGCATATCATTCACTCCAACAGCTACCATTGGACAGCAACTGTCTATTAGAGATGGGCTTTTGGAACTTACCTTGTTCTTTTTCGTATCCTGGCTTTCGTCGAGGCCCTGATTGGTTTTCATCTGACCTCCTGAAATTGGGAGGTCAGACATTTGTTTGTTTTTGTTTTTCAGTGGGGGGGAGGCGGCAGCCAGCACTGATCCAATGTCTGGTAAGGAGCCGGGCAAAGGGAGAGTGGGGGAGGCGCAGGATGACCCAGCCACCCCCAACCTCCCCTCCCAGGCCTGTGCACATAGGCCCAAAGCCTGCACCCCTAGGCCTGGGTTCCCGGGGCCTACGGGTGCAGGCTTTGGGCCATGCCTAGCCGAGCCTCGCAGGGCCTACAGACAATTGCCAAGTAAGAATCGCTCCTTACTCGGCAATCATCTGTAAGCCCTGTGAGGCCCAGGTGCCTAGGTCCAAAGCCTGTACCTGTAGGCCCGGGAGCTTTGGACCTATGGGTGCAGGCTTTGGGCCTACACACCTGGGCCTCACAGGGCCTGAAACTGGATCGAAAAGGCAGGCTTAGAGCTGATATTGGCTCCCGCCTGCCTTTTGTTTAGAGACAGTTATTGTTTTGTTGGGGATCTTTCTGTTTTATGCCATCCGAGTGGACGATATGAAACAGAAACATGAATGAAACATAAGAGACAAATACTGTGCACATCTCTACTGTCTATGTGCTGTAATATCGCAGTAGCCCTTAGGTGAATATCGACATTGCAAAACTATTCAATTCTATTTCCCAGTTCTAATTCTATTTCCAGAACATGTAAATCTACTTATGAAGATGTAGAAGCAGCTTAACACATTCTATCAGAAGGTCCATACATTGAAAGGGTAATAAATTGGTGTTCACAAACATTTCTTTAACCAAAGCTTCTGCTCTTTGAACACTTGTATTTGAAATTTATTCAGAGGCTTCTGGGCACATTTTCAGTGGCAAGCATTTGAACAATATAAATAACACAGGCCTGACATGCTTGGGCTCACTAGCCTACCAACAGAGATATGAATAACAATGATGTTTACTTCCTCCTGTGTGTACACCTGACACATCTTGTATTAGTCCACAGGATATATTTATACTGAGCACTTCTTAAATTTTTAATTTAAGAACTCAGGTAGCAATAGTCATCCTTTTTTTGGACATGTATATTATATTTTAAGGTGATCCTTCTACTTTAATTTTAAATATACTCCTATCTGTCAAGGAGTACACATATTTCTGGATTTCAGCAGGCAATTTACACCCTTCCCCCAGTTCCATTATAACCCCTAAAATAAATTGATCCTCTTCTTTCTTTAGCTCTTCCTAAATATGTTCTCTATAAGCATTTTTAAAAGAAGGGGAAAAGTTTTTTTTTTTTGATATTTGCTTCTGACTCTTCTTTTACCCTTCACTAATCTATATGTCATATCAAAATTCCTAACTTTTGTCCCTAAACTTACCTTTGACTTATTCATGAGGTCAACCTGTACATGCTATATGCAGTCAATTTGAAGGGATCATGGGGAGGATGCATGAGGAAGAAACACAATAGAAGCATAGAACACAGAACTATGCTGACAACCAAGAGTTTCCTAATATAATTCTAGTACAGGTTGAAAGACAAGGGAATCCTTTGCCATGTCATCCCTTTTGTTCTTACATGATCTCTCAAAGAACTGTAATCCATCAGTAGTGAAGCAGTGTTTAATGTTGGACTGGGACTTAGAATATACAGGTTTAATATACCCCACCAAGCAATAAAATACACTGAATGGCTTTCGGCCTTCCACTCTTGATCAACTAGAACGACTTCATGGTACTTTTATGGAGATAAAGAGAGGAACAGCACAGTCATGTACACTATTAGAAGAAAGGTGATATATAATGGTAACAAATAGATGCAAGTGATAATAAGATTAGCAATGAGCCAATATACACCAAATGCTCTTGAGATTTGCTAATGTAATTAAAATTGCTTGCTTGTGAGTTCACTTCATGACACTAGCGACCTCATCACATTGAGACGAGAAAGCATGGGTGACCATCCTTTTACCGTAGAGAATCACCCCTCTTACATCGTGAGCAATCCCATTTTGTGTTCTGCCTCCCCACCACACTCACACTCACACGTGGAAACTTAAGAGCTGGCAATACATTCATCTTACATTCATCAGAAGGTCAGTATTACTTTTTTGTTTTTAATCAGGAGAATCAACAATATCCAAAAACCAAGAGATCCCTGGGCCTGCCCAAAGCTCCTTAAATTGAAGGAGACTGACACCAGTTTAAAATCTCATCTTCCCATGGGAAAAATGGTTCTGTCCCAAATCCCAGGGGATACAAGAGTTAAAACCAGGTTAAAACCATTACTTTCCATGGGGTCCTATTGATCTTCATGGAACACCAGAGGATACAAGAGGCAGTGACCTAGGTTAAAACCATTGCTTTCCATAGGATCTTATTATTCTACATTGAACCCCAGAGGATACAAGAGACTGCTGATTGCTGGGCAATAAAACAGGATGGAAAACTTTTGATCATTCCCCTCATACCGTTTTTTTCAGTTGTAAAGATGTGAGCAAAATGTGATAAGCAATAAGAGGTTTGAACACAATTGCTAGCTCGTGTTCGGAGTTCCTTCCTCTCAGGAAATTTCAGCCTTTTTTAAGCCCTGTAACATGTGATGAGCTACATGCCTCTCCATGCTAGAAAAGAGGTTTAAGTGTCATACAAGGGAAAACATTCTCAATGTGATGAGGTTGATTGCTGGAGTTCCCTCTTTTCAGGACACTTCTGCCTCTTTTCAACCATGGAGGGCTATGCATGACTGCCAGAAATAGTTTAACTCATATGATGAGCTCAGTGCATCTCCAAGTTTGAATAGAGGCTGAAATGTCCTACGAATGGGAAATTTCTCAATGTGATAAGGTGGATTACCATTGTAACTGAGCTGTATTAAAGAGAAATGTTGGGGTGGAGGGTGATATGAGCAGTTTTAGTTTCATCGGGAAGATTTCAGAGCTGCATCTGATGAGTTTTAATAGAAAAAATAGGCATGTCTTTATTTTTTAAAAGAGATTTAATAGGCTCAAAAGAAGGTAAGCTAGGAGATAAGAAGTGTCCCCTTTGGTTATGAAGAGAATGGTGACAATTGTTTTCCTGGGCCTTATCATTCACTTTTGTTATAAGTGGAAAATGTGCTACATATAAGCTTGCTGAGTCAAAGGAATACAACTAGTTCTGTGAGCAGTCCTACTAAGAATGAGAGTGGAAATATCACTACCCATTTAAATTACTTCAATTGAAACGGACCCGTATGAAAAAGAGAATTCAAAACACATAAATGCAACATTGATGATGCTAGCTATGAGAAGGTGAGCTAGATAAAGGAAGAATATTTTTGAAAGAATTATTTTTATTACCTTATACTCTTTTGCTTCCTTGTCTGTGGACTTGTGCATGTGTTTTAAGACATACTGCGCGGCCTTTCAGCTTTACCACTCAAGGGCTGTTTTTGAAGGCATTGTAATCAACATGCTCTTTATCTGTGAACTGTCAGTCTTCACTGGGACTGTTGCCTGACTGTGTTACAAAAGGCTTTTGCTCCATGGGAGAAGCCAAGCAGACATAGCAAACAATTTTAACACCCTTTTAACAAACTGCTAATAAAGACAGCAATCTACTGCAACTCTTACAAACTCTCTCTCTTGAAGTGAGGTTGATGTACAGATTTGGGACTCCAAAGAACACTCCACTGAGTATTCCTGAATGGGTTTTGTGACGGATTGTCAATTTCAAATGATATGGTTCCATTTAGATTTGGATTTATTCCTTGCACTTGATTTTTCCACAAGGATATCCAAAGAAGTAGATAATATAATAAGAAAATCAACATCATAGCATCATGTAAACAAATAATAACCAATACAAAATGAGATATAACATTAAACAGAACTTCTCCTCCTCTTCCTCCTGCTTCCTTTCTCCCAACCTGAAACTAAAAGTGGCTTTTTTTTATTATTGCATGGCTTCTGACTTCTAATTCTAACACGAACGTACTGTTCTTAGTTGGAGAATAAGAGATGTCATGATAACCATGTTTACATATTTGCATGGATATCATTTTGAAGATGGAGCAGGCTTGTTTTCTGCTTTTCTAGAGATCAGGACACAGAGCAACGGATTCAGACAGCAGGAAAAGAGATTCCACCTAAATATTAGAAAGAACTTCTTAGTGGTAAGAGCTGTTCAACAGTTGAATACACTGCCTCTGGGTGTTGTGGAGTCTTCTTCTCTTGAGGATTTTAAACATTGCTTTGATTTTGTATTCCTATATGGCAGGGGGTTGGACTGGATGGCCCTTGTGGTCTCCTTCCAGCTCTATGATTCCATGGCAAATCTTCATGGCAAGATTTGTTCAGAGTGGGTTTGCCTTTGCCTTTTTCTGAGACTCAGAAATGTGACTTGCCTCAAGTTATCCAATAGGTTTCTGTGGTTGAGCAGGGTTTCAAACCTTGTCTCCAGAATCAAAGTCTGTGTAGTAATCAAATCACTACACAATGTTGTGTAGTAGTCAAATCACTCCACAACGTTGGCTCTCTAACTTAGAATTTGAGATCAATAATTGTTCTGCATTCAGTAAAACTATGTATTCACAATGTGTCCATAAATCTGTTACTATTGTCATTATTGTAAATGCTTCCCCCTAAATCTTAATAGCCAGCAGCTACATTGAGAGATGAAGGTCTGTTCAGTTGGCAGCTGGGATGAAGGAGGGTGTATTTTCATCTTTCCCACCAACAAACAAAGTTGTGAAAATCAGAATCAGGACCCATGTCACAATTCCTTGTCACATGCTTCCTCATGGGTGGAAGGGTGCTGGAAACAATACCCTCTTGCATCCCAATCACTAGCTGAACATCAATTGCTCAAAGAGGTTGCTGGCTATTACAATAGAGTTGGATTATGGGAGGTCAAGCCAGGAGATGTTATGAGTTGCACATTCATAATTGAGAAGGCAATAGAAGATATCCAGGTATCTTCGTAAATTATGTTGAATTTCAAAATTGTGCTCTGAAATAGAACTTGCTACACCTCTTGCTGATAGTTTCAATTGCCATCTTACAGTGGCCATACAAACTGTCCGAAAAGAAAGTTGGATTTGTTCATGTTTGATTTGCCCTTGTTCATGAACTGGTTCTTGGTCATGAAGTTAGATTATAAATGTCAGCACATTAATCATACATAGAAAAAATCATAAAGCTAGCACTGTTAAATGGTTGCATTATATTCTACATAAAAAGAAAGGAAAAAGCAAGACTTCTAAAAGAGTTACCTGCATATGATATATTTACATAAATATGGGTTCCTCATCCGTAAATAGAGCCATCCTGTAGAAGATAGAGGCAGGAATGGTCTACTGCTTTTTAACATTCTCCTTCTTTATCTAAGATAACTTTTCAGTCACCACAAGAACAGCTCCATGTGATGTGTTTAGCTGTACAAATAGAGATATTGGTGGAGAGACATCAGGGACGATTTATTAAAAGAAAACTATAGATATAGGGAAATGAAAACAGCTCTGGGGAAATTATTGTAATTGCATATTGAAAAATTCTCTGTGTCATTAATTTCAATCTACACCCACATTATTAGCAAATCAATACAACAATCAGACAGTATTGACATATCCTTTTGACAGATGATACACCATGAGGAGCAAGCCTTCCTTCTTCATCTCTTCTATCTTAATCTCGCAGACTAACCTCTCCCAACCTAAAAGGTGGTTTGGGAGTACAGAGATAAGCAGCATTTTTCTTTTTTCCTTCCCCATATAAAAAAAGCAATTGTATGGCAGATGCAATAGCCAGATTGGTAAGAAATGTATTTCTACTCCATTGGAATTCAGAAATAAGATCAACTACCATGATGTATCAACATGAACATCTGCATTTAGAATACAGCATTATGTGAAAATGAAACAAATCTTCAGTCAGACAGCAAGAGTTATGAAGGAAGGAGATTGGAGAAAACAGTGTTAAATAGAGATGCAATGACAAATCATGGGGTGTGCCAAAAGTAATCCCACTGGCCTTTCCACTGAAGGCTTTGAAAACATGTTAAGGCTCTGCAGTAGTGTTTCTTGTGTGGTAGGGTTCTTGAGCTATGAATAGCCAAGAATCCATGGAAATTTCAGTTTTCTTTTCCACTCCTTCATGCCTCCCAAAGATTCACTGCTGACTCTGTCCTCAATAGACTAGAAGATCTTAGGAAATGGTGGTAGCTCTACCACAGACATCTCCCCTGTACATTTACTTTGCCCCAGTAATTTTCTTGAAGGCCTATTGGTTTTCACTGTTTTCCCCCCAATGAAGAATTGTCATCCATTTTCTGCTGCAGGGTAGAAGAAGAAGTTGTATCCAAAGGTTGATATTGACACCAGTGGTAATAATGTTATGTCTGTATGTGAGACTTTACATTATAGAAGCAAGTCTTTCATCACAAGTTATAGTCTCTAAAAAGAAGCAGGTCTTAAATATAATAATGAAATTATTCAGAAGAGTTATCCAAACTATTTGGAACGCTCAGCAAAATGCTCCCCCCATCTTTTCAACACTGCTTAAGCTGGAGCTGTTAATTCTTCATTTCCATAAATGCTAAATTCGCAGTGAAACTAATACATAATAAAAATAAAACCGTATGCTGCAATAACAAGATAAAAGTATCTTGCTTTTCCCAATGGCCTTACTTAGGACAGTTAATATTTGGCAAAGAATCAGACACATTATATTACTATTCCACAGATGATTAAATGTAGTTTGATGTCTTTTAGTGGGCCTTAGAACTAGAAAGACTTTTAGTTCTGAATATATAAAAAAGAAAGATGTCATTTTGCTTGACCATGAAATGATTGAGATGTCATATATATGAAGTGTAAGGACACAGTACTCATCATTATCATAGTTGCAGGATAAGACAGTGGTCATTGTAATCAATACGGAAATATCAGCATCTGAATATGTGAACTCAGCCTATCTGTAAAACAGCATTATAAGGAATTGGGTGGCGGTGGCAGCTACAGCAGTGAACCCCTGGTAATGATTGTTTGATATGAACTAATGCCATGGAAGAAGCATAGAAAGTATCTCATTGCTATTTGCCTTAGGTCACATATAAATTAATTAAACTCTGAAGTAAATACATTATGAATTGAACCAGGGTGATCAATTAGTACTGCTATTGCTTCCTTCAACCAAACCAAGCAATTTTCCTGCTTCTGGATGGTCCACCAGGTTTCTTCCAACTCTATGATTCTCTTCAAACCAACTATTTCTGTGAATAATTTGTTGTTCCTGAGCAGCATTATGTATTTTTCATTTTATATAACCTATAATCTCTTGCTAGCCTAGTAGGTTTCAATAAGGGCTTAGCAAAACCTCACAGAGGTTGACGGGATAGCTTTTGTTTTGTTTTGCTTTGTTTCCTTATATTGTTGAGATGTCTCCACATATCAAGATACCCTTTATCACTGAGAATAAGAAAAAAATTACGAATATGTTTTAGCTCCCAACTGGGATATCTGCTTAGCAGCCCAACAAATGCTCCACAATTCTTTGTATCCCTATTAGATTTTCCAAGAAAGCTGCTGCATCTTAAACTGATCCAGAGCTGAACCTCAAAGGGCCATCACCTCTGTCTGACTCCACATATTGTCCTTTTTGTCAGAAGCCTCGATTCCCAAATGCCAGCAGAGCATTAACCAGCAGTTTGAGGTCAAGCTGATAGTCCAAAAAAAAAAAAAAGGCAGGAGAACACAACAGAGAGGCCAAATGTCTGTTCCAGGGTCGTAAGCCAAATACCAGAATGTCCAGAGTACCAGGTTGAATCAGAATCCGTAAGCCAAGGTAAGTCCTGAGTTCAGGAATACAAAATAGCAAGAGTCCAAAGTTGTAGCTCCTAAAACTGACATTGCAGCCAGCAACATAGTGCCACCTTTGAACTCCTTAAATCCTAAATTCAAAGGTGTTACCTGTTGCTGGCTCACTTCTCAGCTAATCTTGAGGACCTGTGCAGCAGAGACATCTCTCTTTGCAGGTCCATTAAAGCTGGAACAGTTAACTCTTCCTCAGCATGCTCAAAGGAACTCACTTCCACTACAGGCTGAGAAGTAGTAGTTCCTTCCATGGGTGCTATTTCAAATCTTAGCTGAGGGAGCTGCTGGACACTACTGGGCTCCAGTTCAATTGCTGATTCTTATACCTCATCCTCACTTTCCAAGCTATCCATGACATTTGTTGTTGCTTTGTTCAAAGATACTTGTCCTACCTTCTCCTTCAGATAGTGGGAAGGACAAAAACTTTCTATGGCATCTTAATCCATTTTAGCTCTCACTGATACACATCAACTGAATATTGTAGACTATCAACTGCCTTTTGTCAGTTCGAAAACCTTGGGGTAACTTATTCTGATAGTTTTATTCACAATTTCTATGGGATATGAAACCTATCTTAGAAATGGTAGTGTTACTCACTAATTGTGTATTTTTTAACTACATAAAAGTTGTTCCACAGTATAGACTAGACTTTTTAACTTGGAGGAAAAAGCAATGACAGCGACATGATCAGTGACAGCATTTGCCAAGCCCTGCATTTCCCTTGTAATTCAAGCATTTAAATACCTAGCAGGCTCGATGCCACTTAGCTTGTGAGCTAATGAGATCACGGCTCAGAGTGTGATAGCTGCAGGCTCTGTGCTAAAGCTACTAATTTGTTGAAAAGTGAGAAATGAATGAATAACTTGACATGTTATGGGAACTGTTGCTGTATAAGTATTTTTTTCACACAGCAATGGCTACATGAAACCATCATTCTGTCATCTCTTTTTTGAAGGTTCAGTTCCATTTTGATAAAATATCACAATGAGGTGTTTCAAGAGAATTTAAATTCAAAATATTGAGGAATCTGCAATAAAATGCCTACCAATTGGAAGGAGGGCATATTGCAGAACATTTAGGGAAATTACCTTTTCCCTAAAAAATGCTGAACAATTGAGGAATTTTCCTGTTGCAGAAATATTGTAAGACAGATGTGAAATAGCTCCAAAGAGGAATACCCTTGGCATGGTACTTGTCAAACATCTTAGAACAGTAATGTCTGTAATTTAGGACAAAGCAGAGCTTAGAAGTAACTTGTTCCAAATACAGTTGTTAATAACATGTAGATTTCACAGACATTTCTTAAGTAGTCTATCATGTCAGAAATAGAGCTGATCTTTAGTCATGATCAGAAAGGGATGACAAACAAAATTACTCAGTTTGTTATCTCTGCAATGCAAACTTCATAGCATGTTTGGAAATAAAACAAACAGTGCTATTAACTAGGTTTGTACATTTTGGCTGAACCTTGATCCATTTCTGCTGGCTGGATACCGGCAAACCCCCGTATCCGTTTTCGTGTGCATTCTGAAAACAGGTGGGTGGCCATAGCCAAAAAATGAGGCAATGGCAATGGGGAATTACAAGGCTCCCCCTTCCATTCCTGGGAGCCTTTCCTTTTTTTCCTTCAAGGGAGCCTGGGTGTCAGCAATGGGGTTAAGAAAGGGACCGAGCTGTGGCGCAGGCTGTTGAGCAACCAGCTGCAGCCAGCTGCAATGAATCACTCTGACCAGGAGGTCATGAGTTTGAGGCCAGCTCGGAGCCCCTTGTTTGTCTTGTCTTTGTTCTATGTTAAGGCATTGAATGTTTGCCTTATATGTGTAATGTGATCCGCCCTGAGTCCCCTTCAGGGTGAGAAGGGCAGAATATAAATACTGCAAATAAATAAATAAATAAATAAATAAATAAATAAATAAATAAATAAGAAAGCACCCTATCTAGCCCATTATGGGGTGGGGGGACTTCTCACAGGCTCCCCTTAAATATCCTTCATTAAAAACTGGATTAAAAGCATCAAAATTAAACTAAAGCTGTTACTACTCAAGAGGAGAGGTGCTCCAGGAAGGTGCGTGCTTTCTCACCCTGCAGCACGCCACAAAGCTTTCCAAGGCATTTTAAGGAGGCCCAGGGAAGGAAGAGCTATGACCTGGAGCTATCCTACCTGGGATTCCTTTTATTAAAAAACCTCTTTTTTCTCTACTGCAGATCCTGTCTGGAGTGGGCATGCTTCAATCTCCTTTCTGCTTTTCGCTTCATGCTTAATGCTTCCTTAAAGCTGTTTCTGCTTTCTACTCTAGAGGAGAGCTAACTAGGTGGTAGTAATTTTCCGATAATGAGGGTTTTCTTTTTGTTTCCTGAGATGTATTATTATTATTATTATTATTATTATTATTATTATTATTATTATTATTATATTTTTAGAAGTATTTGAAGTAATAAATTTAGAAGTAATTTATTTCTTTATACTTTTATAGTATAAAGGGCCGGCTTTAGCATAGCAAGTTAAACACTAGCTGTAGTCAATCTTGTTAGCTGAAAGGCTGCCAGTTCAAAGCCGGGTCAGGGTGAGCTCCTGGCTTTTAGCCCAGCTTCTACCCACCAAGCAGTTTGAAAACAAAAATGTGATTAGATAAATAGGTACTGCTCATAAAAAAGCAGGGGAAGTATTCTGAGGCACCCAGAAGGAATGCCAGTGATTCAATCCAAAAAGAGAAAGTCACAAACTGGTTCTTTGGCAGGGAGATGGAGTGAAAGCACCTCCCATCACTGGAATTGAGCACAACACCTTCCAAGATGCCTAAAAGATGGGGAGCACCAATATATATACCTCTTATCTATGTATAATTATCTGTCTAGTTGTGTATAAAATGGCATTGAACACTTGCTGCATATGTATGTTCTGTAATCTGCCCTGAGTCCCCTTATAAATAAATAAATAAATAAATAAATAAATTTCTGAAAGGTGCAAAGATATGAAGAGAAACTACATTTCTGTTTTACGATGCATGAGAAGGCAGTCTCTTTTTAATCTAATGGTTTCTACTGGTGTCAATTACTGTTACCCTAATCCTATTACTTGGGACAAGTGTCCTGCATGTGGTTCTATGATGCAACATCTTACCATGCCTTCTGAAAAGTGATTCTTAAATGAGCAGGTCATATTTCAAAAGCTGAACATTTTTTTTGACAATGATGCTTTCACTACAAGGCTTGTTCAAATGGAAAATTCTCAAAGAATTGTGGCTTAAAAAATTCTTTAGCTAACAGCTCCTCAATGTCTCTTTGAGCTGAAAAGTGGCACCATAGACACTGAATCAAGCTCTCAGACAGAAATTCTCATTAACAAATGCTTTTCATTTTTTGTAGCAGAAAAAAGTCATGAGAAAGTGTGAAGACTGTCAAGTGCTGAGAAAGCGAAATGGCTATAAAGTGCATGTCGGTTTTATGGCTGATATTATCATGAACAATGTCTCCATTATCTTTAGGACAAGGGAATTCTTATTCTGTTGTTTGGTCTATTATTTGAAACTCCCATATATGTTATTGCGATTTTGGCTGAAATTTGGTTTTTAAAGATTTTTTCTCTTTGGTTTTTAATTATTGTATATACTTGAGTATGAGCCAAGTTTTTCAGCCCCTTTTAGGGCTAAAAAAAGCCCTCCTCAGCTTATACTTGAGTGAGGGTCCTGACCAACCTATATTCAGGTCAGCTTATTCTCGAGTATATAGGTAATCAGAGTTGGACAGTCTTTGCTTAAATTACAGTTTTATGTAAATATTAAAAAACATTTAACCTACTGATGCCTCAATATAATTTTATTGGTATCTAATTTTTATTTTTGAAATTTACCAGTAGCTGTTGCATTTCCCACCCTCGGCTTATCAATATTTGCCTTAAAGAGCTCAAAAACCCACAAGGATAATGGCCCAAATCCTATTGTTAGTGCCTAGTCTTAGAGTAGACCCATTGTCTTTACAGGAGCTGCATGTGTTGAGTCACCATTCAACCACCAAATCAATTGAGCTACTAATTTGGAGTGCCAACAGGATTGAAAATGTTGTGTTTCACTCCTTCCTACTTTGCTTTTATTTTTGTTTAATTATCTTCTCTTATTTTAATTTTTATCATCCTGCAGGAGTGACATTGCAAGATAGGATCTAAAATTAGTAAAAACATTACCAAATGTTTATGATCATTTTCTCTGTGTAATATTCTTCCATTCATTTTAATGATTTTTCAGGCTACATCATATAAGGGAGAGAAAATGGTTGTACTCTGCTCCACATTCATTCAAATTATGTTGCCTGCCTCCAGCATCCTCCTGAATCCTTATCATGAGGTATTAAGGAAGTTTTTGCTGCTGAATCATTTACAGATTTCTTCCACACCATTTATATTTGACAAACTATTGACAATCATATTGTCCCCTGCAGTCAATCCAATGTGACTAAATGAATATAATGAGTGTGTTTTAGCTTCTGCTCTACTTTTAGGTACTACCTAGTAGTCATTTGATCCTGAAAATCTATTATTGTTGAGTTACACTACCAATCAATGCAGGCAGTGGGTGGGCAACTATGATCTCCATAGATCATGAAAAACAGAAAGTGGTGTTGTGCAATTCTGAATCCAGGAATCAGCTAATTTTCTACTGATTTGTTTTTTGTTAAAGTGTTGTCAAGCTGCATTAATTCTACTATGTAGATTCACCCTATGTAAAAAAATCATACCTTAGTTTACAATTATTTAACTTTATTTATTTGTTTAACATATTTATACCCTGTGTTTCTCACTGGCTTACATATATAGGTAGCGATCTGATACCATACGAACATACACAGTAAAATAAACAAAACATTCATTAAAAACATATCAAACCTTAAAACTGCTTATTTAAATCATGCAATCCAATATCATAGTCCACTGCTGTTCCAAACTGTCATTGCACCATTCCATATTTTCTTATTAAATATGCTAAATATGAGGAATATACATAATCTTGTGGTGCAAATCAAACTGGTACTATGACAATGAATTTGTTTCTTCAAATCTAAAATGTGAAGAAGTAGAAAAAAGAAGAGGAATTAACAAATTTGTTTATCTCTACAAATTTTACAGGTTTGTGACATGTTTAAATTGCCATAAATTATAAAATTCGAGATTAGGAACCAATTGAAATATCATTTTAGTCTATTATTAATGTAAATATGTTTTGTTATGCTTCCCCCTCATCACCAGAAATGATGACCAAGACACTGTATCAATGAGCAGAAGCATAACTGTATATTAGGTATGTCCAAAAAATCGTTTTGAATCTTATATCGGATTTATATCGGATTGTTCTCGCTTTTTGAGACGCATTCCGAGACGTTGTCTCACAGCGCAACCGGCAATGTAAGTTGAACCATCGTTGGCCCATTCTCTAATTGTCTCTTAATGTTTCATTAATTTTTTTCCCAAAGAAAATTTTTAAAATATATTTTTTAAAATATTTTTTTTAAAATTGTTTCTGCAACCTACCTTGAATGGGATCTTAGCGCAGCCTAACATGGCTGCCACTCCCCAGCCAATCAGAAGCTTCCACGATGGACCAAAATGTGGGGGCTAGGGTCCTCTGCATCCACATGGAAGATTGCCATAAAAGCCCATTGTGTAGCCCGGGCGAGCCATTCTGGGCTGGGTTTTGCGCAGAGAGGTGGTGGTCTGCAAACGGAGAGCAAGCAAGCCTCGTGTCTAGAGGGGGAGAGAGGGTGAAGGGGCCCTGGTCTGGCTGTTCCCACAGAGGGGTTTGGAGAAAGGGTTAGGGTTTTGTTGCTGGTTCCTTCTCTTGTGAGTGTGTTAATTTTGGGTAGCGCTCAGCTATTTAGAGCTGTGAATTCCAGGGTTATTTTTTTCCATATTAATAAAAAAAATATCTAGCTTTCAATTTCGTTAAGAATAGTTCTTGCTGGATCATAGCATACCTTTGCAGAATCACTAGTCTATTTCATTAAGACGGCATTGCGTTTGAGGCTTGTGGGATCACATAGCCAGAGACACCATTGATTTCCAGTGCCCTTCTTGCTTACAAATATATCAAGGGAATTTATAGTTTTCAAAGTATCTTTGCACTCCTTGCAAGGGCATTGGCCAGGTTGCTCACAGGTACATTACCAAAGGAAGGCAAGGCATCGCGTTTGTTGCTTGTGGGATCACATAGCAAGACACACCATTGTTTTGCAGTGCCCTTCTTGCTTAAAAATATAACAAGGGAATTTCTAGTTTTCAAAGTTTCTTTGCACACCTTGCCAGAGTGGGGGGTTTCCTGTATCTGCAAATGTCCACCATTTTCGTGGATTTCTGACCACAGAAACAAAGATACACAAGTAGAAGAGGGACTTTCACAGTGATAAAACCCAATTGAACAGAAAATAGGACTTTCAAACCAGGAACAGGTTTGTTCAAATATTAAAAATAGTGTATTATAAAAAGTTATGAAAATTCACCAAAAATTGTAGGATATAGGAAACGTTCTGCAATTTGTTGAGCTAAGAGTGTTGAATGTGTTCTCCCACTGTACCAAATTTGATGAGGATAGCTCCAGAAATGAGGGTGGGAGAGCCCGATAAAAGTCCCCCCGGGTGCCTTTTTTTTTACAATTGCGCATGCGTGCCTGCCATTTTAGAAACATTTAGAATCATTACGAATTTTTAGAAATATCCAAAAATTTTGGGTGAAAAAATCAGAAATAGTTTCTATTTCGAAGTGCCGGTGCCCCCTACTTTAGAAACGAGAATTGAAACATTTTTTTCATTGATCGGACATGCCTACTGTATATACATTGAGTTATCTCATTACAGAATTGTGAATACAGGCAGGCAAGACCAATTGACTACTTGTAGTGGGTACAATAATATGCAGGTGTGCAACATCATTGGTTAGATTGCTTTTTTGATTCTGTGTTGTACTGTATATTTTATCAATTGTATTGGTTATTTGTATTATGATATGTTGTTTTTATGTTGTGTTATATTGTATTGTCCTGGGCAGGGCCCCATGTAAGCCGCCCCGAGTCCCTTTGGGGAGATGGTGGCGGGGTATAAATAAAGTATTATTATTATTATTATTATTATTATTATTATTATTATTATTATTTTCATGTGTCAACTCAAAATTGTGGGCTTGAAAAATAATTCTTAGAAAACAAACAAACTTCGCTCTAAATTAGGTCTAAATAAGCATACTATAAAGCCAATTTCCACTTGTGCTGAGGGAGATTCATTATTGACTACCTCCCTATTGTGTCCAGAGAAGGTTTTGTGCTGTAATAGGAATGGTTAGTTTTCTTGGCTAATCTTGTGTTTGATTCTTACTTCAAACTGGTGAGTCACTGTCATGTAGGAATGTAAAAACATATTGTACTAATTAAATTTTATTCAAATACTCCTGTATTTTTTTATAGTTATGAGTGTTGCTTTAAAATATCCTCTATGGCAAGCACGCCACTCCAGGTGTTTTTAGACTTCGGTTTCCACCAGTCCTTGACAGAATAGCAACTAAATAATGATCCAGATCTTTGCCGGTATCTTTAAGAAAAAAATAATCCAAGTTTATTCCAGGTTAAATTGCATTAGCCAGGGATTCCACAAGTGAATGCACCCTCTACACTGGATTATTTGCCAATGCAGATGGGTCCTCAGTCTCCTGACTCAAAAGTGGGAGACATCCCATTGATAGGTTATTGGGGAGATTTCTACACAGCTTTCTTTTGGTACTTGTACTTTGAGCTGAAATATATGTGGCCAATCACTGGTTAATTCACCAAAACACTTACAGATACCAAGAAATCCTATATAGCTATATTAATTTTTTTCCTGCCATGGTGAAAAAACAAAGTGAACTACTCATGCTGACATGGGAGTGTTACATAGGTGAAAATTTACATCTTATCTTTCTTCCAAGGAAACAGATTCAGGCTTCAAGTTATACAGACTTGCTTTAAAGTGCTCCCATCACTTTTTTCCTTAATCACAGCAGCCAAGGAACAAGAACAAAATACATAAATAAAAATAAAACATGGTACTTTCAATTACAACACTGTTGCATCTAAAAGAAATCTTTCATTGTGGATTAATTTAGCCTACTGAAATCATCTCGACCCTCCCTTCCCTCCCCTTCAAGTTCTAAAACAAATCCACTCTTGCATTCAGTGCGAACTAGCCTGTCACATGGATGTTTTGCTAGCTTATCATGGATGCTGGTTGCCATTAGAAAGAACAGAAAATCAAAATAGAGAGCCCATATGCTAATTAAGCCAGATGGATGCTGTCCATTTGAAAGCCAGCATCATCAAACAGCAAGTACGTTGGAAAGTGCAGCTGGTTTAAATCCTCTTTTCTTTTTTTTCTTTTTTTGGATCTCAGCCATATTTAATGTGCCGAACACTCAGTGCACATATATTAAGGGATGAGAGAAGCAAACAAAAATGTATAAATCTATTTTTCTCTTTGTCCAATTTTTTTAAAGAAACCCACAGGAGTTGGTTTTTGTGCTGGAATTCTGCCAGAATAAATGTGATTTGCATAGCCTGTTTCAGAGCTATGCTCTCATGACATTGATCACAGTAGTGGAACAAGCTGCCAGGGAATTGCAAAGTGGGATCATCTCAAAGTCCAGAGGAACTTTTTTCGAATTTAGAGAAAAGTCACCGGGTGAAAGTGAACAGCAGGAGGTTCAGGGCAGAGTTCATAACTGAATTGTGGAATTTGTTACCATAAGAAGCATGGATGGTAACCAGCTTACATAGCTTTAAAAAGGGTTAGATATGTAATTTAATGACATGTAAAGCTATCAAAATAGATACGTGACGTCTATGTATTATCATCAGCATACAAAGCCATATGCTTCTGAATACCAGGTGCTGTTGTGTTGAAGTCCTATTTGTGGGTTTCCAATTGGCATCTGTTTGGCCATTGTCTGAACAAAATACTAGATATTATAGGTTTTTGATTTCATCCAGTGTGGTTTGCTTAATCACATTTTCTCAATCTTTATTTTATTAGATTATATAATTTTTAGGGAGGGCACATTTAAAGAAGAGAAGGCACCTGGGAGTATTTTCTTTTTGTTCATGCTCCTACTCCCAACTAAAGATCCTCCCTTCCCTACAGTTCATATTTCATAACAGAATAAAAAATGAGCAGCAGGTAGAAAGTGTTAGGACAGCAGAACACTGAAATGTTAAAGAGTGGAAGTGTGTGACAGGTGGACAGAAAGTGGAAAGTTCACTTAAGGGAATATGAGGAAAAGCACCACATGAAAAAGGGTTATGATGGAGATTATTTAATGATTGTTTGTTGCTGGTTAAATTCCCCAGAATAACTACAAAACTTTATTCAAATACTGTGCTTGATATTTTCTTGTTTGGATTGATTCCTGGGTAATGTTAGAGATAAGTAAAACATATACTGAATTTGCATTTTTGTAAGAGATTTCTTCTTGCTCGAGATGTAAATCTTCACTTCATTCAATCTTGTATGTAGGTATAAAGAACATCAGAAGTTTATTTTCAGACAGATTATGACATTTTAATGCATTTTTTCAGTGAATTCAGAACTGTTTCAAAACAAAACAAAAGATCTGTACACCGGCCCCAGTCCCCCCAGAAGCAGGGTCTCTCTTTAGTTCTTATCTTTTGAAACCAAGGTAAAGGTAAAGGTTTCCTGCCGACATTAAGTCTAGTCGTGTCTGACTCTTGGGTTGGTGCTCATCTCCATTTCTAAACCAAAGAGCCAGCGTTGTCCATAGACACCTCCAAGGTCATGTGCTGGGCATGACTGCATGGAGCGTTGTTACCTTCCTGCCGGAGTGATACCTATTGATCTACTCACATTTGAATGTTTTGAATTGCTAGGGATCTTTGGTGTAAGTCTGCACTACATTGGCAGTGAAGATGCTCCCCAAAGGTCACCCAGTGGACTCCTATAGGCACTTCTGGTTTCCTGGAGTCCAGCAATCAAACCACTATACCACACTGGTTCTCATTATATGAAAGTGTAAGTTGTATCAGTAAGCAATAGTGAAGTTTCCTACTCTTTTTGCTATATGACTAATTAACTTTAGCAAGCACTTGTTTCATAGCAACCAATGTCTGATAAAGAACACCTGCCAGCCCAGATGGTTTGGGAAGGAATTTTCTCATTTAATAGAATAAAAGTACTTCTCCTCAGCTGTCTGAAGCCATTAGTTAGCAGGAATTTTGCAAAGAAATTAAGAAAAAAGAGGCTGTTAAAGCTCAACAAATGTGCCTTTCCACATTTGTGATAAGCATCACATGTAGATGCTTATCTTTTCAAGATTACTATCAATAATGCATGGTTATAATATTCTGGTACTTCCTTGTGTGTTGTGAAGAGTCTCGACAAGGTTGAATTCAGTGGCATGGTAAAATCAATACAGTCTGGAGAATTGCCAAACAAGACTTCATTGTAATAACAGCAATTCATAGAATCATTGAATCATAGATCTGGAAGAAACCTCGTGGGACATCCAGTCCAACCCCCTGCCAAGAAGCAGGAAAATTGCATTCAAAGCACCCCCAACGGATGGCCATCCAGCCTCTGTTTAAAAGCCTCCAAAGAAGGAGCCTCTACCACAGTTTGGGGCACAGAGGTCCACTGCTGAACAGCTCTCACAGTTAGGAAGTTCTTCCTAATGTTCAGGTGGAATCTCTTTTCCTGTAATTTGAAGCCATTGTTTCCTTTCCTGTAATTTGAAGTCCTAGACTCTAGGGCAGCAGAAAACAAGCTTGCTCCCTCCTCTCTATGACTTCCCCTCACATAGCCATGTCAACTGTATAGAATCCCAAGATGAGAGCACAAATAGTTTTGTTAACCAGACATTTTTTCATGTATAAATTGGGTAGACACAGATGGATGGCCGTTAACAGCATTTATACCATGTTTTGGAGAGCTAATGAGTTGAAAGGGCTTTGGTTCCAGAACATTTTTTGTCAAAAAAAATGTCCAGAACATTTTTGGAAAAAAATTCTCATACTTTCCCTTCCTTGTTTTGCGCGATATTAAAGACCAGACATTTTATTAAGTCATCATACTTGCAGGGAATATAAGGGATGTAGGTCATACATGTTGTCTGTGTGCCCACCATCCCCATTTTCTCTGACCCCACTGTCTCAGTTCCTAGCATGTCACTGTTTGTGAGGGGAGCGATATGAAACCAGGGATTCTTAATTGTACAGATGCTTCTTCTTTAATTAAAAAACAGCATTCAGTACAACTCCGCTTTGGATATCTTTGCTCAATGTGGAAGAGAGATAAAAAATACTAAATTTTACCAGCCTTGAAAAAATATCTGCAAAAAGAAAAACAATTTTTAGGGCAAGAAAATGTAAGTTTCTTCAAATACACTTTTTTTTCTCAAATGAAATTTTTATAAAAGACTCCTAAAAAGTGGGGAAATACTCTTTTGATATAACTTAGCAAGTGGTACCACAAGAAGGTTTGTGATATCACATTCCTCCATTGCCAAGACTTTGGACACCAAGTAAGCAGTAGGCATATGCGATCAACAAAAAAATGTTTCAAAGTTCATTACAAAATTAAGGGGTGTTTCATTTCTAAAGTGTTTTTAAAGTATAGTTAGTGAAAATTTCATTACTATAACGAGAGTAACGAAAGTTTGTTACTTTTTATTATAATAATTGTACATAATTACTATATTTGGGTTCAGGATATCATTTCTCCCTCATTTATCAGGTTGAAACTTGCTACAATGACACAACACATATGCCACTGTTAGCCCATTAAGTTTCAGAATGTTTCACATATCTGCAGATTTTTGGAGAAATTTTGAAATTTTTATAAACAACTTTTTTAAAAAAAACAAACAACTAAAACAGCTATCTCCTTGTATTTTCTATACAATGACACAAGGTAAGAGGGGATAATTCCCCATAACTTTCAGAAATATTCATACTGATTTTAGAATTTTTAATTTTTTTTTATAAAAATGATCTCCTGAAATTCTTTCACATAATCTATGCGCATCTCCCTGGCTTTTTCTAAGGGACTGTTGATATGTTGCAGATTACATAAAATGTCCATCTCTATTCTTTGTAATGTTTTGCTAAGATGAAGGGATGATGATAGAAGCTTTCTTAGCAAGTGTATGGTTACTACAAATTCAGCATTTAGAACAGCTAAAAGAAGGTGTCGAGCTTGTGATGACGTCTTACTGTTGTATAGAAGACATTCTTTTTAGTTCTCACCCCTGTAGAGTTCAACAAAATGTAAAACTGCTTCACGTCACCCAACCCAATGGGTTTCACAAAGTGGCAACAGGTTGTTCGCTCTTAATTCAGGGAAAAGTCTTTTATGTTTTTCTTCCATAGTTCCTGTCCAATGAATAATGCTTTGCAGAAATTGCACACAGATGATATTGTTCCTTGGCAGTTTCTGACAGGTTAGATTTAGTGAGTGAGCACTGCAGTGGATGTAGACAGTCATTGGATATTTCTGCGATATAATTGCTTGTGCACCACTAATATAACCATTCACATTAGCAGCTCCATCATATCCCTGTTCCCACAAGTATTCCAAGTTCAGCCCAATTTTTCCAGTTTTCGAAAGAATGCCTGCAAGTCCTCCGCCTGTCATATCATAAAGCCTATAAAGTCTTTTCTAATTCCTGTGGCTTCATCATCAACATACCTTACTGAAAGTGATTACTGTTCTGAGGTACTCCAAAATTTCATCTGCCAAAAACAGGGAAACGGTGTGATTCATTGCATCTTTCCACAGTTTTTGGACTATGGTGTCAACACAAATATCTACGAGTTAATTCTGTATTTGTGGATATATACTGGAAATTCATAGCTGCACTTTCAAGATGACTTTTCAGGTAAGTGTCTCCTGATCTGGCACAATATCTCAACAAGGCCATGAAATTACCATCATTGTGCAAAGGTTCTTCACCAGAGGGAAGTGCTCTATGTGAAGAAGATCTGTGGTGCAGGCGAGTGGGAACTTCAAAGTAATACAGCTAGATCCTTCTCACACAAGCCCATAGCCAAAGGGGTGGTTTACAAGTTAAATAACGCCCCCATCTGAACATTTTCATGTTAAAAAACCCCTAGTTTACTCATGAATTTTAACTGGTTAATCCTCTAGAACTGCATGCATTATTTTAACCAAATGTTCATAATTTATTCACCCTATCATTATCTACCTTTCTGTCAATTTACATTGCAATAGTAGCAATAGCCAACATAGTGGAAGTGCTCCCTTTTAAAGCCAGTTCTTGTTGGCCATAAAGGACAATAGTTTCCACAATTGGCAGAAGTTTCTTTCTGTTTTTTTCTGCTTTCTTCTTATTACCTTTATCATGATGATAGGTAACATCAAGATGTTTTCCACTCTGGATTAGCAAGACATTCTCAGCCAAGTACAAGTTGTTCTGATATTATTCTGTTTTTTGGTGTCCATTGAAGACTTGTATCACATCTTTCAATTGCATAAATGGTTAAGCAACCAATGCACCAAGCTTCTGATGATGACCTTTACCCCAACTTCTCATCCAAACACCACACAGTACTTACAGAGTGCAACTTGTAAATGAAATGAATAGGCCAACCAGGGAAATCTGCTGAGCCATTTGGGTTGAAAATTGAAATGCCTCTTCTTATCTGTAGGAAATACATATCCTGGCAATAGAGTCTGTTGATTTTATGTATGTATTTATTTATTTATTTATTTATTTTATTTACAGTATTTATATTCCACCCTTCTCACCCCGGAGGGGACTCAAGGCAGATCACATTATATACATATAGGGCAAACATTCAATGCCCATATACACATAGAACCGAGACAGAGACAAACACAGAGGCAATTTAACCTTCTCCTGAGGGGATGTTTGATTCTGGCCACAGGGGGGAGCAGCTGCTTCATCATCCACTGTGACGGCACTTCCTCATTCCAACATTGTAAATTAGTTAAATTTGCCTCCCCACTTTATAAGTGGTACCTTATTTCCTACTTGATAGATGCAACTATCTTTCGGGTTGCTAGGTCAGTAACAAGCAGGGGCTATTTTTTTATTTTTTAATTAACGGGTGCTTACCCCGCCACGGGCTGGCCTCGAACTCATGACCTCATGGTCAGGGTGATTTATTGCAGCAGGCTACTCACCAGCCTGCACCACAACCCAGCGCAGTTATACAAACGGAGCTTTCACTTGGTTATCAGAAACAGTCTTGTTGATATAAAGTCCAGGGTCTAACAATGTCACAGCTTTTTGAGTTTGCTTCTGTTCTATAGTTTCTTTGGAAGGGCTTAGGTTAAATTAATCAGTGGTTTTCACAGTTTCTTCAGTTTTCACCTGCAGTCCAGGTGTTTATGTTATGCAGTCTTCATCAGTATTATTTATTTATTTATTTCATACATTTGCATCCTGTCCTTCTCACCCAGCTGGGGGGGGGGGGATGACTGAGGGTGGCTTCACAATCGGCAGTCATGAGATGTCAAAAACAAAAAGTTATAAAAACAATATGATTAAAAACAGATAATTAAAACATCAATTATAAAACATCATTTTAAAATTGCACAAGTCTAAATCATTAACTGTATTTATATCCTGCCTTTCACCCCATGGGGAATCCAGGCGGCTAACAATCCCACACTAGACAAATTTTTAAAATGCAATGCAAAAGTTAAAAAACAATTAGATAGTAACAGTGTGGTAAAAATAGAATTAAAATGCAATAAATACTCTTAAAATGGCCTTTAAAAATCATAGCCCCCCCAATCCCACCCAACAATCCCGAAGTCTGTCCCTTATTCTTCCTCAAATGTCTGTTGGCAGAAGAAGTTTGTTATACAGTATAGGATCTGGCTAATATCTACACTGATTTAAATTTTTCCAGTCTCCGCTAAAATATTGCAGTTTCATGGTGGGATATGTTTATTCGAACAATAGAAAGACCAAGATACTTAGACCACAATTGTAGGTTTAGCACACATTTGTCATTTGTAACAAATAGTAGGTGTTGTCATTTTAGATGTGTGATAAATGTGATTTCAATGGAATCAAGAGTTAAGGGTATTTTTGTGTGTGTGTGTGTATTCAAGCCAGAAACAGACTGTGCATATATGGAGCCAAAACACTGGATGATTGTCCTTGAATGTTAGTTTTACACTGATATTACTTGCAGTAAAGGAACCAAATTATTGAGAAGTGAATGAGAAACAAAGATTGTTTATTTCAAGGAGCACATTGGCACATTAATCAAAGAGTTACCATTTTTCTCCCTATATAATTCTACTAATAGCAGGGTAAGCTTTCTAGATACTACTGCTGAGGATATTAATTTAGGTTTGTAAGCATTTCTTAGGTCTGCATTGTTCCCCAAACTGTACAACTGCCTTTTATTTAGCTATGTAGTTAAAGTTCAAAAGTTTAAAATATATATTTTAGTGTGATTTTTTCTTCCAGAGCGTATTTTAATTGGCTTTGTAATGTGGTCTGTGGATTAATCCCAATAAAATATGTTGGTGATGGTAGGTATCATTCGGTCATATTTTCATTTTGTATTGCAGTGCTTCACATATCTTCTCTTTATTTCTAGATCCAAGAAGTTTCAGGACTCGTGATGGAGGGGAAAAAAAGAAAAATGTTATGCAATTGTTTAGCATATTGCAAATTTCAGTATGAAATGACATGGGTGGAAGGCAGTGAGTAGATCTACAAAGACTGTAGATTTGCCTTTTTAGAGTAGGACTAAGTACCTCTACAATTTTCCAGTTGAAACCTGGGAAAAGAGTATCCAGAAATATATTAATGAAAAAAGTTGTAGTCCATAAATATTCTAATCCAGAACTTTGTAGATTCCTATCCTGTGATGCTACTCACCGTCTTCCACCCATGTATTTATTGAATGCATGAGTTGATTCTGAATAAGCCATATTTACTGAGTGTGATGGATTGTGGTTTTGACTCATGTCTCTAAACAAACAAACTCTGTAATGCATTGAATATTTAAGAATTGTGGGACATGTCATTTCATACTGAATTGCACTGATGAGTGTACGGAAAGGGGATGGATCATGTCTGTTGCACCATTGCTACTGTTCCTAGTTGGCCACAGAGTGCTGTGAAAGCTCCTGGCCATCACAGGCATCTCACCTGACCGAAAATGCAATGAGGAAGGAAAAGGGGGCAAGTCCCCCTCATTCTTTCTGAGTAGATCAGGAGATGTACCCACATGATAAACTGATCTCTCTACCTTCTCTCTGGTCATGTGGGTAACCCTGCTGAAATCTTCAGAAAATTAGAAGATTTTTCTTTTGCAGAAGAAAGCTCCTCAACACCTTCAAGAAGCTTTGAAAACAAAACCTTCAAACAGCTACTACTCCTATGTCATTGAGAACTAGGCCAAAAGATGGACACTTGTAGACTATGAGATCATCCCAGACAAGCTTATTTTCATCTCCTGGATTGTTCTTTCTAGATAAACAATAATACCTAACAATGCAATATGGGAGATAACCTCAATCTTACCTTAAAGCCATAATTGTGTTAACCAGGTTGCTATACAAGACTGCTCTCACTAACGCTCTTTATAACAAATACAGTTCGACCCCCTTATCCATGATTTTAATTACATGTTCTCCAAACATTCCCCAATCTTGGTAGTGTGTATGACCTATCTACATGCTCCAGTGTGTTTCTATGGTTTACTTCCAGCCCCACAGATATTTCTGTTATCTGTGGGGTTGGGGAGGGTCTTAAAGCACATCCATCATGAATACAGAGATTGTGTAATTCTTGGAAGTGTATTTATTTATTTATTTACAGTATTTATATTCTGCCCTTCTCACCTCGAAGGGGACTCAGGGCTGATCACATTGCACACATATAAGGTAAACATTCAATGCCATAATATAGAACAGAGACAGAGACAGACGCAGGCATGGGCTGGCCTCGAACTCATGACCTCTTGGTCAGAGTGATTTGTTGCAGCTGGCTGCTAACCAGCCTGCGCCACAGCCTGTTATTGGAAATTTATTTAATAGACTGTGTTCCCTTGACTATAAATCCTTAACCACAATCTTTTAAGAACATTTTCATTCTGTACCCATCTTCTAGAAGCAAAAGCACACCTGAAATGTATATGTTTCCTTTTTTACTTTCAAAGTGCTACATAAAATATGTAATGCTTATTTGTTCATTTGTCATGTTTTCTCCAAGGATTTCAAGCTGGTAGACATGGGTGGCCATTAGAGGCTCATTGCACTGCTTAATCCCATTTTCTATTTTGCATCTTCACATTCCCATCTCTTAAACATGTCTCTGCTGATTCAAGCTGAGATATTTATTCCACCTCGATTCATTGCAGGGATGACTTGGAAAGGAAGTTCCTGCTCAGTCACAAGAATATGAATAATGTGAACAATTTGTACTTTTGCCAGATTATCTGTCACTGGGAAAAAGAGGTAAAATAGCTTTAACACTTCAAGGGAAGGAAGTGGGAGGAAGCTGCAAAGAAATATGCTACAACCTGTCTGATTAAAGGCCAGGATACATGCCATAGGTCATTTTCAGCAGACTTACCTACAAATCTATGGTATGGCCTGAAGTAAGTTCTGGAGGGCAACAATGTCAGACATGTAGTCATTCCTCTGAGCTCTATCCATTCCCTTGCTTAGAGGACATAACTTGTATGTTATGTCCTCTAAGGTTGTTTTTTTGCCTCCAAAACTCTGCTGTTTTCTGGTGTGATTGAAGTTCTTATACACCTGCCAATGCCAGAATCAGTTCCACCTGCTCTGGATAGCCTACAGTCACAATGCCGAAATCTAGATAAGATAGCTCACAGCTACAATCAGTTAACCTCTTCTTCCTTCTCTTCCTTCTCCCCTCCTCTTTCCCTCCTCTTCTTTATTTATATTATATCCTAACTTTTGCCCAGTTTGAGATTCAGGGAAAATGTTTATTTTATTTATCCATTTAGAGTATTTATATTCAGCTCTTCAACCATGAAGGCTGTCAGAGCAGTTTACAAATCGTTAATTTGACAATTCTCTGACCTCACAATCTTTCCCTTAACCTTACATTCTTTTGATCAAGTTACAAAGTTTACAATTTTAAAAAATAGCTAAAATTGCACTTCATACAAAGCTAAAATGTAATTAAATGACCTATAAATAAGACATGTTAAGTCTAAGTGTTATCTCACCGTTATTCATAAGTTTGTGTTGAGTTGTATGTGTGATTGACTGGGCTTTTTAAAAAGTATATTTAGACCCACTTTATAGTCTGAGGATTTCTAAACCATTAAGAGAGCTCGAGACTTTGTGGCCGCTTAGTGGGCCTATCTTTGACCAATTTACTCCGCTTGACAGGGAAGATGTCGCTAGAATCCTGGCTGTTGCAAAACCAACCACCTGTTCCCTTGATCCATGCCCCTCTTGGTTGGTGAAGAGCAGCCTGGAAGGTCTACTCGATCCGTTGAGTAATATAATCAATGGCTCTCTTGAACAAGGGGTCTTCCCGGACAACCTAAAAGAGGCAAAGGTTCGTCCCTTGCTAAAGAAGCCTAGCTTGGATCCCATGGCCATTGCCAATTATCGTCCAATCTCTAACCTTCCATTCTTAGGTAAGATGATAGAGCGGGCTGTACTGGGACAATTGCAACAATTTTTGGATGATACAGCCGGCCTGGACCCTTTCCAGTCAGGCTTCCGCCCTGGCCATGGGACGGAGACAGTCCTGGTTGCCATCACAGATGAATTCCGTCGTCAGTCTGATAGCGGCGGATCAGCGCTTCTGGTACTTCTCGACCTTACCGCAGCGTTTGACACCATTGACTATGATCTAATGATTCACCGTCTCGCCATGTCCGGAGTTCGCGGTCAGGCCCTCAATTGGTTGAACTCATTTCTCCGAAACCAGAGCCAATGTGTGGAGTATATGGATCAAGTCTCTGAAAGATCTCCCCTCCTATGTGGGGTACCCCAAGGTGCAATTCTCTCCCCTCTTCTCTTCAACATCTATGTTAGACCCCTTGCTAGTTTGGCTCGGAGTTTCAGCCTAGATTGCTATCAATATGCGGACGACACCCAACTCCTTCTGTGCTTGGAGCCTGGAGCAACGTCAATACCAGACAATTTCACCTTATGTCTGGAGGCTCTGTCGAACTGGCTACGTGCTAGTAGACTGAAGGTGAACCCGGCGAAGACTGAGATTCTTTGGCATGGCCGCTTGACTGGTCTGACCCATTTGCTACCCACCTTCGATGGTGCTGCCCTATCTCCTTCCCCTACCGTTAAGAGCCTGGGTGTCGTTTTGGATTTGCAGCTGACAATGGAAGCTCAGGTCGCTGCTGCTAGCAAACAGGCCTTTTTCCATCTACGACAAGCGAGGCAACTGGCACCCTATCTATCTGATGAGGCTCTGGCAACAGTCATCCATGCCACGGTTACATCTAGGCTGGACTATTGCAACGCCCTGTATGTTGGCCTTCCGATGTCCATGACCCGAAAGCTCCGTATTATTCAGAATGCGGCAGCCAGGCTACTCACAAGAACACCCATGGAATGCCATATAACACCAGTGCTGCAGCATCTGCATTGGCTTCCAACTGATTACCGTGGTCTATATAAGATGCTAGTTCTGACCTTTAAAATTCTTTACGGCCAGGGCCCATCGTACCTTAGGGACCGTCTCCCCTTGTCCCATCATCGGAGGTCGCAACGACCATCTCAACGCGACTTATTTTACATACCAGGTCCTAGAGAAGTTGTGATGTCTCATGGGCCATGTAGTCCTGTTCCTAGTACTGTTGTGACAGATGAAGAGGAAAACTTGGGTTTCCCACCGTTTCTGCCAGATTTGGAGCCCTTGCAGCTGCAGGATGTTTGCCCACAAGAAGACAGCCAAACAAGCCTTGAGTCGAAATCTCCCCCATTTTCTCGCCGCCTTTATTATAATCAAGATAGACACGCGCGGGAGGCGACTCGCAGAAGCGCTCGGATAGCTGCCAGACAATTAGATGATTAAGTCTATTTCCCTTGGGAAAGTTTAAGGAGTCTTGCATCTGGACAGTATAGGTTTCGGTTCTTGTTCCCCAGAGAAAATGTGCTTTGGCGGGAAAACAAGATCCTATATAGATGTTGGCCACAAAGAATTCCTTGCGGAGTCAATTCGTCAGCTTCGGGAGTAGATTGTGTGTGGACTACGCTACTCCAGTTTCCAGGACCTTGTTCTCGTTCCAGCCCTGCCTTGTTCCCCGGACCTCGCCACGGATTTTCCACGGACCCAGTTCTTGCTCCTCGCTTCTTGTTGCCTTGAATCAAGCCTTGTTTGCCAAGAATCTAGTTTGCTTCCTAGCCTTGCATTAAGCTTCATGGACTAAAGGACCTTGTCATTTCCCCTCACTTTGCTTGGCAAAGTGAGTGTTTCGGTTATTGGATTACAACTTTGGACCTTAATATTTCATATTGGACATTGTTTTCTTGGATTAATTTTGACCTTTCCTGAAAGGTCTACTTCTGAACTATTTTCTACACTTGCTTTTATTAACTTTATATATTTCCTCAATAAAGATATTAGATAGATTCTGGCCTCTGTGTATGGTTATTGGTGCTCTGCAGCCTGGGTCCTGACAGAAGTGCACTTGGAAAGGACCAGATGCAGAGCTTTTTCTATTTCTGCCCCTGCCTTATGGAATGTCTTGCCGCCCTATATGAGAGCCATGCGTGAGTTAGGGCCTTTTACCCTAGCACTTAAGACCTGGCTCTTTACTAGAGCTTTTAATCTATGTCAATTTTATCAATATTTGTATGTATGTATTTTTATCCTTTACAATTTTATCTTGTAAATCGCCTAGAGCATCTTGGATGGAGGGCGATTAATAAGTAATTAAATGATGATGATGATGATGATGATGATGATGATGATGATGATGATGATTAATGGGCAATGGCATGGAGGGCAGAAGTGAATATTCAAGTGAACTCTCCCATGGACATCACTGTCATATTTGAGTACAGCGGGATTGATGTGAGATCACTTCTGGGAACCATCTGAGCCAATGGTTGGCTGGTTCATTATATTTTAATGTTGGGAGTTTGTAGATTTAGATATGTGACTGAACTACATGGTAGTTTGCTGGTAGTATGTGGCCATTTTGACCAGTTTTGGACTATAAAAAATGACCCCATCCCCAAATGAAAAACCGTTTAAAGGGTTTGAACAGTGATTGCGGGGTCTCCAGTGACAAAAAAGTCCCAACTCCTTCCTTAAGTTGTAGCTTACTTCTGCCGAGACAGCTTCTGTACATCAGATGTATATGCAATGGAGAGGACTATGATCCTGAAATGAAATGACTTGCCTTTTGAACAAGTGCCTTTCTTCTCTACTCTACATTCTCAAGTATCAAAACTGAAGCAGATAGATTCAGTGAAGCAATCAGGAACCACTGAAGTTAGCTCTAAGGATGCAAAATATACTCACCAAATTTCTCCTCCTCAATAAGAGAATGCATCAAGGCATTAACACAAACTGTTGAAAAATCATCAGCCCCCATGAGTTTTCCTCTTTCTATGTGACAAAGAAAAGTCGTGTATTTTCTCCCAATCAAGATATTTGCAATTTGCATAAGATGCCTCTGCACAGAATTTGTTTCTTTCCTCCTTTGTTAAACAAAACACACAGAGATACATCCACAGAGATACACTTAACAAAAGACAAGTGGATGATTGGTCAAAAAGATGCTAAGAACACAACCAACAAGGCAGAAGCAATCAACTATTACTTACAAATCATTCATGCCATTTGTACACAAAATGCCCTTAAATGAACAATTTATTTGAAAACATGCAAAAATCCTCTCAATTTCATCTGTTGAAGAGAAAAATGCAGAAGACTCTTTTTACTGTTGTATGCAGTAATGAGGTATATGAGAATTTATTTTTTGCTAGGCTCTATACCTATCACCTAGGCTCCTTCCACAGAGCTGTAAAAAATCCAAATTGAACTGGATTATGTGACTGTGATAACCCAGTTCAAAGCAGATATTGTGGACTATCTGCCTTGATATTCTGGGTTATATGGCTGTGTGGAAGGGACCCTAGTTTGTTTACTCAGTGATTTTGCACAAAACAGTATGTGTTTGGAGAAAAGGTAAGAGAATCAAGCTTTTGGAAATGCTTCAAAGGATTGGTTCAATATATAAAAAAGTTGGGAGAGAGAGATACAGAGAGATTCTCAGGATGTTCAAAGGGATTTTTCAAACAGCCCAAGATGTTTTGGATAAAAATCTGTGTATATGTGTGTGTGCGTGTGTGTGTGTGCGGTTTTTACCGAGAGTAAACAATAGTAATATTAATTTGTAGGAAATTCAAAAAAGTGTTTCTTAAACTTATGGCTGGCAGCTGAAGAAAGCCACATGCATAATTTTCAATTGAACCACAATGGACTATTCTGAGGAATAAAATTTTAAAACATTAGAGAAGATGGTTTCTCTCTGGCAGATTCAGTAAAATAGTAAGGTCTAAAGAGGGGAAGGTTTAGAGCTGGAGGAAATCTATCATCTGGTTCTGTTACTAAAAAGGCTACTCTGAGATGTGACTTATATATGTATGAAAAATGACCAGAAATAAGTTAAATTAAAAATTATTAAATGTAAAAGCTGCTCACATCCAATTGGTTTCACTATGACCAGAAGATGTACAGAAGTGAAGCAAGCATCATCAAGAATGTTCTCACTTATCCCATCTTACCTATGGTTTGCACATGGAGAAATAACAGCCATACAGCTTTGATAATATCTGAGATCTTAGCATGTTTTATATTTTAAACAAATTATTGTAAATGAGTTACAAGAGATATCTGCTTCCCGGGGCTTGTTTTTTGTTTTGTTTTGTTTTAAAGATGTACCATATTTGACTGGACTGAAGGAATCAACACATTTTATAAATAAATAAGTATATTTCTCATATCTACATCCCTGAAAAATGAAAGAGAAGAACACAGTCACCGTACTTTGGGAGTAATTTTATTGTTTCTGTCTTTAGTGAATTCCATATTATGCTACTTTCCATGCTGGTGGATCAATTCTGGAGATATTACAGTGGATCAATGCCTCTTCTTTAGGTCAGATGACAACCAAAACAAAGAACTTTAAAAATCACCATTTTGGTCAACAGATACTCGAATCCCTAACCAGCATGGTCACTGCCCAAAAGTCATATTTGTTTTCATCCTATAGTTAATAACAACAACAACAACAACAACAACAACAACAACAACAACATTGCATGGAAAGTTCCTTGACAACATTGAAGGAAAAGATGATAAGGAGAAGACCTAGCTATGGCTCACGAATGGGACACTGAAGAAGGAGACAGAAGGATTGATCCTTGCAGCCCAGGAGCAAGCCATCAGAACAAATGCAATTAAGGCCAAGATCGAAAAATCAGCTGATGACCCAAAATGCAGACTGTGCAAGGAAACCAACTAAATCATTGATCATATCCTCAGCTGCTGTAAGAAAATCATACAGACAGACTACAAACAGAGGCACAACTATGTGGCCCAAATGATTCATTGGAACTTATGCCTCAAGGACCAACTCCCAGCAGCAAAGAACTGGTGGGATCACAAACCTGCAAAAGTATTGGAAAATGAGCACGCAAAGATACTGTGGGACTTCCGAATCCAGACTGACAAAGTTCTGGAACACAACACACCAGACATCACAGTTGTGGAAAAGAAAAAGGTTTGGATCATTGATGTTGCCATCCCAGGTGACAGTAGCATTGACGAAAAACAACAGGAAAAACTCAGCCGCTATCAGGACCTCAAGATTGAACTGCAAAGACTCTGGCAGAAACCAGTGCAGGTGGTCCCAGTGGTGATCGGCACATTGGGTGCCGTGCCAAAAGATTTCAGCCAGCCTTTGGAAACAATAGACATTGACAAAATTACAATCTGCCAACTGCAAAAGGCCACCTTATTGGGATCTGCACACATCATCCGAAAATGCATCACACAGTCCTAGACACTTGAAAAGTGTTCGACTTGTGATTTTGTGATACGAAATCCAGCATATCTATCTTGTTTGCTGTGTCATACAATAAAATAATGATGATGATGATGATGATGATGATGATGATGATGATGTTTATTTATATCTTGCCCCCTCTCCCCAGAAGACCTAGGGGGGCTTACAACATAAATAATACAGTAAGTGCAGTACAATGAAATACATAAAATAAAATAAACAATTAATAACATATTCAATTGATATAAAACATAAAATACAGCACAATCAAGGAACAAAATTAACAATAAAATTATGAACATTAGATTAAAAGCACAGCTGTTCTTATGCATTAAAAGGGTCTTGCTACCCCAATGAGGTAAATCCATATCCTAGAGATTGATTAATCACTGTCAAAAACCTGTTTAAATAACCAGGTATTCAAGTCCCTCCTAAATGCCATGAGGGTGAATGCCTGTCTAATATCCCTGGGAAGGGCATTCCAGAGTTGGGGGGCGGGGGCACCACTGAAAAGGCTCTCTCCCTCGTCCCCGCTAACCTCGCTTGTGAAGGAGGTGGGACTGAGAGGAGGGCCTCCCTAGCCAAATGTAAAGCCTGAATAGGTTCAATGGCAACCAGTGAAGCTGCTTCAGGAGGGGGGGGGCGTATGGTCTCTTTAACCTCCCCCCCCTGACAGCAGCCTTGCTGCTGATCTTTGTACTACAGTAGAGTCTCACTTATCCAACATAAACGGGCCGGCAGAACGTTGGATAAGCGAATATGTTGGATAACAAGGAGAGACTAAGGCAAAGCCTATTAAACATCAAATTAGGTTATGATTTTACAAATTAAGCACCAAAATATCATGTTCTACAACAAATTAGACAAAAAAAGTAGTTCAATATGCAGTAATACTATGTAGTAATTACTGTGTTTACGAATTTAGCACCAAAATAACATGATGTATTGAAAACATTGACTACAAAAATGTGTTGGATAATCCAGAACGTTGGATAAGCGAGTGTTGGATAAGTGAGACTCTACTGTACTTGAAGCTTCCAAGCTGTCCTCAGAGGCTGCCTAATGTAGAGTGCATTGCAGTAGTCCATACGAGATGTAACTAAGGTATGGATCTTATGGGCCAGATCTGTCTTTTCAAAGTACAGTTGCAGTTGGTGCACAAGCTTTAATTGTGTATAGGCCCTCTCGGCCACTGCCGACACTTGAGCTTCAAGCATCAGTGCTGAATCCAGGAGGACTCCCCTGTCTAGTTCTATGCGGTCATCCACCAAGGTGACTAAGCTGTCTCCGTCCCATGACTGGGTCTAAAACCAGACTGCGACAGGTCAAGATAATCATTTTCATTCAAGAATCCCTGGAGTTGGGTGGCCTCCACCTGCTCTAAAATCTTATCTTAGAGTGTCTCACCTTATCTTTTAATATATATTTTCCCCCTAATTTTAAGCTTTGCTACTTGAAGGAAAGTGCTGATCTCCCTACCCTCTCTCACATACAGTACAAGCAGAGTGGAAATCATATTGAATAGGAAGGGTTTCAAATGTGCATTTTACAAGAGCACTACCCTTCCATGCTGAGTTACAACGTGACTCCTCTTCATTATCTTATTCAAGACTGTGGGTAGCTTCCTGCAGCTGTCAGATGTTTCCTTCTTGAAATATGCCCACAGGGAAACAAAAAGAAACCTAAATTAGCCATCACAAAGATGCTCTTCTTGCAATATTTCCACTCCTACTAAGAACAGAAGGAACAGGAATCCAGGCAACCAGTTGGGGGTTATTTGAGAGATTGTCTTCTAGCAAACTCTTACTCCCATTGTTTCAAAAGAAAGGGGAAAAAAATAAACCGTAGAGTGATTATGAAGAATGCATTTTTCAGACTTTCAAAAGTATTGATCATTTCTAACATCCTTTGCTCAGCTTGGCATTTGTGATCAAGAGAATCAGTATGTAAGCCTGAATGCTGACAGCCTCTGATATAAACTTAGTATTACCAGGAATATAACAGGGTAAGAGATGTTTTTCTCGAATTGTTTCAGAACTCTAGAAATAGTAAGGTTTGGGTGAACTTCAACAATGGATATTCAGTAGAAGGTGGTGTAAACCAGTGGTGGGCAATGGCTTCCATAAAAATTGATGGTTTTATTCATAAATTTAAAGGAACCATTTATGATGCTAAATCCTGATCCCCAAAATAATTCAGTACTGAATGTATCTTTTCTTAAAATTTTGACTAACTTTTAACAGAGTCAGGTCTTCATTGGCAAGGAAGCCACCACATGCCATAGGTATATGTGCTGCTCTATTAGAAGAGAGTGAGGCCAACTGGTAGGGAATCCCCATCAAGTATGCTTGCAAAAAGCTCCATAGGTGGAGACATCATTTGTGTGGTAATTTCTCAGTAGTGAGAGGCTACACCAGGAAGTTTTAAGGTCATGTTACAGAAGATCTTCAGGATGATGTACCCTCACATTTGCCCAACATGACCCGACAAAGGACATAAAACCACATCACTTTCAAATAAGAATGTGAAAATCTGTCAAGCTGATTTTCTTTGTGTCTGTTAGCATTCTTTCCATACCACATTTTCATATTAGATTGAAAATATTTCCACTCTGGAATCCATGCATACTTTTGTCCAAAAGATATATTTGTTTATATACTTGTCTCCTTAAGTATATATGTTTTACACACATTTCCTCCCTTTGAGTTAAAGCATGAATGCACTGTTTCCCCAAATAGAAATGTTTTCATCATACAAGCAAGATTTTATCCACATTTTTATGGATAATGAAATGCATCGAATTCATATGGATTGCCAAGGCAAGATGTACGTCATGCTATTGTCAGTGTCATGAGATATGAAACCAATGTTTTCCACAAGGATCCATCCCTAACAATGAGGATGGTATAATCACATGCAATGTCTAACATGAAACAGTGCAGTAAAAAGATGACATTGGTATCATATCTGAACAGTGGATTGGGCTGTTTCACATCAAATCCAGCTGTCTAGGCTGCCTGAAGTCACAGGATGCTCTGGAGATTCCAGTAAACTTTGCCCAAAGTGGTTTAAAGCAAAAAAACAAAAACAAAAACAAAACAAAAAAACAGCCAGCCTTCCATCTGTGAGCCTGAGCGTTTTGGCTTGTGCAGACATGCACCCATTCTTCTGATTTCTTGACTCTGTTTTCCTTTCTGGTAAATAGTATGGCCCTAAGATAGGTATATAAGTTCTCATCTACCCTTAAAATGGATTAAGGCCAGCCTCACCCTGACTAATGTTTCCCACCCCTTGATCGAAGGCTGTCACTGCGACTGTTTTTTAACTGAAATTGCTGTGTTTTATCTATGATGTATTTTTGTTATATTTTATTGTATGTTGTTTTGTATTTGTATTTGTACTCTTTGGAAACCACCCTGAGTCCCTTCGGGGAGATAGGTAAGGTAGGTAAAGGTTTTTCCCTGACGTTAAATCCAATTGTGATCGACTCTCGGGGTTGGTGCTCATCTCCATTTCTAAGCTGAAGAGCCAGCATTGTCCATAGACACTTCCACAGTCATGTGGCCAGCATGACTGCATGGAGCACCTTTACCTTCCTGCAGGAGCGGTACCTATTGATCTACTCACATTTGCATGTTTGCGAACTGCTAGGTTGGCATGAGCTGGGTCTAACAGCGGGTGCTCATTCCGCTCCTGGGATTTGAACCTGGGAATTTTTGGTCCACAAGTTCAGTAACTCAGTGCTTTAACACACTGTGCCACCAGGGACCCCTCGGGGAGATAGAGAGGTATATAAATAAAGTATTATTATTATTATTATTATTATTATTATTATTATTATTATTATTATATCTAGAATTAACGTTATGTAAATCATCTGTGTTCATTATTTTTGTATTCCTAACATAAATCTGCCTTTGCACACTTTGTTCCTTGACTTTCTTCTGTAACCATCTCATACCTCAATATGTTGATATTCCTTCTTCCATTTTTCATGTCTCCTTCTTCCACATCTGATTCTGATTTAAGTATATGTGTTCAGCATAAAATTTAAACAGACAGAATGATGAAATGTAGTCTTGACTCCACTTTGCCAGTAGGAATCATTCTGTTTCTCCATATTCTGTCCTAATAGTTTCCTTTTGTCCTGAGAACAGGTTTCCCATCAGGACAATCAAATGTGGCACACCCATTTCTTTGAGAGTGATACAGGGTTTTTTATGATCTACCCAGTCAAAGACTTGGCTATGATCTATAAAGCACAGGATGATATTTTTCTTACTTATTCAGCAACTGCCAGTGGGTTTCCATGACCGAGTGGAAATATGAACCCTAGTTTCCTAGAGTCGTAGTCTAACACTAACTACTACACCACACTGGCTTTTAGATTCCATTGGCATCACTTATTACTCATCTGCATAGAACTGTATGACAAGCATTCTAAACAAGGAAGAATCATTTGAAAGGCAAGAGAACATATTATCTTATTTATTCCTTCACGTTGTTCCCCAAAATTCAAATGAAATAAATACATTTTATTGTGCAATTTAACCCAAATTTTCTTGCTTGGCAGCTCTGGTTTTTGATGGCAAACTCATTTTGATAGGGTTTTAATTAGTTTCCATATGTGGTCTACTTGTACCATGTGGTTCAGATATTTGCATGGCGAAGTGGGGGGGGGGGGTTAGGAGCAAGCATTTTAAGCTGTTTCAATTATTTACCTGCATTGTTTTTCATGTTCCCCAAACAGATGGCTTCAGCACTTTTTTGTTTTGTTTAGTGGGTTTTTTGGTTTCCCCCTCCTCCCTCCTGTCATTCTGACTTGTTTAGATGGGCCATTTTTCTCTCTGAGCAATTGTATTAGGAGCAGAAACAAAGACAGACAGGAGGTCAACTGAAGGATTTTCTGCTGTTAAACTCAATTACAAGCAATGACTGAAATGAATTTAAAAATGTCTTCCCTGAAGGGTGAAATGCATGCTATTCTCAGATATCTGACAAGACACTGCTTGAAGGGCCTTTCTGAGATGAACTCAGCTTTGATATTTTTTTACCCTCCCAGTTTCTATCCCTTTTTGTCGGTGTACTAAAAATACTGTGAAATGGAAAGGGGGAAAACACATCTGATAGATAAGAGTCCCATGATGTGCTGTTCATCTGACAGGAGCAATTTATTAACAAAACATAGTGTCCAAAAATGTTTTATTCAGAGACGAAATCCTATTCAACAGCAAAATAAAACATAAACAATTGTGAATAATATTTTGTTTTTCAAAACAACTGGCTGGGTGTCAAAGTGAAGCTACAGTAGGAGAGATGGTTTCTCCATCTAGCCCATACTGCCCAATTTTACTGATGGAAGCTGTCCAAGGTCTGAGCTTGGACAACATGGCTTTAGGACTACAATTCCCAGAATCCCCTAGGTGCCCAGACCACTATCTATGTTGACTGGGGGATTTAAAGAGCCGTGGTTCCACTAATCCTTTCCTCCACCCACATAAACCTTTCCAATTTTTCTCCTCTCTGACACAGAGTGATCATAAAATGATGCCCTTCACTGTCATAAGTAGGATCTAATAAAAGTCAGGATTTCCATAACAGGCTCTAATTATTTTTATAGTGCATTCAGTCCTTTGTTGGAGAAATTATACTGAAACACGGATGGGGTGAATTGTTTGACTGGTCTGTGCCACATTCACCCATGTTCACAAATTAATTCCATCCCATAAAGGGTGCATGGACATTAGCATTGAAGTACACATTTGAACTTAAATGTTCAGGGTTATGTTCTTCTATGGTTTGCAATTCTTGTTTTGTTTAGTTTTTCATGGCATTGAAAAGGTAGTAGATAACCAAACTGCAAATATTAATCTAGGAAAAGATGCATAGAAATGGCATATGCAATGGTGGCATCTGGTGTCACATCTATATGCAATCCCTATGGGCTAACCAGCCTAGCCTAAAAAAAGTATGGTTGCTTACCTGTAACCGTGTTTCTTCGAGTGGTGATCTGTGGAATCCACACAAATGGTAGTTTGCTGCACAGGTGCAGGAAACTACCATTTGTGTGCATTCCACAGACACCACGAAGGAAGAAATAGCCTTTCTCATTGAGGATGAATCAATGTATGAAGATTATCCACATCCCACTACCTCTATTGTTCTCAATCAAGATTGCTGCCTCTCTGCCCATTATCAGCTCAAAAACAAATACCTTCTTGCCTTTGGGTTTGTTGAACATGTTTAAGCAATGCATGCAGTTTAGAACATGTACGTATGGTGGGAGGAGAGAACATAAACATAGATACATTTCAGCTTATTAAAATGAATGAAGTGTGTCAGAACAGAGCATGCACTAGATGTAGATGCAGGAAACGGATGGCATCCACAAATGCATCAAAGTATTTATATTTGATCATACTTTTTTAAAAAGTCAAAAATCAGGTGGTTCAAAATTAGGATATTGTTATGTGCCTTGCAGTTGACTCTGGAAGACAGCAATCTGTACATAGGGTTTTCTTGGCAAGATGTCTTCAGTGGAGGTTTGCAATTGCTTTTCACTTAGGTAAGAAGATGTGATCTGTCCAATGTCACCCTGTGGGTTTCCATAGTCATGCAAGTATTTGGACTTTGATCTCCAAAGTCAGAATTAAACACTCAGATCACTATGTCATACTGGCATCCTGAAGAATGGGTTACTGAGGGTGCCAGGAGATAACAGGGAAAATGTAAAATTCTGATATTTGCAACACATTGTCTATATTTCCTGTTCTTAGCTGTGGTTCTGAGTGAACAGTTTCAGCTTCATGGAAGCAGAATGGGATATAAGCATAACAAAGCTCCTATTTGGGAAGAACAATAGGTGTAATAAAGAACTGAGTATATGCACTACACTATCTGATATTTTTATTTTTAAATAAAGTGAAACCGAAGGCAATACTGCACCCCTAATTTTTGCAGATGATATGGAGTTTATACATCTCTATTATAAGTCACCATGCATGACCCACTCTAGATTCTGTACTTAATTTGAATCTGTATGGTTGATTAGCAGATGCTATTACCTGGAGAAAATGAGTTTTTTCCCCAATTACCTAACATGAATTGGGTAATCAGAATCTAGGTCACTGCATATTTTTGAAAGAAGTTCCAATCAAAATGGCCATATCTAGTAGTAAAATGGGAAGTTCTTAAATGCTTCCTTATGCTAGGTGTCGGGATTTTTGGAGGCAATGTACTCATCTTAATTTGAATAACAGATATGCGAGAGCCTCTATGAAAGTAGCACCATGCAAGGCAGGGATTGCATTGTTTAACACTCTTTGGTGGGTCTCTCATAGCAATGTAAGATATTACTTACTTGGTTGATATGAACTGAATTAACTGAAGCCCCTCTTATCTATCCTCTGGTGCACAAACACACCATTTATGTTAGGGCATAATCCAAAACCACCTGCAATATTAAAGAAGTTGGTGGAGGCTAAGAATCCCTTTAGGATTAGTCTGCTTTTAAAGACCAATTAGCAGCCCATGTGAAAGGATGATGCCACTCTGAGAAGGATTCCTGTGATCCTGGACATCCAATGATAAAATGCATTTGTATGCTGTTGGCATGGTCTGGAAGCCAACCATAAGTCTGTAACTTTATTTATTTATTTATTTATTTATTTATTTATTTATTTATTTACAGTATTTATATTCCACCCTTCTCACCCCGAAGGGGACTCAGGGCGGATCACATTATGTACATATAGGGCAAACATTCAATGCCCATAAACACATCAAACCGATACAGAGACAACAGACAGACAGACGCAGAGGCAATTTAACCTTCTCCTGAGGGGATGTTTGATTCTGGCCACAGGGGGAGCAGCTGCTTCATCATCCACTCTGATGGCACTTCCTCACTTTCTCATTCCAACGTTGTAAATTAGTTAAACTTGCCTCCCCACTTTTATAAGTGGTACCTTATTTCCTACTTGATAGATGCAGCTCTCTTTTGGGTTGCTAGGTCAGCAACGAGCAGGGGCTATATTTTTTATTTTTAATTGACGGGTGCTCACCCCGCCACAGGCTGGCCTCGAACTCATGACCTTATGGTCAGAGTGATTTGTTGCAGCAACTGTTTACCAGCCTGCGCTACAGCCTGGCCCTAGAAGCCATGAAACAAAAACAAGCTATGAGTGGATCATTTCCCTTTCAGTGGACAATCAAATAACCTCTCGCACAAAGTTCTTTGTGTATACCAAAGTTTTATTGATCCTTATTTGATAGGGTAGGGTTAGTGAACACCTATGACATTTAAATCAGATTTTTCATTAGAAAGACTGTGGGGGGGGGGGCAGCAAGGAGAGGTGAGTAATATATAAATAAATTATTTTTGTTGTTATTGTTGTTCCCTCAGACAAAAATAAACCAGGACAGAAACAAAATATTTTTATTTCAATTGATTCAAGCCATTTCACATAAAAAATCTATTTTTTTCACTCTGTCAATGTCAACAGACTCTCATCTCACCTGGCTAACCTAGTGGCTCAGGGATCTTCCAGACAGGCCTTTAATCTGAGAACTGTCTTGGTTTTATCTGAGTTGTCCAAATACAATATAAATGCATCAAAAAGCTGAGGGGTTAAGGGAATGGCAACAGAGATGGTGCATGCAAACACTTAGGCCATTCTGGCATTTGGAGCAAGACCGGGAGTGCATGCCAGTGTTGTAGTTGGTGAGCCTTCTCTTTGTACAAGCCCTGGGATCGGCAGAGGATGGGGGGGGGGGGGGGAGAGAATTCAATGTGGTTTCCCAGCAGGAGTATGGAGGCTGGGACATTGCCCAATACTTACGTTGCTGCAAACTATATGGGACAAGAAATCTTTCAGAAATACTGGCAACTACTGATCTGCCCCAGTACTAGAAAAACTAGTTGCCATATTACCTACTTAACTGTGTTTTATCCAGTTTCTGGGCCCATTTACCTAGATTAGTCATGTGGTTGATCTATAATCAATTGACCCAGATGATTTCTGGTCCATCTGCCAACTGCTGCCTTATCTTCGTCTGTTACCTCCCCCATGCCACGGCATGATACCACAAACAGGAATACTCCAGTTTCAATTTTGACTAAAAACTTCAGGAAAGATACACTATTGGCCTGACAACTCTAGCTTCAAAAGCTCTTGTGTAGGTCCCCATTAAATTTCATTTCAACTGGGCATTCACACCCAGGCAGACTGTGTTAATAGAAACAGCTTGACATTCAGGAAAGGAGAAAGAAATATCCAGACCTGACCAGCTCTGTTATGTATACCCCGCACATCCTAAATTACAGTAATGTTTCATTCACCAACCACATTCGAAAGGTAAAGTTCATAACATCAGTGCTGGCGAAGCAAAGCAAACAACATAAATTGCTGCTGTGCTGAGTAAATGGATTTTAAAACTGACTTAGTTGGATGCAGCATTTTTCTGCAGAGCAAAGTTTCTGCTGATTGTGGTACAGTTGGATCTAAGGTCAGAATAGATAATCTGATTGATGATCAGCAGATTTATAAACTACATACCTAAAACAGAAGTTGCTTCATGGCAATAATCCATTAAATCTTCCATTCAAAATTGGCATATGGCTTTGTAATGACTGCTATTAATTTAAAATAAGGTATGGAAACAGTAGAACAACAGTCTTCTTACACATGGTACAAGCAAAAATTTAATGACCAAAGAAGAAGCCTTGCTTTAAATTTGTATATCCCCTTCAATGGGAGGCTCAAAAACATCAAAAAGCCAAAGGGCCAAAGAATATGTGAATGTAATTTTGTAGGTTTTCCCTTGAATTTCCCTTGAATTGCATAAGATGGTGGAGATATTTTTTCTTTCCGCAGGCCTTTTAGGGCAAGACTTTTCCTGTTCAATACCCAACCCAACCTACTGTACTAAAGGAGATCTCAACTGATTATCAAGTGTCTGCTGTAACCCTTCCACAGATATGTGTGCTTTGTCTTCCAAGAAGGGTAAACTCTCAAGGGGGGATATGGACACTACCATTGCTCTGGGATTGGAGAGAAAGAAGAAACTGGCACAGTTACATTGGGGCTAGGAAGCAGATGAAAGGCTCTCTCTCCAATCCAACCTGTTTTAGGAAGGCGAGAAATGGCAGTATCTGCTGAACAATCCCCCCCCCCCCCCCAACACACTGCCACTATCTTTCATTTTTGTGATGTTTTGTCAGATTATAAACCCAAAGTCAGGAAACCTGTTTTGTTCTTATTTTACTTGCAATGTACAACAGAGGGGACCCCCCCCCCCGCAGGTGCCACCTTGTCGTGGTGGTGGGGATTAATTGTTCCAAGGATGCTGAGAGCTGTGCTGGCAGTAGTGTAAGAGAGAGGTCTCAGCTGAGGAGTGGAACTAAGAGCACCTAACCCATTAACTTTATGGAGAATCAAACCAAAATGAAGTCTATACTGGCTCGGTCGTCACCCAGGATAAAAAGGACCATGGTGGATGCTGCTGATTCTGGACATCCATTGACAAGTGGGCTACAGAATCAAAATACAAATGAACAGTCACAGAAGCGGCAGAAATATACAATGCCAGAAAACCGCAATGTTGTTGTTGTTGTTATTATTATTATTATTATTATTATTATTATTATTATTATTATTATTAAGAAATAAATGCCAACAAGCCGGTGCAGTTTCTCTCTCTCTTTCTCCTTCCTCGCATTATGGGGACTCAAGACAATTAGAACAGAACAAACACCCCCACACCCTTGCCGTGTTGATTACCAGTCATTTCTGTCTTCTTCCAGGTTATTCTATCCCATTTCATCTCCACTCCATTTGCTCTCTCTCTCTTTTCCTCTCCTAATTCTGACGGATGAGAGAGTGGAAATCATTTCTTGCTGGGAGAATCTGGGAGTACCAGTCCAGTAAGTAACTTTTACAAGCTTGAGCAAGAATCCTGTGTTTACTGAACATCCTCTTTTCTTGTCAAGATGATTATTCTTTTTGCTTTTCCTAGACATTGTCCCTCCAAAAATCTATAGATGATAGCCAGGTAAGATGGTATCTCTCTTTTGTGCACCGATAATGCTGTTTTGGCTGAAAAAAGACCGACGTTCAGAAGACAATTCACCAATAGATAAATGCTATTAGATCCATGATAAAATTAGCCCTGGGATTCTACATGTCACACCAATCTTGAACCCTTTTTTATGACTTATGACAGTGTATTTTATTATCAAGCTCTGTGGACTCAGTGAGTAAATAGCACAATTTAAGAAACTGCCTTCAGCTGAAATATTGCTCAGAAAACCAGAAGTGGAGAATAGGACCACCTGGTTTAACGACATCTGATCTATTTTAATTATTCATTCCAATCGTCCTGCTACAAGAAAGAGAAAAACTTGTGTGTCATGTCAAATATTCATTGCTAATAGACAATCTGCAGCTACATTATAAGAGCTTAAGAAAATATGAAATGCATCTCAAGGGCATCAGTGAGTTCTATAGTTAATATTTCAAGCAGATGTCTGTTTAATAATTGAGTATGCATCTTTGTGTAACCAATCTTTGGGGGAGAGTGAAAGAACAGTTCTACAATGAAACCAGAATGTTTCACTGAACGGAAAAGGGGACACAAGGTGTAGTTCTTATTGTGATTTTCATCTCCCATTCCCTTACTTATTCTTTCTAAAATTCTCAGAGTAATATTTTTATTTGAAATCTAATCTTCATATTAAACCAGTATTGAGCCACATGTTTTGTTTCTTTTCATGTTTTGTGACAGATTTGACAAAGAAAACAAACTTTTTGTTGTCTATATATGAAAACAAATGTTCAAAATGGAGACTGACATGTGAACACAGTGTTTCCTGATTAACTTGTATAGCTTGGAATGACGGTTCTCAGATCTGAATGGAAGTAAATCTCAGACTGTGAACACTGCCTGTAAACAAGTATGTGTGTGTACCTTCCCTTATTATTTAAACTTATTGTTGTTTATCTAAATGGTGTATTATAAGGGTTGTTGATGTTTAATTGCATTGCCAGAGTCTATGTCTTATAATATTATGAAGGCTTTCTTCTTTGGAACAACAGTGTAATATAGTGATACACTGATCCAAACAAAAAGAGATAATGCTATGTTGTAGTAGAGCCTGTGAGTAATGTTACAAACAGTAGTATGGGTGCCAGAAGGGAAAAAAGGGTTACTTGGGAGCAGGAATCTGATGAAGAGCAGCAAAGAAAGAGGATCCGGGACATACTTACAGCACCTACAAATGAGGAGTTGTTTGAGGGATTCTCTGGGGATGATGGGTCAATGAGTGAAGGAGAAGAAGGAGACACCATGGATTGGACTAAGATAAGAGAAGTGCAAGCTATTTGTGAGGCACCAACAACTAGTGGTACCTTTATGGGGTTCTCTGGGCGTGAAGACTGGCAATCAGGGGATCCAACTGATTCTTGGGGGATCTAAGTCTTGACAGGAGATGGAGGAATTGGAGGGAGAGTCAAAGGAATTCACGTGAAGAGCTGGGAGCAGCTGGGAGTGATGGTGATGGGGCGGTGGTCAGTTCATCCTCTGATGATGGTTTGTAGATAAAAGTGGGTTCAGGGGTGAGGGGTCTTTGCAGGAAGCAAGGTGTTGATGTGCGTTCGTGTGCTGGGAAAGTTTCTTGTAGTCTTGCTGCTGCCTATTTCATGTTCGGATCTGCAGTTTGGACTTGAACCGGTTTGGCTGGAGACGCTGCTTCTGCAGACATTGGAGCAACACTGCTTTGGATTCTTTGTGCTTCGACCTTGGACTTCGGCTGACGATGCTTCTCTTCTTACAACTCCCTCTGTTAACCATTTGTGTACTGTGCCTTTTTGTTTTGCCTTAGAGCACTTTATTTGGCTTGTTGCTTTTTGCATCCAGTTGATCTGGATTACATTTCTGTTTACTCTTTTGAACCAGGTCTGGTTTGGGTTTTTGAGTTTTTGACCAGTGGAACTGCATTTAAGTATCCCTGCATCCTTTTCGTTTTGTTTCAATAATCTCTGTTTTGAAGACACTTTTAAGTCTGGCCCTTTAAGGCGTCTGTGATTCCAACATGCTATGCACCAGTCTTCATGGACAAATTTCAAGGGCAGCAATATTATTGTACTATATTATGGTAATCTGGCCTTCAAGTGACAAAACATAAATTATTGTGATTGAGTTTTTGTGCTATGTAGCTTGTGAAATTCTATTGTACATTTGAAAATTGACAGTGAAATATATATGATATAAAAATATATTTTCTAACTCTTGTGCACTATTGCTAAGAAATATTTTTCACAGTGCATCCTGTAAGACATTGCTAAGCACATATAGTATTCTATTGTCTATTTTATCTTCTATGAACTAGACTGTGAGAGATTATGAGACAAGGAAGAGCAGTGAAAAAATGCACGTTGAAAAATTGTAGATTTCTTCTTTATTTCCAAGAAAAAGCTGTGTCAATTTTGAAGCCTTTCTATATTTTTGATGCACATAGAGAAAGAAGGGAACCGTTTGGGTTTTCATATGATGACAAATGAATGTATTTTTCCATCTCCACACAGTTTTGAAATGTTGCATTTGTAACTCTATTTTACCACTTTTGGTGTAAATCAGATTACTATCATGCACTGTAGCTTTTTGCAAATGCAGACACTACTAAACAGAAATGGCATATAAACAGAAAATGTTTTTCTAAAACTAGGTGTTCATACAACAGGCAACAGGCCTTTTGACCCCTGAACACACTTTTATGGGGTGACTAACAGAACCATATATAACATCAAATCATATCAAGTTTTACTTTCATTTAATTTTTTTTGGGGGGGGGTTGACTTTTACAAATAACGTGGGGCTTAACGGTGAGGGGGATGTTTTGCGATAAGTTTCAGACTTTTTAAATGTCAAAATGCCAAAATTTATGATATGGGATCTTTCAGGATTTTAATGAATCACAAATAGGGAGCCCGTGAGATGCATCTGATCCATATTTTTTCCACACCAATGCTATATTGATTCCATAAACAAAAAATGTGAGGAGCTCAGAAAAACCTACTTAATGGAAAGCTAAATGGCAAATCACGGGGCCCCTGGTGGCACAGTGTGTTAAAGCACTGAGCTGCTGAACTTGCAGGCCAAAAGGTCCCAGGTTCAAATCCCAGGAGCGGAATGAGTGCCCGTTGTTAGCCCCAGCTCCTGCCAACCTAGCAGTTCGAAAACATGCAAATGTAAGTAGATCAATAGGTACTGCTCCGGCAGGAAGGTAACGGCACTCCATGCAGTCATGCTGGCCACATGACCTTGGAGATGTCTATGGACAACGCCGGCTCTTCGGCTTAGAAATGGAGATGAGCACCAACCCCCAGAGTCGGTCATGACTGGACTTAATGTCCGGGGAAACCTTTACCTAAATGGCAAATCAGCTGCATTTGACAGTCAGGCTGCAGAACACTTTGAAAAAAGGTCCAGTATGACCCATGGGATGCAGCAACACCCATAAGTGTATTTGTGGGTAAAATGAGGTGTTTCCTCCAATAAGCTTCTTCCCCTCCTTTCGGGAGATTAAATACAGGGCCATTTGTAAAGTCCCATGCTGATTCTGGGAGCAGTGGGAGTGTACTGTATTTCTTGGCTGCCACCTCCGCATCCCCAGTCACGATTAGCTATACCACTCAGTGCTGGATTTAGGACAAATAAGGCCCTGTGCAAGTTAAGTTATGGGGCCCCTTATTTGAGCCCTGAAGGAGGTAGGCCTGGTAAGCCTATAATTCCTGCTTTGTGGCAAAGTCCCATAGACTGTCAACTCTATAATTATGTCTGGAATCGCTGCAAAACAGAATGCCTTCAAATTTAGAATCACACCACATAAGCGAAATCCATCATAAAAAAATTGGCAGGAAGATGCCCCCCCCCCCCCCAGCCAATGGGTCTTTTGCCTAAGCACACCTAAGCACAATGGTAAATCTGGCACTGATACCACTAATTGAATATGGCGATATTCTGGTGTCTAATATTTGGAAATGTTCTCCTTAAGGGTTCAAATTAGTCAAGGTCCGTAATTCCCGTTCCCTGTTCTGGCTGGGGTTACATAGATGTTATGGATGTGTACACCAATTGTATAAGTTAAAAGACAAGAAACTGACATTTTGACAAGTCTCCCAGGTTATCCCATTTATTGTGGGATTTGAGCATGGAGACAGGAGCTCTGTTTTAGCTCTATTGAAATCATCTCCTCAGTCAAGAAGCTGGAGAGATGTGATGATATGGACAGACCACTTGCCTGAAAAACAAAGTGATGGTTAACAGAGGCTGAGAGTATGTGGAATCAATAGCAATGGGAATTGAGTCAAGTAGCCCATCTGAAAAACAGAACCACAAATAGTAATCCAGTGCCTCATAATATTAGGGACCCACATTACTGGGAGGCAATTTACTATCTAAATGTAACAGATAATAACATTTGCTGGCAAAAAGTTGGTATTTTATCCTTCAGAAGTCTAGATAAAACAATATGAGGGTATGGGGACATATCACTGACCAAGATATCATCTTCCAGCTGCTTCTCCCAGGCTTTCCAGTTTCCTACAATCTTAGCTGTGATCATCACACTTACGTAGTAACGATAGAGTAGAATCTAGAAAAATGGGGGATCTAGGATAAAGCAATGTATAGCAGTTACCATGTTATAACACACACACACACACACGAAACAAACAGAACATTTACTGCTAAATTGCGAGCCATATGTCCACCACCTCCCCCACAATTATTTCCATGCCTTCAATTTCAGTTGGATGCTAAAATTCTGCCAGCTGCTTAATCTCTATTTTTCATGTTGTTGCTTTAGAAAAAAAACAAACCCTATATTCCAACAAACCATTACGAAGAAGATTCTTTTCCCACCTACCTTCCTCCTTTAGTAGTTATATTTGCTTTTGTTTCAGACAGGTTTCTCTTACTTGATGTTGACAAGTTATGTTCCGTTATGTTTCCCTGCCAATTTCCTTTCAAATGTATGTGGACTATTTTTGAAAATGCAATTTAGATTTGTCTGTTCAAACAGGCACAGCAAATATGCTAATGAGTTATGAGCAGGGAGTTTTGCATAAACAATTCATACTGTATGCATACACACAGAGAGAAAGAGAGCGAAGGAGGAGAGAGAGATACTTTCAGTCACGGTTCATAGGGTTTCAGAAAACCTTTTGGGTCATTGGCTCCATTTTCGGTGTACAGAACTGTCTTCTGTCGGCTAGTTTACCAATTTATTTTTATACCCCTCTTCTCTTATTTGTAGAGATACCATCCCACACATCATGTATTTGTCTAATTGCCTATATTTCTCTAGCAGAAAGAATGACATTCTGCCTTCCTAGTTTCAAGCCTTCATGATTTTTCCTTCTAGTTACATCTGCCTTCTCACTTTATTATATAATTAGGCAAAATATTGTGATAAACTTGCTTTTCCAGGCTATGTGCAGGCAAAAAGGGAACTTGTAATTAAACTAAGCTCTCCATTATGTACATTTATCTTTCTCTTGGAAAAATGAAGGCTATTTACAAATGACATTTCCTTGTTCAGTATGTTTATATCAGTGGTTCTCAACCTGGGGTCCCCAGATGTTTTTGGCCCATAACTCCCAGAAATCCTAGCCAGTTTACCAGCTATGAGGATTTCTGGGAGTTGAAGGCCAAAAACATCTGGGGACCCAGGTTGAGAACCACTGTTTATATCTATGTGGCAAAAGAAGCAAAATCAGAAAATAACAATGTCACATCTTTGGCAGATTGTCAGAACTGGTCTGAACAAGTTGCTTCATGATTAATCTAAATTGCATTATTATTGTGTTTATGTTTATTTATACCCTGCTTTTTCTCTCCACAAAGGAATCTCAAAGCAGCTAGACTCAAAGCCTGACACATATTATTAATGAAATAATTTATGGTGCTAATGCAGAAAAGATTGCATAGCTTAACATTGATCCATGAAATGAAAACTCCTATAACTCTTCATACAAACATTGTGTTTAAAATGTATGTTATTTTTTATAGTTGTTGTTGTTTTGGGTTACTGGGTCAGAGGTTTCCTGTTCCCACAGATTTCTGGGCCAATACCTACGATCAGAGGTTACGTTCTTGTGAAATTAGAAGGATGTCACAGTTTGACTGTACTTTAAGGGTGCTTCTACTCATGCCAAAAAACCTAGAAGAAACCAGGATAAAAGGGATAGTGGCTAAATTACTTTCGGGAAAGTCCACATGGGTAAGAGCTGAAAAACATGTGTTTAAAAGGTGCACATGTGACTTCCTTCCAAGCCCAAAACAGCTGATCGAGTTGTTGAAAAATGGAGACACGGAGACACAGGTGGCTAAAAGGAAGTAGAATTGGAAAGCAATTACAATTAGAACTCTCTACAACCATTCCTTTGTTCTCATCTTTATAATATTAAACAGAGCTTGAATTTAAACTTGGGTGAAGAGAAAGAATAAGAAATCTGCTTGTGTGTACATTTAGATCTCTGCATGAGTGCATATGAGGTCCAGTGCATCTCAGAGATAATAACAATTTCCAACAGATGTTGTCCCCCTGATCTTGCGAATTTGTAAAATCCACTTCAAAGAAAGGTATTAGGATAGCAAGGGATCATATCCCAGGATTGAGAGGTCTCTGTCTGGACTTGCTGTCAGGATTTTAAAGTCCACTTTTCTAACCCACATTTTGGCACTGTCTGGGAGTGCCCTAAAATGTATTCTGTGTCTCGTGTAGTTCCTGGGGCCAAGTTCAGCTGGCCCACCTGCTACAGCTTTTCCTGGATATAATAATTTGCTGTAATAATTCTTTACCTAATATATTCTTAATCATATCTGACTCAACCTGCTTTCTCTTTACCCATTGTACTCAGTTTCTTGTATCTTGTATCTTTTAGACTCTAAGCCTGAAAACAAGGAATTGCATTTTTTTTTTTTAAAAAAATGTAAACCACTTGGGAACCTTTTCATTGAAGGATTAGATTACTTTTAAAAAATAAATAAATCCGTCATATTGTTTTCCAACAGTTAAGAACACCTTCCATTCTAAGCAGGGTTGTCCATGTAGCACGGAGAACAAAGAGAACAGTATCCAAATTACAAATTCAGATTTTTTTCTTTCACATTAGAAGATTCTCTTAAATGAAAATTGTTCAGTAAAATGCATAGGGATGTAAAATTATTTATTCAGGTTAGCAGGTACATTCATAGCTAGAAAGCATCCATGGTGTAAATGTTCCCTTTTGTGGCAATAATTACTTTAAAACTAGGGTGTCAATAAAATGTGTTTCACCTGCCATGTATTTCAGGCATTCATTAGACAGGCTCATACATAAAGATGTTTGCATTTTGTTGCTGTATCTTGTGTGGCTAAAGTATGGTACATTAATTATTATTTTACAAGGAAACTCAAGTGAATAATAAGCCCACTTTTGTATATTCAGTGAATGCATTTCAATTCAGTTTGTTTGAAAGAAAGCAAAGGAACAGATACAGATAGTAGTTCTGCATGTGTTACCTTGAAAACTTTAAATGCACCTAACTGCATTATACATTCAAATTAACATCTACAGCTTCTGTCATGAACTGGGTAGTCCCCGGAAAATAAGCTGGAACTAATGTCACATGCAAAATGATTCTAATCTCCTGGAAGTTGGCATGATATCATAAATAGAGCACAGCTTACAGGTTGTGGGTGTGGAAATTAAGAAGTAGGCCAACTGTCAGGTGCCTATGGAGTCAAGCTAGATTCTGCTATGAAGACTTTCCATACAGTTTGAAATGCTGATTTTCTAGGGTTCAAAATCACATACAGCACCTAGGAAACCACCTTTCAAGAATTGAGATAATAGAAATTGCAATGAAAAAGCTAGGTTAACATGGTCTCTCCTCTCATGTGTTTAAATAAAGCTATTTTAGAATACATGAAGGCATCAGATCTCATCTGATCTTGGAAGCCCTGGTTAGTATTTGGCTGGGAGACCACCAATAAATGTATCATTCAAAGAAAAGAGCTGGCACAGCTATCCTTAAGCATTCCTAGTCTTAGAAAACCCTATGAAATTCATGGAATTACCATAGTCAACAGGCAACTTTAAGGCACATATATATCTCAAAATGCTCAAACGGGCCTAATGTGATGCTAGCATTCAAGATGATAGTTTAAAGTACCCAGATAACCAAGAGTTTTAAGTCAGTTTTAAGTTATAGTTTGGTGCAGGCTGTGGCCTTTGTTGTGTATTTCGAGTGAAAATTATGGACGCACAGAGTATTATTAGCAGCATCAGCACCACATAAATGTACTTGTTTGTATATGTCAACCTTTTCCATCTATCTGTTTCAACAAGGATGGGGAAGGACTATGGAAAATCCTTTTATTACTTCAGATTTTGAAGATAATTAGCACATAAAATTCTGCATGCCTTTCTCTAAAATCTGGTAAGTGTATCCCTTGAGAAAGAGCTTCTGTGTGTACAATATCCATCTACTTTGGCCAAGCCATGTTGACAGTGTTACAGTAATCTGTTCCATGAATTTCATAGGGTTTTCTCTTTTTAGTCAGTGGGAAAAACCTCTATGTTTTTGGAAAACAAAAAGAGCTTAGGATGTTAGTCTCTCAACTGAAAAAGCCCGATGTGAACCGACTGACCAAGAGCACCTCTATCTTGTTTGGATTTCATTTCAGGTTTTTTCACTCTCATCTAGTACATTATTGTCAGCAGACATTGGTTTAATACAGAAAGCACTTCCTTCAGTGGATGGAAGAGTTATGAGTCATCAGCTACTGATGACAATGAACCCCCAAACTCTGGATGACCTCTCGCAGTGGAATCATATAAACATGAAACAGCATGGGGAATAGAATTGATCCCTGAGATCCATCACAGGACAGTGGCCATGGTGTTAGAAAGGTATTTCCTTGCACCAACTTCTGCTCCTTCAAGAAAGACTCAAACCAATGGACAACAGTGCCCTCAATCCCTATCCCAAAGAGACAACAAAGAAGGATACCATGGCCATTGAGAGGTTCAGTAGAACCAACAGGGGCACACTCTTCCTGTTAGTTCCCTGTATAGGCCCTCTATCAAGATAACACAAGCTGCCACTCTCCCATAGCAGACCTTAAGCAAATTGAAATAGGCCCAAATAATCTCCTTCATCCAGGAACCCTTGGTATATCATCCAACACCTCACTCAAAAAAGGATATTGGGGACTAGTATGGCTCTTTAGTATGGTGGGGGTACATGTATGTTCCATAAAATGCTTTCACCCATACTCTTCCTGCTTCTTGGCAGGGGGTTGGACTGGATGGCCCATGAGGTCTCTTCCAACTCTACTATTCTATGTTTCTATGATTCTTAAGGATGACCAATTTACAGCTCAATAGGGTTGATAGGATGATGCCAGATAATTTTATTCCTGGGATGAAAGACAAGAAGAGGAGGAGAAAAGGAGGAAGACAAAAAAAGTAATAACTAAAATATTTATATCTTACCTTTTCTTCTGGGATTTCTGGGTAGTGTACAAATAAAAGAATTAAAACAATTAAATATTAAAATAATAATATAGCTTAAACTGGTTAGAAATCTATTAAATAAGTTATAACAATTACAAATTAAACCCCAAAGACTTTAGGTTTTTTTTAACATTTCTGTTCTACAGATAGAGGTTGACTGGGGAAGTGACAGAATCTTCTTATAGCAGTAGCAAAGGGCCTTGTCATGCTTTTACCAGAGGTGTCCAAATGATGCTTTCAGTAAAAGTGAAGTAATTTGAGATAAAGCAGGTAAACCCTACTTTGTCTCAAATTACTTTGATACTCTATTAGACCCAGGCCTTCCTGAAAGACCTGGGTCTAGTGGAATATGGGACCAGTGAGGACTGACCCACAGGGACACTTCTGAAGTCCTGGGGTCAGTTGTCACAGCCCAGCTAGGTTCCTTGGGCTTCCAAAAGCCCTTGGAATTGAGGAGGAAACCCCCCAACCCCCCTAAAAGCGTTAAAAGAAAAGAAAAACACCACACCACTATTAGGCTTCTCTGGAGACCTCCTAGAGCATACCAATGACTCACCAGGAGGTGCAGGGGGAGCCAAATCAATATTCCTCCCCTTTCCTGGTCTCCTGGCATGTCAATGGTAGACTCCAGGAACTCCCCAGAGAGACCTAATGGCTGTGCAGCAGGTTTTTCCTATTTTAAGGCTGGCCGGGGGGGGGGGGGGGGGCTTGGAGTGGCCCCATTCCAGTATGGCAGTTACTGCACTGGAATGCAGTCCCTTGGAAAAGGCTGGGTCTGTCAGAAGGGCATGTGGATTTAAACCCACTTCAAAGTGGGTTTCTTTAACCCACTCTGAAGTGGGTTTAAGCCCTGTCTGAAAGCACCCAAAGGGAAGTGTCTCCCATCACATCCAAAGGAAGTATGAGGTAGATAGCTCATAGAAGGCACAATATAGAGGATGAGGCCCATACCACTCAGAGTATCTCTTCACTGCAGAATTGATACAGTTTGACAACAGTTTAACTGCCATGGCTCAATCCTTTGGAATTATGGCCGTTGTAGTTTAACAACATCTTTCACTTTCTCTGCTTCACCAAACTACAAGTCCTAGGATTCCATATCATTGAGCCATGGCAGTTAAAAACGTGTCACACTGTATTAATTCTATAGTGTAGACGAATGCTCAGTCATCCTGCATGGAAGGGGGTTGTACTGCTCTTAGGGTTACTTTCAACTCTCTAATCCAGTTAAAGTATAGTCTCACTTATCCAAGCTAAATGGGCTGGCAGAACCTTTGATAAGAGAATATCTTAGATAATAAGGAGGGATTAAGGAAAAGCCTATTAAACATCAAATTAGGTTATGATTTTACAGATTAAGCACCAAAACATCATGTCATACAACAAATTTGACAAAAAAGTAGTTCAATACGCAGTAATGTTATGTTGTAATTACTGTATTTATGAATTGAGCACCAAAATATCATCATATATTGAAAACATTGACTACAATAATGCCTTGGATAATCCAGAACCTTGGATAAGCGAGTCTTGGATATGTGAGACTCTACTGTACTTGCCTTGACCTCCACTCCAGTCTCTGTCACTTGATACAGAACGCTCATTCCGCCTTGGTTTAAGGCCATTTCTGCTATTTAATCATCATTTTCATCTTGATTTCCTGTTTCTAAACATATTCCATATACGTATGCCTTATGTACCATGTATTACCACTGCATTACTCAGTGCAAAAATTTCAAATCTAGAATACTATGCATATATATAGATTGACATATCTCAATTCACTCGCACTTGATTTTCAAAGTACATTTCCTAGCCTTTACAATCCACACTTCACTGGGGCCCGTTCTACGTTGCCAGATAAATCCACATTATCTGATTTGAACTGGAATATCTTAGTCTACACTGCCATATAATTCATTTCAAAGCAGATAATGTGAATTTTATACAGCTGTGTAGAAGGGGCCTCGGTATCATTCCCTCTTGCAAGCAAATATATTTACTCAAGTCTAATGCACTATTGAATCTAATGTGCATCTAAATTTTCAAAACCCTGAAACCAGAAAAGTATTTGATGCCGAACATAATTTAGAGCAGCAAAAAAGTGCACTCTTTGGAATTTGGCCATTATAGTTGCTGCATGCTTAAAATTCCTTCTCTAAAAACAAAAGTGTTAGAACACCAAAGCTTCCAGCAATGCAAAAAAAAAAAAAAAAACTTGGGGTGGGTCTATGCTGTAGAATGAATCCACCTTAATGGTTCAATGCTATGGGATCTTGGGGACTGCAGTTTTACAAGGTCTTGAGCCTTCTCGGCCAAAGAACGCTGATGCATCACCAAACTACAAATCCCAGGATTGCATAGAACATTGAACCAAGGCAATTAAATTAGAGATGAGAGCCCTCAAATAGGAGCTCAAAGTGCTCCTGGAGCAGATTCCTCTTTTGCTTTGGCTCAGCACGAAGGTCAGGTAATTTAGCCAAAAAAAGGTGAGCAATAGATTTGAGAAAATAGGGTCTTACGTCTTAGACCTTTAAACATTAATTAAGGTGTTTTGAAAGGTATTTCTGCAAGCATTTTGCATCAAAAATCCCATTTCTCCAAAGAGTTTAGTCTTCAAAGTATGGCACATGGATATCTGCAATGAGATTAAAAGGCTGAAATTTAGAATTCATATATATTGGTTGGTAAATGAATTTAAAAGGTAATTTCACCCTTGCACACATATGAATTCATATTGAAATAACAAGTAAGTTTCTTTCACTGTGGAAGAATTAATATTGCAACCCATGCTAATTCTGGAACATAGAGGGCGCTGTTACATTAATGAACCTAAGATTTTACAAAGTAAAAAGCATAAAACATCTTTGGACCTGCTAGAGTGAAGCTACAAGCAACAATGCATATCATGATATTGACAATCATGATATCACACATTTTTAGATCAGGAAAAAGCAGTGCAAACAAGAGAAACACTTCAAACCATTAAAAATATCATGATTGCGGCAGAATTATTTTTTAAGGGATTCAAAAGCAAATCTGTTTTAGGGTTTCCCTTTTCTAATCTAAAGGGTATGCACCTCTGCAAACACTTGAGAGTACCATTTTAATCACTGCTGATTCAACTGCAAATAACAGCCCCAGGAACTGTAAGTATAGAACTTACAGAACACTGAAAGTAGAGCGTCAGAAATTTCCTGATAGATTACAGCTCCCACAGACAGCATAGCCACTGGTCATGCTGGCTGGATTTTTTTTTCATGTCAGGAGTGACTTGAGAAACTGCAAGTCGCTTCTGGTGTGAGAGAATTGGCTGTCTGCAAGGACATTGCCCAGGGGACACCCGGATGTTTTTTTGATGTTTTTAGCATCCTTGTGCGAGGCTTCTCTCATGTACTCGCATGGAGCTGGAGCTGATAGAGGGAGCTCATCTGTGCTCTCCCTGGGTTGGATTCGAACCTATCAGCCTTCAGATCAGCAACCCAATCTTCAAGTCACAAGGCTTTAATCCACTGCGCTACTGGGGGCTCCAACATGCTGGCTAGTGGCTTGTGGAGATTGCAGTCCATAAGGTTGGTCTTCTAAGCCCTTTCCAGAAAAAAGACCTTATGGCATTTTGTTTCTTTATCAGTTAGCGGTCTGGTGATTATGTGAATTGGAGGAATCTGGGAGCTATAGTCTAAAAGGTAAATTTTCCAAGCTCTAGCCTAGAATCAGACTTTTAATTCATGCATTTCTCATTCTGTTTCTTTTTTAAGTTCCTTTGTAATATAGTGGTGTAATATGCTAACTATGGCGTCATGGGTTGTTATTTAAATCTATTAATCATTACTATTGCAATTATTGTGTAATGATGATAGTAATATTCTATAATTCTATACAATTGATCTACTAAAGGATGCTTGTGTGACAATCAGAAGTCTCCCTCAAATGGTCTGAAAGAGGGATTTAGTGGCTTGTGAAAGAAACTCAAAGTTTTACCATTTCAGAGTATAAGCTACATTTCTATTTTCTTTCTGATTTAATCTGCACTTCCCAGTCATTCCATCATCATGATGTTATTGAACATCACTTACTAGCAAATATTACTGAACTCTAATTAAAGCCCCATTGTCTGCCCTGTCTCCGTTATCTATCTGAAGGATCTATTTTGACATTGAATATGAAGAATATGTTGCCTGGGAGCATATTTTGTAATTGATTCTGAAGATTCCTCTTCACTGGCGATAGCGGTGGAAGGCAAAGATAAGTTCAAAATTTAAATAAAAATTAAGGCTGTGTAAAAAATCAATTTTATTTGGTCTGTTGCTACTAATTGGAAACCGCAAAGAAGTCAATACAAACATGGGTGCAAGACAGGTTGTTAAAGTCATGCTATGATAAACAATTACTTTGTGTATCTTTACTTGCATTTTTAAACCACTCTTAATTTGATACAAAGCTGGAAGGGGGTCATTTTTTCAGATGATTCCCTCCAGCATGGCTAAAGTCCATAGATTTTTTGAATGTGGTCACAGGGCAATACCACTCCTTCTGGAACAAAACAGGGCACACCAATAAATTGGAACCATAATGGCCACAATTTTATCAGTTATAGCTGACAAAATAGTTGGGCCGAACACATAGGTCCCAGATCCTGCCGTCCACCAACCTGACTGTTTATTGATGAGCCTGATACTCCAGCCAGAAGCCAGATCCCATAGGTAAAGGTTAAGGTTTCCCCTGACGTTAAGTACAATCATGATCGACTCTGGAGGTTGGTGCTCATCTCCATTTCTAAGCCAAAGCGGGCATTGTCCATAGACATCTCCAGGTCATGTGGCTGGCATGATTGCATGGAGCGCCGTTACCTTCCCGCCGGAGTGGTACCTATTGATCTACTCACATTTGCATGTTTTCGAACTGCTAGGTTGGCAGGAGCTGGGGCTAACAGCGGGCGCTCATTCCGCTCCTGGGATTTGAACCTGGGACCTTTTGGTCCGCAAGTTCAGCAGCTCAGTGCTTTAACACACTGTGCCACCCAGATCCCATATGATGGCAAAATAATAGTCCATGTGGTTATCCTATCTCATTGACCATGTTTCCTTGCCACTAGGGGCTGCCATAAAGACCTATCTCTAACACACAACCCAAGTCCACAAAGGAAACTCTCTTTCCCATTACCAATGCCATATGGGCACATCAACACTGACTCCCAGATCCAACTTTGTGAGATATATAAATACATATACAAGATACACAAAAGCACATTAGGATGGGCGGATGGGCTGATGCTTTGAAGGTATCTTAATATCCCTCTAACTGATCAGAGTGGCAATCCTGTATGCTATACTCTGTGAAGCAGACGGTCAGATTTGGAAACTTATATTTAATGGTTTGTGTGTGTGTGTGTGTGCTTTCGAGTCACCTGTCAACTTAGGGTGATCTAATTAATTTCACAGAATTGTCTTAGGCAAGGAATACTCAAAGGTGGTTTTGCTAGTTCCCTGCTATGAAATATAGCCTCCAGAGACTAGTATTCATTAGCTGTTTCCCATCAGGATAGGCCCTACTTAGCTTCCAAGATCAGACTGGATCTGGTGTCTTGAGTTAGATACATTAATTCATTGAGTTATATTCAAAGACATAGCTATGCTTCAGTATAAACATGCTAAAGGAAGCCTACATCAGACTAAGAAAAATAAATTTCTAACTTAAGCCTTTGTATCTCTGATGAAGTGGACTCGAATTCACAAAAGTTTTTGCTAGACATGTCTTCTTTCCATTAGTCTTGAAGGTGATAAAGAATTCATTTGTGCTAATTCAATGAAATTAAACTATTCCAATTATTAGCATTAATGACAACACATTAATCTCTCAATGTCTAACATTTAGCATGAAGAAATTAATGCTCAGACAGACCATTTCAAGTTCTAGTTTGGCACCATGGAATTGCTTTAAAAACTAAATTGAAAATGTGAAGAGTTTGGTTATTATTATTATTATTATTATTATTATTATTATTATTATTATTATTATTATGACACAGCAAACAAGAAAGATATGCTGGATTTCTTATCACAAAATCACAAGTCGAACACTTCCCAAGTGTCTAGGACTGTGTGATGTATTTTCGGATGATGCGTGCAGATCCCAGTCGGGTGGCCTTTTACAGTTGGCAGATCGTAATTTTGTCAATGTCTATTGTTTCCAAATGCCGGCTGAGATCTTTTGGCACGGCACCCAGTCTGCCCATCACCTGCACTGGTTTCTGCCAGAGTCTATGAAGTTCAGTCTTGAGGTCCTGATAGCGGCTGGGTTTTTCCTGTTGTTTTTCGTCAATGCGACTGTCACCTGGGATGGCAACATCAATGATCCAAACCTTTTTCTTTTCCACAACTGTGATGTCTGGTGTGTTGTGTTCCAGAACTTTGTCAGTCTGGATTCGGAAGTCCCACAGTATCTTTGCGTGTTCATTTTCCACAACCTTTGCAGGTTTGTGATCCCACCAGTTCTTTACTGCTGGGAAGTGGTACTTGAGGCATAAGTTCCAATGAATCATTTGGGCCACATGGTTATTATTATTATATTTATACCACGTTTTGACTCTCCCACTGGAGACTCAAAGTGGCGTAACATAAAAACATCAGCATACAATTTAAAAAAGTGAATATACAAATATTAAAACAGCATTAAACATCATTTGTATTTAAAACAATCCAGATTAAATCCATAAAAACATATAAAACCATAGGTTAAACTCTCAAGAATGAGTTGCTGCCATCTTAAGTTTCCCTTAGTTTTGAGATGAGAGGAGTGTGCCTGTGTGTTGACTGTTCTAATACAGTAATATCTCCTGCACTTTGGATCCTCCCCAATGTCTCCACTTCAGTTAAAGCCTCAGGATAGACCTCATGAAATAATTCCTCCCACAGAGCTTTTCCAGATCAAAGGGCACAGGTATCTGGGGAGGATTCAGAGTGAAGGAGAGATGTGTAATAGAAAGAAGGAAAAATAGCCTCCTTGGGCATAGGAAGGTGAGTTCATAAAAACAATGAAAAGAAATTCACAAGACATTCTAAAGTCCCTTGAGAATCAGGCAGAAAAACAGAAGCCTTTTTCATGGAGAAAGAAAATATTCAGGAAATTGGAGGAGAGATTTCAGCACATGCTTGTCAAAATGGCCAGAAGGCATATTTTAGACATATACACACATACCAAGAAGCTAACCAATTTGGAGTTATGTGTCCCTTCTTATGAAACACATCTGCAAAGAATTTTACTTATCAAACATAGCAACAAAATAGATCTTGAAGATGGCAACCCTGTCTTGAATCAAAAGCAGCCCTTTCTGACGTCACTTGATACCTTAAATATTTGTGATTTTCGGGTGCATTTTAAATAGTCTGCCTTGCATCAGGACTAACCCACTGATGGTAGATCTCATCCTAGAGCTAATTTTACATGGAAAATTTGTCAGAGAATGGGTCTGTGCTATTTGAAAAGAGCTTCACTAAATAATGATACACATAGGGAATAAATAGGGTCCACCTAAAGTGTTAGACTTGCCTCCTTTCTTCACAATGACACAATCTGTTGTGAATAGTAAACAATTGGTGTTCTTTTTTAGTTTGCATATGTACAGCACCCTGGAAAAGGGAGATAAGACACATAAATATGGGTAAAGTAAGACCTATCATTAATTAATTAGAACCAGATCTGCAACTCTGAAATAGGCAAGGCTTTATCTGCTCACCTTGAAGCCTCCTTCAAGCTCAAGCTCCCTGCAGCTGTGGGAAGCTAACTGAGGTCCTGAGGGCATCTCCACAGTTTTTTTTCTGAGCAACCACATTTGATCTTTGCAAGTACCGAGTGACTTCCAGTGATCCAGTAAAAAATTGACAAAATGAGTGCTTGCTATGACAGTTTTCAAAGCCACACTCCAAAAAAAGTCCAAAAATACTGCCAACTGTGTTAATCGATATCAACAACACTATTCAAGCTCTATTCAAACTCTTGCTGATGCCATCCCTATACTGACACAAGGGTGACAGACAAGTGCATTTCACTTACTATGTGCTCTGTCTGTTTCCAGCGTTCATGCAAAACCTAACCTCCATCCTTATCTTCCTGAACAAATGTTGTTATGGAAAGAGTAACTATTTTATCACCCGAGGAGCAAAATCCCTTTAAAACAGAACTAGTTTCACTGGTCTTTGGAATCTAACTTCAAGTTTTAGATACCTGCTCCTGATGCCAAACACCAATGGAATTTGCACTTCTGTTCAAAGGCATTTTACTGAATCACCCAGAATGTTAATATAGCAATGAATCAAACCGCATTGGTATATAAGTTCAATGTAAGACTCAAACCTCTTATGTTCACCTACAGAGGAATGCTTAAAAGTTAAGGAAGATGAAAAAATGCCATATGTATCAATAGATTAAAGTACCACAGGATGAAATGTGTGATTTTTGAAGTTCATTATTAACCTTATTCAGGCATCTTTTCAGCTGGAAAACCAGTACAGTAGAGTCTCACTTATCCAACATAAACGGGCCGTCAGAATGTTGGATAAGCGAATATTTTGGATAATAAGGAGAGGTTAAGGAAAAGCCTATTAAACATCAAATTAGGTTATGATTTTACAAATTAAGCACCAAAACATCATGTTATACAACAAATTTGACAGAAAAAGTAGTTCAATACGTGGTAATGTTATGTTGTAATTACTGTATTTACAAATTTAGCATCAAAATATCACGATATATTGAAAACATTGACTACAAAAATGCGTTGGATAATCCAGAACGTTGGATAAGCGAGTGTTGGATAAGTGAGACTCTACTGTATTTGAAATTCTGTGACAAATCTGCACTGAAAACATGTGTAGACAGACATAAATGACAGAGAATGTGTGATAACATATAGTGAATGAGTTCTTCTGTTTATTCTTAAGTGTTTAATTTGTTTTCAAACATCTGAACAGAGCTACACATAATCACTCATGAGCATTTGTTGAATGTCTGTTGCATTTTGACCATCTAAATACACTCTTGCATTCTGAAATTTTGCAGGGCAATGCTCTATTCTCCTCTTTCCCACAGCCCTGTGATTTGAGGACCTTCCAAATAAAAATATTCCTGTCAAGAAAGTTTCACACAGGGTGCATCAAAGTATTGTGGTTAGTATGATATGTAGAAACCCCACAGGGATAGAATGACCATGTTTGAAGAAAATAATGCCCAGTTTCCTAAGGAGCCCTAGCTAACGTATGGAGAAGAGACTCCAAAAGTCTAAGTTTTGACTGGAAGGCATGGTGAAATGTATGTATTTATTTATTTACAGTATTTATATTCCGCCCTTCTCACCCCGAAGGGGACTCAGGGCAGATCACATTGACACATATAAGGCAAACATTTAATGCCATAGACACATAGGACAAAGGCAGAGACAGACGCAGAGGCAATTTAAACCTTCTCCAGCTACCAGCTTCCTGAGGGTATTCTTGATTCCGACCACAGGGAGAACAGCTGCTTCATCATCCACAGCGACAGCACTTCCTCATTTTTTATGATTTTTATGGTGTCATAAATTAGCCTCCCCACATATATGTGGTACCTAAATTTCCTACTTGATAGATGCAACTATATTTTGGGTTGCTTAGGTCAACAACAAGCAGGGGCTATATTTTATTTTATTTTTGTCGGGTGCTCACCCCGACAAGGGCTGGCCTCAAACTCATGACCTCTTGGTCAGAGTAATTTATTGCAGCTAGCTGCTAACCAGCCTGCGCCACAGCCCGCCCCCTGAAAATGATGTTTTTCAAAATGGTAAGTTTTTAAAGCTTATATTAGAGCTAGGAAATCATTGCCAGTGATAAATTTACCCTTTTCTTTCTATAACTACACACGCACTGGGACTGCCTATCTATCTATCTATCTATCTATCTATCTATCTATCTATCTATCTATCTATCTATCCATCCATCCATCCATCCATCCCTCTATCCCTCCATCCACATTTAATGTTGGCTTGTCAGGTTGCACTGTTGTGCTTTTATTAGCGAGGACAGAATCCCTTGAGTAGATTTTTCAAGAAATTGGATACTATCAGGAACCTGGTGAAAGAAAGTCAAGAACTTCAGATGGAAGGAGGAAAAGGAGAGGGTATATCATAAATGATCATCATAAGAATGGAAAAAGAAAAAAGTGGAGATGAAGAAAAAGAAGGGAAGATGGGGAGAAGAAGGAATTGGAATTATAGTTATTCAACTATTTACTAAGAAGCTGTGGTGGTGCAATGGGTTAAACCCTTATGCCAGCTGAACTGCTGATTTGAACGTTGGTGGTTCGAATCCGCGTGATGGAGTGAGCTCCCGTCTGTCAGCTCTAGCTCATTCAGGGATATAAGAGAAGCCTCCCAGCAGGATGGTGACACATCTGGGCGTCCCCTGGGCAACGTCTTTGAAGACGGCCAATTCTCTCACACCAGAAGCAACTTGCCTCAATTCACCTCTGACACAATAAAAATATCCTATTTTCTATGATTCATGTTGGTTTAAACATGAAACTAAGCTATGCACAATTAGCTTATCTCACAGCTGAACAACTGCCACTTGTTAACCAAAGCTTCAGTATATATTTTTTGATATACAGTACATTTGCACATAATTGTTACAAATCAGCAGTCAATTACAGGGTGGAATTGAAGCTGTTTTACTAAGGGAGTCATTATAGAGTCATACAGATGGAGCTGAAAAGGTGTATACTTTTCTGTCAGGCTTACTTCAAAGGACCAGTCTGAACGCAGATCAAAGACAGCTGCTCTCAAACACAATCTTTATTGAAGAATACATGACTTTGGAAAAGTCGAGAATGACCCAATGTTTACATACATCTAATTTTATCACTTCTGATGCAACGTAATATCACACGCAAATATCATCATCAAACCCCACCTTCTGGATCACATTTCCACCAAGGTTTCTATCCCCCCCACACTACAGCAATTATAATTGTTTATACTTTCACCCCTGAGTTCCCAGGCTCATTTTATCTTCTCCCGCCAGGTGCTCGCATGTTTATGTTATGAAGTCAGATTCAGGGCTTGGAAATTCAGCCCTGGAATCTGGCTGCATGACATGGCGCCCCCGTTTTCTTCGTCCTCCTCTTCGGTTCTTCTTTCACCATAGTCCTGAAACAAATCAAACAATAACTCTATGGGTCCATTTTGTCTAAAGTCCCCATATATTTTTTCAGCAAGCTGCGATGGAAGACTGGGTGTATTTTCCCTAAACTTTTTGGCAATGCCAATTGGAAAGTCACTTCATTGATAACACCCTGTATTCTGAATGGTCCAATATATTTGGGGCCCAGTTTTCTTGAAGGTAACCCCAATTTGATGTTTTGGGTACTTAACCACACTAGATCTCCTTCATCTAATTTATCGCCTTCCACCCTCTTTCTGTCTGCGAACGTTTTATACTTTTTGTGTGCTTCTTTTAACGAAGCAGTCACTTGATTCCAACATTCCATCATTTGCGTTTTCCATTTCCCTGCCTCTGTTCCTTCATTTTCTGTCCACCTCGGCAATTGGGGTAAAGGTTGTATTTCATACCCGTAAACTACTTCAAAGGGGGTTTTGTTTGTTGCTGAATGTATAGTTGAATTAAAGGCTAGTTCCGCAAACGCCAACCACCTAGACCAGTCATTTTGTCTCATGTTAGAGTACATTCGAAGGAACTGCCCAAGCGTTTGCTGAGTACGTTCTACCGCCCCGTTTGTCATGGGGTGAAAAGCAGAACTTAAACTCCTTTCTGCTCCTAGCATTTCCAAGAATTTTTCCCAAAATTTTGCTGTGAATTGTACTCCTCTGTCACTGACTACTCTACTTGGACATCCATGTAATTTGTAAATATGGTTTATGTACAATTCAGCTAGTTTCTCAGCCGATGGTAGCTTCGTCAGTGCTATAAAGTGGGCCTGTTTAGAAAACAGGTCTAATACTGTCCAAATATAACGATGTCCTTTGCTGACTGGCAGTTCTCCCACAAAGTCCATAGCTACACATTCCCAAGGCCTGGTAGGTTCCGCTACTGTCTGTAACAATCCCATAGGCTTCCCTCCTCCTGATTTATTTCTGGCACAATCATCACATTGGACAACATGATTCTTTATGTCCTTCCTCATTCCTGGCCACCAACAATGTTTTGCTATTGCCTTTGTTGTTTTGGTAATTCCTGTATGACCAGCGCTCTGGTTGTTGTGAAAACGATGCAGAATCTTAATCCTTAATATTGCTGGGATATACAGTTTCTTGTTTACAAACCAAAATCCCCCCTTCTGGTCCCCCTTTTCTGCGTTGGACGCGATCCATTGATCTCCTTTATAAGACTGTTTTAGTTCATTTCCCCAGTTATCTTCCCCGCCGAGTTCGACAAAAGCCGTGTCCTCCTTTTGGGTTTGTGCTCTTGTCCTGACAGCTAAGCCCCATTGTTTGTCAGAGAATATTGTCCCCTCCTTTGCTGTGGTTAGGCCTTCGTGTTGAGGCATGCGTGAAAGAGCATCTGCCAAGACGTTCTGTTTCCCTTGAAAAAACTTTAATTGGAAATCGAATCTGCTGAAGTATTGCGCCCATCTGATTTGTTTGGGGGACAATTTTCTAGGAGACCTTAAATACTGGAGATTCTTATGGTCAGACCAAATTTCGAATGGGATTCCGCTTCCTTCGAGGAAGTGTCGCCAGCATTCTAAGGCTTTTAATATGGCTAATGCCTCTTTTTCCCATATTGGCCAACTTTTTTCAGTTTCGCTGAACTTCCGTGACAAATATCCACAGGGTTTTAAGTTCCCATTTTGATCCTTTTGCAATAGCACTGCCCCATATGCACAGTCTGAGGCATCGCAATGGATTATGAAAGGGCTCCTGATATCAGGGTGTTTTAGGATGGGTCCTTCAGTGAAGCATTCTTTTAAGGTCTCGAATGCCTTTTGGCATTCTGGCGTCCAACTCAGTTTGGCGCCGGGAGCTTTCACTTTTGCTGTCTCCCCTTTCCCTTTTGTTTTTAAAAGTTCTGTAAGGGGTGCGGTTATTTGTGCAAAGCCTTTTATGAAGGGTCTGTAAAAATTTGCAAACCCCAGAAATGATTGTAATTGCCTCCTTGTTTGAGGCACTCCCCATTCTTTCACATCTGCTACTTTAGCTGGATCCATAGCTAACCCTTCTGGAGACATCCGATATCCCAGAAAGTCAATTTGAGTTTTATTAAATTCACATTTGGACAGTTTTGCGTACAGCTTTGCTTCTCTTAGTCTCTGCAAAACTTCCCGGACCAATTTTACGTGCTTTTCCTTATCTTCAGAAATGATCAAGATATCATCAAGGAATATGAACACCCCTCTGTACAATAACGGGTGTAGTATTTCATTTATAAGCTGCATAAAGCAGCCGCTTCCATTTTTTAACCCGAAAGGCAAAATTTCGTATTCAAAATGGCCGAATGCGCAGGAAAATGCGGTTTTCCAAGTATCCTCCGGTTTGATCCTTAATTTATGATACGCTTCAATTAAATCCAGTTTAGTAAATATGCTCCCTTTCTTCAATACGGTAATTAAATCCTTGACTAAGGGCATAGGGTATTTATTGTCCTTGGTAATTGCGTTTAAATTTCGATAATCAATGCACAATCTTAGGGAATTGTCTTTCTTTCTCCTAAATAATACTGGAGCCCCGAGAGGAGAATTAGATGGCTTAATGAAGCCTCGAGCCAGGTTTTTATCAATGTATTTTCTCAATTCCTCCTTCTCTTGCACAGACATGGGATACACTTTTGGTTTTGGTAAGTCTGCTCCTGGGGTTATTTCAATCCCTACTTCTATATTTCTTTTGGGAGGCAATTTACTGGCCTCTTTCTGATTGAAAACATCCGCAAAGTCTCTGTATTCAGGTGGCAATAGCTGTGGGTCTATTTCCCCTGCTTCGTCTTCCTCGTCCTCCTCTTCTGCAATTTTGCTTATCTCCCATTGCATCTGCTGTTCTTTAAATGCTAAGCTTTTTCCTCTCCAATCTACTTCAGGATTTGCTTGTTCGAGCCATGGTATCCCCAATATTACATGGTATGTGGCAATAGGGGCTATCACAAAGGATATTCTTCCTCCCCATTTGCCTATTTTGCATGGAACTCCCCGTAATTCCTTTGTAGATACTTCCCCAGCAGCGACTGATCCATCTAGCTGCGAAAATGCAATTGGGGAGTCAAGTGCCATCTGCTGGCATTTCAGCGCTCCTGCTAATTCTGGGGTTATAATGTTCCTAGAACACCCGCAGTCTACAAACGCCTTGCAGGTGGCCCGATTTTCTAGCCCCGAGAGGCAAATTGGTACTACTATCATGCGTTTGTCCCGACTCACCAATCTTTCCGAAGATTCTGGGGCCTGCACCTCCTCCTCCGCACGCCTCCCGGTTGCTGGCTTGGGCTTTGGGGCTTTTGGCGGCTCCCCCTTCCGGGCCCAGCATTCCGCTGCTCGGTGGCCCGTCTTCCCACATACAAAGCATCCCGGTTTAGGTTTGTTGTCGTCTCCTCTGGAGGGAATTCCCGGCCTCCCTCCGGGTCTTTCTTGCTTCCTCGTTTCTCCTCGACCTCTCGCCACCGGTCTTTGCTGGCCGCTGCTGCTCCTGAAGCGCTTTACTTGTGCCAGGGTAGATTCGACGCGCCCCGCTAGTTGAATCCATCCCTGGAGCGTCTCGGGGTCGTCTCTGTGCGCTGCCCAGCTGAAAATCTCGGGGCGTAGTCCCTCTTTAAATAGTTCCACTTTGGTTACTTCAGACCACTCCGGTACCCTTTCCGCGAGGTGGAGGAATTCCTCTGCGTACTCGGGCACCGTTTTGTCCCTCTGTTTTATTCCTTTCAGCTGGTCTCGAGCCCTCCTTGCTTCGGAGGGAAATGTGTGTGCGTTGTCTTCCATGTATCCTCTAATGCTAATTAGAAAAAAGTTCAGTTCCTCTGATTCCCCTCCGTATTCCAGCTTAAGATCTTCCCTTCTAGGCATCCATTCTGCAGCCCTTTGATATTTACTTTAATGTCAGGCTTACTTCAAAGGACCAGTCTGAACGCAGATCAAAGACAGCTGCTCTCAAACACAATCTTTATTGAAGAATACATGACTTTGGAAAAGTCGAGAATGACCCAATGTTTACATACATCTAATTTTATCACTTCTGATGCAACGTAATATCACACGCAAATATCATCATCAAACCCCACCTTCTGGATCACATTTCCACCAAGGTTTCTATCCCCCCCACACTACAGCAATTATAATTGTTTATACTTTCACCCCTGAGTTCCCAGGCTCATTTTATCTTCTCCCGCCAGGTGCTCGCATGTTTATGTTATGAAGTCAGATTCAGGGCTTGGAAATTCAGCCCTGGAATCTGGCTGCATGACACTTTTCCATGTATGAGCAATCTCATAAAAATGTTTGCCTCATCGTCTAAATGTCACAGCTACAATCATGTATTCGTTGTCAAGCAGCCTAAGAGTTTCTAAATTTCTCCTCTGCACAGTTTTACTGGTTTTTGCACATACTTCAGGCAAAAGTCTCTTCTCTTTTAAACTCTTTTGTCATAGATGATAAATCTTCTGGGACAGCCCCCTAAGTGTTAAGAGGTCTATTTTGCTTCTGGCAAGCTGATATAATGTCACATTCAGAAAGCCTCAGATCTCGCCCCTCAGTTCTCCAGACTTAGTTGCTCCCTCCCCGTCTCCATTGTTGGCTTTAAAAAAACAAACCCTGAGTGCTTGAAAATTCATGCAGCATTTTTTCTCTTCTTGTTTCTTTGTCTGTCCATCCACTTCTCCTTCACTGTCTTTCAATCTGATGGCTTTCTAATAGCGTGTTCTTCTGTCATGGCAGAAAGAAATGCAGGCTGTGCAAACCTGCCTTCTCTTTATTCGGATGCTAAAGTGATTCCAGGTCAGAAAAAGATTGCCTAATCAAAATATGTGAGGCAAATTGAGGCCATATGTTTGAGTATATCCACTTTGCATGTTTTCCCATTTGTCAGAAGTGAAGGGCAATGAACCTCCATTTTCTGAATGCCAAAGTGCCTTTGCAATCAACTCATCTTCTGATGGCATCTAAGCCCCAACCCATACCTACATTTTCAAATCTATTTTCACAGGCACATGGCTATGCACATTTACTTTTTAAAGATTAACCAGGAATCTAAAGATACATAATTTCAGCCAGAACATGGAAAGTTATTTGCTGAAGTAATTGGAAATTTTAAAAGAATTAAATACCATTCCAAGGCTCCATTAGTTACCATTATTAAACATACATTCCACTTCTCAAAAGGAATTAAATATATATTTAAAAGTAATGAAAAACTGCAAGCTGCTGGTTGCTTTTCATATCAATCTAATTGTCACTTGAATGGCATTAACTCACTAGTGAGTTAACTCCCACAACCAGGCATAAGGCATAGAACAGGCCACTATTTGTACCACAGTTTGGTGAGGACTCATTCCTCAGAACTATCAAAGTCACTAAAAGATAAAGTTACACTAACAGAAAGAGTGGCATTATTTCTTAGTAAATTGCCATCATTATCTCATGTACAATGGAACCTCTACTAAGAGCATCCCAACTTAAGAGCATTTTTTGTTAAGAGCTGTCACTTGGTTTGGGTTTTGCTTTGACATAAGAACAGTTAACTCAGTGGTTCTCATCCTGGGGTCTCCAGATGTTTTTGGTCTTCAACTCCCAGAAATCCTAACAGCTGGTAAACTGGCTGGGATTTCTGAGAGTGGTAGGCCAAAACATCTGGGGACCCCAGGTTGAGAACCACTAAGTTAACTAGTGCCAGAGGGAGTGCTATCAGTGCTTTAGGGCTTCACAGAAGAAGCCTCCATGCCTCATGCTCTTGTCCGCTTTAGGAGATGGCTGTCTGCTTTGCTCTTGTTTGTTTTTAGGAACTTTGGGTTAGCTGATTTTATGGTTTTTTATTCCTGATATGTTTGGTTTCATGAAGAGCAAGAGGAAGAGAGAGCAAAAGGAGGAAGAAGGGAGGCTGGAATGAGTACAGTATGAAGAAAATGATGCTTCCACCTCTTCACTTCTTTGCTACAACTTTGTGCTTCTACCATTTTAAAGTTTATCTTTCTTTGTTTATTGTTCTATGTGAATGTGTATTGGTACATTATTTATTATTTATAAAAACATTTTCTTATTTTAAAACATATAACAGAAAATTGGAGGGTTCAGGGGGAAGAACGGATTAATAGCATTACATTCACTTTGAGATAAGAGCATTCTGAGTTACGAACTTGGTCACAGAATTAATTAAATTCTTAAGTCAAGATATCGCTGTTGTTGGATTTTTGGTATTTTAATGTGTGTGTGTGTATTTATATAACTATTTGCTTGCTTTAAATTTTCTAAATAATAATAATAATAATAATAATAATAATAATAATAATAATAATAATAATAATAATAATAATAAACAACTTTATTATTAATAAATGTCACCATCTCCCCAAAGGGACTTGGGGTGGCTCACAAAAACACACCAGAGTGCCACACATGAAATAAACAATACATAAGGATAAAAACAATAACATAAAATTACAGTCGCAAACAAAACGAATGCACATAACATCACATAATAACATTTTTAAATTTATAAAACACAGTACTACCTGTGGATAAAACTGGGTGTGTGACGGCGCGAGTGGCACCATCTATGTGTTGGAACTATAAGTTGCAAAATTTGAATTGTTGTATCATGCCTGATTTTGCCCTTACCCTGTAAATATAGTTGGATTGGTTATTTATATCTGTCAATCAATGTTGTTTGTACCTGTTATATTGCTCACTCAGCAAAACTGTTTGGCTCCACCTCTTCCTGGAGTAGGACTGTGTTTCCTCTTTTCATTCCATCAGCAAGTTCTCTATCGGATGGACGTGAAAGAGAGGCTTGGCACTAAAAGCCCTTCAAAAGTTACCTCTCAGCACCAATTCTGAGGTTCTTACCCTTGGGACTCACACTTCATGTTCAGGGCCAACCTGAACAACGTTGAGGAGTCTCAAGCGCCTTCACATCAGTCCTTTGGCAACAGAGGAAGACTCTTGTCTTCAGATATAGGTCATTGGACTGAGGCTGAGTTTGCTCCGGCATTCACAGCCAGAGAAAGAGGGATCTGGACAAGCTTCATGGACTTAAACAACCAAAGACTGTAATGTATATTTTCTTTTACCCCCTTTGTGAAGAATAAACCCAGTTTTTGAGTTAACTACAGTGTTTTGGTCCTTGGGAGTTCCAGTTTCCCTAAAGGAGGGCAAGAAGCAATCCCCTGGGGAAAGATGTCACGTCCATGCCTCTTTCACTAAGAGTACAGCCCCAGGTGCGACGGCACAGGGTGTCTTCAATTAATGAACTAAAGTGTCGGACTAAACAATCACTCCTCACATGTAGACACTGAAAACTACTCACAGTTGAGGGCCTATTTAAAAAGCCTGCCCTAATCTCTCTAGGGAGAGCATTCCAGACTGCAGCTGTAAGATTGACATGCTGATCATATCATGCCAGTGCCCAATTTTCAGTAGCAAAACCACAGGAAAGGTTTCAGCTTTTTTTTTTTTTTTGGCATGTTAATATCCAAATCTAAATCCAGTGGGTGTTCCAAGAAATGGAGATCATTTCCTGCAGTTATATCCATATATTTACATCCTGTCTTCTTCAATCCCTTTTCTCTTCCTAAATGTTCTTCTTCTTGTCTATGTAAGATGCAATAAGCAGCTACAGCATTACAGTAAATGCTGTCAGTGTTGTGCTGTTATAATTTTTCCTGACCACACAAGCATCTTACCTTTTTTCCCATATCATTTTTAGGCCTATTCACTATCATTGTTTCTCTGATCAACTGTGGGAAGGTATGGGAGCATTCCAGTCTAGGATTGAAATATGTGCCCAAAAGTGTTTCAACATGACTCCTCCAATGAAATAAATACAGAAAAATCGGATACTCATTTGGATGAATTGGTTCTGCTACGTAGGTAACCGTTCCAGACTGGTCCACCTATTATTTATTTATTTACAATATTTATATTCTCACCCCGAAGGGGACTCAGGGCGGATTACAATGAACACATATATGGCAAACATTCAATGCCAACAGACAAACAACATATATAGACAGACACAGAGGCATTTAACTTTTTTTTTCCTGCTTCACGATTCCGGCCACAGGGGGAGCTGTTGCTTCACTGTCCACTAGTGGCTGTACTTCCTCATTCCATTCCTCGTGTTTTGCTGGCAGTTTTATGATGTTGTAAATTAGTTAAATTAGCCTCCCGCATAAAGCGTACCTAAATTTCCCTAATTGACAGATGCAACTGTCTTTCAGGGCTGCATGGGTCAACAGCAAGCCGGGCTATTTAAGAAGCTGATTTTTAAAAGTAATTATTATTTCGTTTTTACAGCCACTTGACAAAGCAATGACTATTATACACATACATATTGAGGCTGGGCAGAGCAGTTCCTTCATGTGAGATAGGAAAATGTCTTGGGTTAAGGCCCGTAGCCAGGATTTTGATTCGGGAGGGGGGCGGGCTGAGTCTGAGTGAGAGAGAATCTACCCTAGCAAACTTTTGTATCATTATCCCAATACCCCCATGCATATGGGATATATTGAGAGTGCACCAAGGGCCCAGGTGTGGACAAGGACGCCACTGTGCCACGTACCAGTAAGGCCTTCTCGCGGACCACCCTGAGAATTTCGGGTGGGCTGAAGGTACATGCCTGCTTAGGTTAGTTCCAAAGCAGAAATGTATCTCTGTTATCTGGTGTTTCAATCTAGTTGGGAATATTATTTTTAATCTTTTTGATAAATGATGCTTTAAAGCCTACCGGAACATAGATAATTTGACTCAAACAACATACATTCATTCATGGAATATGATTCTCCTCCCAGGTAAAGCTCAGCATCAACTTCTACAGGCCTAAAAAAGTATTTTTTGCTCTGAATTTTAGGTTTGTTAATTGTGTGTAGGTGTTCAGTATTCCTTTCTCGGTAGATCTTTCCTGAGTTCTGGAGAAAATGAAATCACTTTCTTTCCCTTGGGTTATTTCAGAAACCTAGCGAGCTGCAACTTCAGGGAACACTGGCAGTTAATAAGCTACTTCCTTGGGACCTGCTATGCACGCAACACAGCATCCATTAGTTTCACAGAAGAACTGCTTTGTGCAATGGCTGCCCTTCAGAAACTTACTTCTTTTTTTCAGGCAAGTGATCATGCTTAGAAAAGAGATGGACTTGACACTTGCCAGGATTAGACCACCCTTCCCAACAATAGGATATAGTTTGCTATATCTGCATTTTAAAACAATTCAACCAATTAACTCCTCCCGGTAGGGTTGAAAACTGGAGAATGCTCCTGTACCTTTAATGGCTAGGTAGAAAAAAGCATTTCAGCAGGGTGTGGTTAATTACCTGGTTGTATCACAAGAAGTAGCTCCTGAGATGCCCTCTTTTGCACAACCATTAAAGGTACAGGACCCCTCTCTAGTTTTCACTCTGGCAACCCTCCCTTTTTAAACTAATCTGTACATCAGAACAGAATAGTACTTTGGTGTTACCCACCCTCTTTTCTGAATTTTTACAATTCATTTCTTTCATGGAAAGAAAGTGTGCCAAAGTGCAGGTACATTTTAATAATCATCATCAATATCATCATCACCATTATCATCTTTATTCTTATGACTCACCTCCATCTCCCCAAAGGGACTCAGGGTGGCTTACATGGGGACCAAGCCTGGCAGACAAGATTTTAGGATAAAATCTTTGAAATGTTTGATTGTTTTTAGATACAGATGACGATTTCTTCAAGAAATTAGAAATGAGCATTTTATTGGTGATATAAACCAGTATAATGTCAGGGTATGTATTTTTATGGTCACTGCAGTGGGAGGAATTCACCACTTCCCACAGGTGTCCTCCTAGGTCTGTATAGCTAGCTAGACACACAATGACAAAGGCAACTTCTGAGATCTTTGGAGGACCTCCAGGAGGATGCTTTTGATATTGTATGTCCAATTATAGAGACTTATTGGATGCTGCTTGGACCCATGATTTCCCATGCCTACTACAGTAGAGTCTCACTTATCCAACACTCGCTTATCCAACGTTCTGGATTATCCAACGCATTCTTGTTTTCAATACATCGTGATATTTTGGTGCTAAATTTGTAAATACAGTAATTATTAGATAGCATTACTGTGTATTTAACGACTTTTTCTGTCAAATCTGTTGTATAAAATGATGTTTTGGTGCTTAATTTGTAAAATCATAACCTAATTTGATGTGTAATAGGCTTTTCCTTAATCCATCCTTATTATCCAACATATTCGCTTATCCAACGTTCTGCCTGCCCGTTTATGTTGGATAAGTGAGACTCTACTGTACATGGTTATAGGGAGGAGCATAGAAGGAAAATGATTATTAACTGAAGGGAGATATGGCAGAGTCCTGATTAATTGCAATATTGCACTCTTTCTCCCTGCACAGGATCTCAGACATAAATAAAATAATTTTGAACTGATTTTTGCAGATTTATGACCCTGTCACATTGATGTTGGGATTTACCATGCATCATGGTGAATTTGTGAGGTTGTGGCAGAAGGTGTGGAGAACTCGCCATCACAAGCATCCACCAACCAGCCTCTCTTCATTGTTTCAAAGGCAACATGGGAAGCCTCCCATGTTGCTGTGGTGGTGACTTATGCCTCTTTCTCTCCCCTTTTGCCACGGAGCCCAGCCAGAAGTAGATGTGCATTGTGTAACGGGCTCCATGGCGAAAGGGGAGAGCAAGTGGTGTACAACAGGCAAATTGGCCGATCTGATGAAGTCGTAATACCAAACAGTATAGGGACCAGATAGGACACATTTATGCATGTGCAGTATTTCCCAGTCTGAGAAGGTGATGCACACAAGTTTCCCCCATAAAACCCTAGTGAGGCTGTTCCAGGTAGACAGAGATTTTCCCAAAGACACTCAGACCCCTTCCACACTGCCCCTATGTCTCAGGATCTGATCTCAAATAATCTGCCTATCCCGGATTATCCCGGAGACTCATATAATCCAGTTTAAATCAGATAATCTGGGTTCAGATCCTGGGATATAAGGCAGTGTAGAAGGGGCCTCAGTGTAAAATTACACAAGATTTAAGCCTGCCTTCCTTCCTTCCTTCTGTCTTTTCTTCCTTCTGTAAATAGTAGCTGCAGAACTCCCAATACAATGGGGACCAGAAGCATAGAGCTTTCCTTCTGTGTGAAAATTCCTTATCTTAAGGGATGGAAGCTTACGTTGGCTCCTATGCCAAAGAGTAATGAGGTTTCTCTCAGAAAAACTGCAGAAAGTGTGAAAAATACCTCCCCTTCCACACACACACACTGATCTGTTTTGACAGATTGCCTTCAAAACTGCAGTTTATAATAACATTATGTCATGCCTTTAATTTCATGTGTACTTTCAGGTGACTGTACTTAGCTGCATGTAAATAGATCTGATGTCTCCTTTGTCAATATCCAGCATATCTGTTACTCCACATTGACTTATTGCTGCATCAAATCAGTTGTGATACTGTGATTCCAGTAACGTTTCTTGTCATGCCCAAACAAAGGTTAGTTATTAAAAGAGGAAAGATGGTGGGATGCCTGAACATCATCCACCCTCTCCTTCCCTCAGGAACCCTCTGAGTAAATGTCATCCACTCTAGGCCTGAGGTTTGATGGCAGGTTTGCTTGTTTGTTTTACCTTCACAGCAGTATCCTCAAATTTGATGTTCTTCTTTTCCCTGTAGGTATGTCAATCATGAGAAAATAAACCAGGACATTCAGGGATACCAAAGTAAAGGCTTAAAAAAGCTCTTTTGCTTCATGGACACAGTCTTCAAGCTGTTTCTGTTATATTGACTTATTCCCACCCTAGACTTATATTTTGGAGTTATTTTGCTAGAATGTCATAAAGTATTGGGAGAGATACATATCACTCAGAGAACTGCTTTTAGATACAGATGGATAGGTAGTTAGTTAGTTGCTATCCAATGCAGTAGCCAATGAAGGACTTCAAACGGCAGGATGGTGTGGATTCATGGAAACCGTTTGGAGGTGGGGAAGACTTTCTTTAAGATAGATTACCATGTACTCTTCTAAAAGTAAATGCAAAATCTGGAAAATGATTTTTCAGGTACTTTGGGTGGGGAACAAAATGTTCCACTGTGGCTACCAGATGTGCATTTAGTTAAAAGAAATGTGTCATACTTAGTTAAAAGAAATGCTTCTTAATCAATTAATCAACTATTTAAGTAAAATATTAAAATAATTATCTTAAAATTAATAAAAGCAATATTGAGACAAGAAACATAGATATGCTTTTAGGTGAAACCAATTTCATAACAAATATTTTTTAAAAAACTGTAGATGGAAAGAATTAAAATTATTCTTTCATATTGGAAGGAATGTCTTAACGTTCTGCTAAAAGTGAATTATCTAAGAACAATGTTTCTTGCCTAAGTACATGTATTAAAACAACAACACCAAATTTCTGTCTGAATAATCAGGGGCACCTTTAAAATTTTATTAAGCTAAATAATTAATCAATCAAATGTTACAGCATAGTCTCTGCATATGGGAAGAGAAAGGGAGAGAGCTGTCTGTGAGGGAAAGGTTTGTCTCCTATAATTCCTTTGAAATTTGCAACAGCTCAAAATAAGGATGTGAAAATATCTCATTAGCTGGTTCCAGTCTCATAGAAACATGCTGTCTAAAAATGGTAAAACAACTCATGAAGAAATTACTGACCTCCACAAGATCTCATTCCTTCAGTTTGAGATAGGATAAGAGTGCACTTTTGTCCATTTTTATGCATTTTGTCCAAAAAGCCTTTGTTATTTTGTTAAGTAATGTGTTCTCTCTACACAAGCACAAGAACAGAAGCACAGAGAACTGGCTGGCAAACAAAAAAGATGCAACCCAGTGTTGTCCACACCACCTTGGGTTCCCTTCTGCAGGAAGGGCAGTTTTATTATTTCTATTAGTAACAATTTAACAGGCTAACTAATTAAACAAATACATGTATTAAACCTATCCTGTATAATCATATGTAAGTCTAAACATTTTAGTCAAAAAAATCAACCCAAAAAAACGTGGGTTAGCTTATGCGAATATTGTGGGTTAACTCTTTTTTTTTTTAAAGGAACAATTCCCTTCTCTGAGTCAAGTGATGAAAGGCAAGAACTTAGTTCATTACGGGAAAGACTAAAAGAAGCATCAACCCTCTCTACTCTATTCACCGTGGGACCACTTCTGATCTTTTTGAATGCCTTGGAGGTGAAATTGTGGCAGAGCCAAGGGATGGCTGTCCCTTTGAGTCTGCATTGATGTTTCCTACTATCCTCAACTTATCAATGGATAAGTCTGAATTTATATTTTCCCCTCCCCAATGGAATTATCCTAATCCTATCAAAATCTATAATTCTGGCTTCAAAACCCGACATCAACTTATAAACAAGGTTGATTTATAGATGAATGTATATGGTACCTCTTATTTTTCTCCATTATGTTTTCCTATAAACGGATTTTTAAAAAATTCATCACACCCTCTGTATCTACAGATTCAAACACTGAAAATATTTTTAAGCTAAAAAGTAAAGCTTGATTTTTGCCATTTTATCAAAGGGATACTATTTTATTTTGCCATTGTATATAAAATACAACAAAGCATCCATACATTCTGGTATCCATTGGGGGGGGGGGGTGTCCTAGAACCAAACCCAGCAAGTACTTACTTAGGTGATCCCTCGTAGGCTGAGGATGATGGTCCTCCATTTCTGGTGTCTTGGGGGTGTGTCCGTCGGTGGCTGAAGAGACCTATTCTTGATCCGCATGTTCTCCCGCAGTGAAGACATCGGTTTCCAGGTGGAAGGCGTTCCCTGTCAGGGTTGGCTTAATGCGCCTTTCTCTTGGCACGTTTCTTCCTTAAGCCCTCAATTCGTGCCTCTTCGAACTCCGCAGCACTGCTGGTCACAGCTGACCTTCAATTAGAGCGCTCAAGGGCCAGGGCTTCCCAGTTCTCAGTGTCTATGCCACAGTTTTTAAGGTTGGCTTTAAGCCCATCTTTAAATCTCTTTTCCTGTCCTATAACCAAACCCAACAAGTACCCAGGGTCTACAGTACTTTTAAGCACACTTTCCTTTTTAACTGGATTAAGTTCCACAATATTTTTCTATGTTTCTCATTTCCATTAACATCATTACTCAGATATTTTCCTCTAACAGACACTAACAAAGAGTTGATAAACAAATCACCTTTTAAAGACTTCTCTACTTTCTAAACTTCATTAGCAGAGGCATAGGGATTCCATCACATTTTATTTGATTCTTTCTTCTTGTCAGACTGTCTCGAAGACAAGACTACTCTACTTCCTTGTCTCCAGGTATAACTATTGGCAGCTTTCAAGCTTACTGTCCATTCTGATGCTAATGGTCTGTGCACATAGCAGGTTTGCAGGATTTTGCAAGCAAGCTTAAGATATGCTTATTTGCCCAAGTTCACCTTTCTTGTTCTGCACAGTCCTACTTGACATTTAACAAGATGTAGGCAAAGGAAATGAGTTATGGATTTCTGCTTGGTTTCCATCCAGAAAATTATGCTGCATGCAAGACAAACACCAATCCCATAACTGCACATAGGATATATGGAACAGAGATTTATGACCTCACCACATGGGGCTTTTGTCCCATCCTATGGTGCTCACATTTCCTAAGCTGGGACAGTGGGAAGGGGAATCTGAGTCGTGACACTCCCCCCCAAATATGATGGGGAAGGGGACGACAGTTTATCCCACTGCCCAACAGATTTGCCCCACTGCCTGACAGATTCTGTTGCTGTCCCTCAGATTAAGAGCCTCCATGTGATGAAGTCTCTAAAGTACAGACTCCACATGAAATGAATGTATTGTATACTGCTCTGTGAAAATATGAAGTTCCTTATGGAAGAAGAACAAATAAAATCCAAACATTCTGGTACATTTAATTTTCCATGCATTCTGCTGCCTTTTAGAAATCTGAATTAAATCAATAGACAATTCATTCGACAAACATTGTCTAGCTAGATTTACTGCACATGACATCACCATTGAAAATATTTCATGTAACCTATGATTATAGTGACAAAAATTTAAACTGCATTTTTTAATAAAAGGGATGCAAAGTTCTGTGGTACTTAAAATTATAATGATAATCAGTTTCTCTTGTCCATCGAAAATTCTAAATACTATGTGGAGCAAAAATCTACAGTCCAACCAAAATGCAGAAAATACATCATGCAAGATGATAAAAATAATCTAAGAGAAGAAAATTGATAGAATCAAAAGCCTATTTTTTTCTCTCATATCTTATTTCTGTTGTCAGTTAAGATAATTTACGGGGATATCAATGCAAGGAAATGACACTTCCCTTGTTTGCCATGAGAAGACTGGGGACTAAAGAAAGGTAATTACATTTCAGCTCCATTAGTAACAGAAAAGTAACTTCCCTTGAAACCCAGATTACCCCTGTCCTGCCTCTTCTGGAACAAGAATTTTTTTAAAAGTGCAGTAATATGGTTAAGGTAAAGGTAAAGGTTTTCCCTGACGTTAAGTCCAGTCATGTCTGACTCTGGGGGTTGGTGCTCATCTCCATTTCAAGGCTGAAGAGCCGGCGTTGTCTGTAGACACCTCCAAAGTCATGTGGCCAGCATGACTGCATGGAACGCCGTTACCTTCCCACCGAAGTGGTACCTATTGATCTACTCACATTTGCATGTTTTTGAACTTCTGGGTTGGCAGAAGCTGGGGCTAACAGTGGGGGCTCACTCTGCTCCCAGGATTTGAACCTGGGACCTTTCGGTCTGTAAGTTCAGCAGCTCAGCGCTTTAACACACTTCGCCACCGGGGCTCCTAGAATATGGTTAAGCATAGATATAAAATATATACATTTATATTGTTCTTTGTGTTTCTATGCTAATAGTAATCTCTTGATTCAACTCTACAGATATATCACTGGAAAATTCCTAAAAGAGGACCTTGCCTTTGCAAAATGAAGGAAGGAAACATCAATTTTTCCCAGCCTTCTCCATTTCCCCAGCCTTATCACATTCATTCTCTTAACATGGAAAATGATAGACATGATCAAAATACAAGATCAGCATTGATGAAATGGGAAGAAATGCTTAATTAAGTTGTCTCAGCCTTTGACAGTGAAGCCTCTGATGAGCCAAGCTAATGTGGTGGCAGGGAATGTGCAGTTACTTATGGGCCTAAAATGTAATGGTAGCTCTGTGCAGGAATTCTGCTGAGTACATGTGTGAGCAGCATGGAGCCATGAATACCAGTCTCATTCATAACACTATGAACCTCTTGAGATGAGAGGCAAAGATTTCAGGAAATTCCTGCTGTCCTTTGCTTGAACACCAAGTAGAAAACTACTTTATAACTTTTTCCAGATTACCAATTATACAAAATCTTCGATTATCCTTCCAATATATGTGAGTAGGCTTCCCTATTCAACACTAGTAGGCCACAGATTTTGTGGGTACTGGTACCAGCATGTATGTAGATATTAAGTACAGGGCTGTCATGTCTTGTTTCTGCCTTCTTTGGTGTAATGAAGCAAGTTTTACTTTGAGAGTTGAACAAGAAGGAAGAGGTTGAAGAATGAGAACAGAGATGATAATGATGATGACAACTTCTTTTCCCTGAGATTCAAAGCTGCTAACAAAGGTTAAAACAAATGCAGATAAAAGTTTATATCATATAAAAGTTAAAATATAATTAAACCAGCAATAGAAAAGGTATTTGTTTTGAAGTGATACATCTTGATTTTCTTATTATGCATTGTTGCCTTATACCACTTTCTTATGTGTCTGATATCTGGGATACATGTTAGATAGGTACAGAGCAGGGATGAGCATCTGTATTAGAGGTGTGCACAAGATTTTTTCCTTCATTTCCTTCGTGCTATTGTTTTGTTTTGACCATTTGTCTACACAAAAAGAATGATGACATTTTCATAGGAAACGAGCAGCGACATGAAAATAAAAGTCGTATAATCATCATGCTTGCTTTCATTTCATTTCATTTTAGCCTTGTAACAATAAGCAGGTACTGACAGACAGCTGCTTTCCCATTACAGCTGATGTGTACAAATGGGTGTTAATAATATTAATATGAATAACGATAGTTGCCCTGGTACCCTAAGCTGAGTCTGGGTCCTGGAGAGCAGTGCCTCCCAATTACATCCAATGTGGATCAATGGGTCTTGATGATCATATTTGTATTAATATTAAGAACAGCAGTTATTCTGGGACCCTAAACTGAGTCTGGTTCTGAGAGAGCAGTGAGTCCTAATTATATCTGATGTGGATCAAGGGGTCTTGAGGATCATATTTATATTAATATTAAGAAGAGAAGTTATTCTGTCACCCTAAGCTGAGACTGGGTCTGGGAGAGAGCCTTGATTGCTATATTCCAAAAAAGGAAAAAAAGAAAGGCAAAAGGTCTCCCTCAGGAGTAGAAAAGGAAAGCACCCCAAGCTCAGCACTTGCAGGGAGGCAGACGTCCTTAGGAAACTATAATTTTCTAGTTCCCCCCTTTCAGGATTGGAAAGAAGGGCTTATGTGGTGATTGCTATATTCCAAAAAAGGAAAAAAAGAAAGGCAAAAGGTCTCCCTCAGGAGTAGAAAAGGAAAGCAGCACCCCAAGCTCAGCACTTGCAGGGACGCAGACGTCCTTAGGAAACTATAATTTTCTAGTTCCCCCCTTTCAGGATTGGAAAGAAGGGCTTATGTGGTGATTGCTATATTTCAAAAAAGGAAAAAAAGAAAGGCAAAAGGTCTCCCTCAGGAGTAGAAAAGGAAAGCAGCACCCCGAGCTCAGCACTTGCAGGGATGCAGACGTTCTTAGGAAACTATAATTTTCTAGTTCCCCCCTTTCAGGATTGGAAAGAAGGGCTTATGTGGTGATTGCTATATTCCAAAAAAGGAAAAAAAGAAAGGCAAAAGGTCTCCCTCAGGAGTAGAAAATAAAAGCACCCTGAGCTCAGCACTTGCAGGGACGCAGACATCCTTTGGAAAAAAAAATTCCCTAAAGCCACAGCAAGGACTCTGCCCTAAGCCCCAAGCCGATTTCCCCAAAAAAACCCACAATATCGAACCAGCAACAACAGACCAGTCACTTAGCCCTCTCTCCCCCAAGCAAGCAAGCAGCTTCCCAGCGCACGTGGACCACCCTCTCTCCTCGGTATCCTAGCCCAGAATGGCTTGGCTCCGTTGCGGATGGGATTTTTATAGAGATCATCCACGTGGACGTGGAGGACGCTAGCCCCCACCTTTTTCAGCCATCGTGGAAGACTCTGATTGGCCAGGGAGCGGTAGCCATGTTAGGCTGTGCTAGGCTCCCATTCATATTAGGTTGCAGAAACAAAAAAAAATTAAAAAAATTTAAAAAAATATTTTAAAAAAAATTTGGAAGGAAAAAATTTAACAAAAATTTTAAGACACAATTAGAGAATGGGCCAACGATGGTTCGAATTACATTGCCAGTTGCACCCAGGGAAAATGTTTCAATACTCGGTTCAAAAAGCGAGAACAATACGAAATTATTACGGAAGGAGAATTTTAACGAACATATGGACAACCCTATTGGAAGCCCTCCCATTGCAACCAATGGTCCAAAATTTTTAGTTTTTTCGTAAGCCAGATGAAAATTTATGTCGTATAGGCGGCCCATTTCCGTTAGCGGGACACGAATATGAAAATGAGATGACATGAATAAAACTACACAAAACGAACAGCAATTCTATATGAATGCACGCCTCTAATCTGTATATCTCCATTTTTCAAGTTTCCCAAATATTTGAAGGCTTATTCCCTCTCCAAACAGAAAGTGAGTGTTTTGTGGGGCTTTTGAAGCCTCCAAAATGTTTCTGTCTAAAAATGTACAATCTCACTGATTGGAATTATCAGGGACACAATTCTACAAACAGGGGCAAAATTGAAGAAGGGGGATAGAAGACTGTAGAAGTAGCCAAAGGTACCATGGTGTTCGGGGGTTAAATTCAGCCTCAGGCTACACAATTACCACTTCCAGTTGGCAAATCAAGTTCTGATTTCAGCAATCTCATCTTCTGCTGTCTTGAGACCAGGCAATCCAAAGGCAGAGATAAGGTCCAAAAGGGCAGAGCAGGGGAATTTGGTATATTGACTAAAACTAATCATCGGTTCTTTAGATACTGATCTTTAGTTAGTATATTTATAGCTAAAGGGAAAAATGGTTTCTCCACATGTTTTTATCTGATTGCTCTCAAATGAATGACTATTTCTAGTCCTTCCAGCACTGAATTCAATAAAGTTTGGAGCCTGGGAAAAAATCCAGCTATCTCTGCAGAGTTACTGTCAATAGAACTTCAGATTTTACCAATAGAACTGAGATTGCTTGTCAAAGAGTATGTATATTTACCAGCCTTTGGCAATCAGTGATAGAAAAATAAGAACTGATTCTTCTTCACTTAAGTCTACTGTGAATCTGATGTGTATATGACTGTATTTTTTCTTACATATTCAATCATCACAGTCCTGAGAATTCCCATATGCCATGTTGTTCACATATATAGTGTTTTGTAAAATAAATAAATGAATAAATCTGAGTGCAATGAATTATTTGACTGGATAATTTTTAATTTTTATAAAGAAAATAAGAAATTAAGCACCATTGGTAAAATATATGTTACTTTTGTACTTTTCATATGCCGCACTCTTCTTTTGATTCAAGCAACACCTTCTACATCAACAACTCCCTTTGGATTATCTTATTCTGTTGCAAAATAAGACACTTTTAATATGTGTCCAAAGTAAGAGGACCTAGTGGTTAGGAAGGGGAAAACACAATATGTGGGATTACATTTTCTCACAATTTAGAAGGCTGCACTTTGGATATGAAAAAATATTCAATAAAAAATACCCTGACAGTGGTAAAGCTCACAATGTGAAACTTCTGAGTTCTCAAATTGTAAGATGTGCCAGACATAGATTCTCCATTGTTCTACATAATGCTGGGAACAATTTCTGACTTTTTAAGAAATGTCCAAAATATATTTTTCAATTAACAAGAAACTCTGGATGGAAGAATTCTGGATTTATGAGAATGTATGTTTGGCACAGAAAACAGCATTTCCTGTGTAGGAAACAATATTTTATGTAGTTGAAATGCTTTATTTTGCACATAAAATGCTATCTTTGGGGATTTCTGAGGATTACTCAGAACAGTTTGTTATGTGCAGGATGCAATTTTCAACAAGACCAAAGCAGAGTAGGAAGGGATTAAGTTTACCATCAATGCACATAGTGGACTAAGGACCTCATCACATTAACTACTGGCTTTGCCACAAATCGTGGCAAATCTATTGGGGCCTGACATGGGGAACCCATTACCCCATGCTCCACATCGCCTGCCTTGCCACTTAGCCCATGCTATGAGAGGAATCGTCCTATGGTGAAAGCAACATAGGACAGCAATTTTGCTCATCTAATGAGGCCCTGAATCTAATAGCTGGTCCCATTGATTCAATTGATGCTAAACGAACACTTCTGTTGATTACAAATAGCTAGGAATCTGCTTTTAACAAAAATCACTTTCTGCCACAAGCATGATCACTACTAGTATGTTTTTTCATGTACACAATATGTATGATGCATTACCTCCAGTTTGCTTTTGTTTCATATGATTAGAATGAGTGAGTGAAGGGCCTTGCTGCATGAAGCAATTAATTGCATCTTTCTCAGAAACAACAGTGTATGTTTTCCCACATTTGTGTGCCCTGCATCTAGAGATCCTTTCTCAGGTTTGAAGGATCAATGCAGTTTCCTGATGGCTGAGCATGTTATATTTCTGCTAGACAAACCTCTTGCATCATAATGTTTAATAATGCAAACACAGACACTTGGTGCCTTTAGCAATCTAATTCATCTTCCTCTTAAATGCCATTGTGAGTATACTTTGCTTGTGGAGGTAGGCAGGATGTTTTATTACTATTAATATTGTGACCTTATTGCAGCCTACACTCAACATAAATTTGCCCTGTACTCTATAATACTGGGATATGGGGTTAGTGAGAAGAAAATTAGATCCTTTTATATTAAGGTTTGTAAAACATTTACCTTTAAGCCAAATCGGCTTTTCTTTGTTTATTCAGCCTGGTTGTTGTTGTTATTAATTCCCCTAAGTGGACTACCCCAGGCAACTTGCATGCACTAAATTGAAATTATCATTTTGAAAATAGATTTATTGCTCATACGACCTTACAGGGATAGTTCTTGCATTTCTTCTCCTAAGAGACTCCCTCTGCCTCTAACCAATTTACCCAGGGAAAAAATTACATGGAACATATCACTGAGCATTCCTATGCATGTTCTTCAAGACATATATATTATTCTGTTCTCCTACTTACTATTATTTCAAGAAAAAATACATAGGGATACAATCTTGGACTAAAATCCTATATACACTGACTCAGAAGTCAGTCCCATTATTCATGCATGGGTTCTTATATAGAGCAGTCAGGGCTTCCACCATTATTATTTTCCCCAAACTGGAACTGACTGATTGATGAACTAGAAAGCTTTGAACTCTTTGTCATGCATTCAAGAGCATTACTGAAACAAGGACTATAGTCAAATTTTGTCCAATTGCTCTGGAATCTAAAAAAAACCAAAAACTTTTGGTTTAGCAGATTATTCTACCGATTGGAGATAGTATCTGTAAAGGTATGTTTCAGGACCTCAATTCCCAAGTCTCACCCTTTAAAGGTGGGGAAACAAGTGATCCTTGAGATATATATACACACACACGCTAGGCCTTGCGCTGCCCTTGCTCTTTTATTTTCCATGCCTTCTTATAGGAAAAAAATGATTTTCTGTGACATGCTCTGGAAATAAAATACCCCATTTCTTCCTCTTCCATGATTTTCATACCAATCATTGCCAAGTGTTTGATGTGCTTATTTCCTGAAATACAACATGGAAGAAGGGAGCTTTGTCTGCTTTCTCACTTTGCCTTTTCTATGTGAAAATAAGATTTGCCCCCTTCCCTATAGAAGTAGGAATCACTTCTAACTTAGTCAGTGTCTTTATATACTTCTGGCTCATGTGGACAGAGCCCATAGGAAAGTTTCAGCTTCAATCTCAACCCTTTTTCTGGGTGAGAGCATAGTGAGAAAAGAGGGCAGAGACTAATGTGATGTGCAGTTCGTTTCAACTCTATAATTCTATGATTCCATGATTCTAACAGAATACATATGGAAATCATGTAGGTCTGCTCCTTAGCATATTGCATATTAAATAAAACCAAAGCAAGAAAAAGAAAAAGGAAGTTTGTGTTACCAATATTCTTATCAATTAACTCAAGTACATTTTTGTGATATATCAAAAAGTGTCTTATTGATATATATATATATATTTAAAAACCACTTCTGATTATATTTCAGTATTAAAAATTGGGTCAAATGAAAATAGCCCTTGAATGTTTGAACCAGCTACGTCTTTCCAATAGTTCCAACAAGTATGCATTCAATTCTGCTTTCAAGCTAATTATTTTCTACTTTCTCTGGCAGACTTATCTAATATGCTCAAAGAACATATAAATCTCAGCTAAAGCTATAAGGCACCCTGTTGAGAATTAGCCAAGGGGAGTTTCTGAATAAAAATATCCAAATATAATTTGAAAGTTATAACTTATTGTTAATATATTTAGTATAAACCAAAGTTTCCAAAAACTTTGTGTCATCTGATCCTGGAGCCCACAGGACCATAATATGCTATATCCAGATGTTTCTGCATTTATATTCATAGCAATAGTTCCAAATGAGAAATGTCTTATTATTTTTCACAATAAAAAACAACAGTGATGTGGCATATTTTAATTCACTTCTTGGCATAGAACTAATTTGGAATCTCATTCTTCTTTATTGATATTTAGATTCACAAAATTGTTCATGTACCAGAAAGACATGAATAATTCTACCCTAAATGTGTGAAGAGTTTGCGAAGATCTATTAGTCTTATAATGTTTCCTAGTAGACACACAAAGATGGATGTATATCTTGCCATTGTCTCCCTTCACCTCATGTTGAATTATTGTACAATGAGACATTTATACGCTGACATTTTCATTTGAGGCAAAGCTATTATTACCTTTTTATTTAAAAATTTATGGATTTTAAATTGTATTTTAATTTTTTTAGATTTTCAATAGTGACAGGATGAAGAAAACTACAAATGACAGTTTCATGATGTCCACAATTCAATGTAGTGAATAATAAGTGACCAGGGCAAAATCCTATTAAAATACCGAAACAATAGATTCCAGAAAATCAGGGGCATTTAAAATATATCCTTATAGTAGGTCATCTCATACTAGCACTCTCAAAACAAATCAAAAGAACATGGTATCAGTGCTATTGAAGCCCTTCAGATTTTTTAAGTAAATCAGTACATGAATTAATAACTTACAATAATTCTATCTCCATGTCTCCTTATATTATACTAACTTCTGCTACAAACAATTTTCATTATCATTGGTGTCCAAATGATGAAGATCCTTCATTATGAGCAAGGTTAGCAAGGCTATAATTATGGGCAATATCCCAAAATTTGCTTGATGCATTTCTTTCTATCAAGGTTGAGAAATCTACCTCTTTCGCTGAAGTAATGTTTCCATGTTTTATCCATGAAAAGCAATAAAGAAGGTATTCATGACAATCAAATATGCTGTAACTGAAATTGCCGAACAATTGAAGAACTTCAGCAAAAATGTTGCAGAATGGATTATTTCAAGTCAGAGTTTTAGCCAACAAATCTCACCCCTTTCCAGGATATTTTCCCATTTGCTAACAGCAACTGTATAAAACGTTTTGCCAGAACAAGGATCTTTAATCATTTGGTTTTCAGCCAGCAATTTCAAAAATTTATTTATTCATTTATTTCATTATATGCTATCTTTCACCCAACGCAGTACACAAAAATAAAACAAGTTGAAACTGTGACAATAAAAGTTAAAACACACTTTAAAATTATAACATTGTTACATTTAAAAAAAATAAAAGCATACTGTATTTCATCGCATAATAACTGCCACTGTGTAATAGTTGCACCCCCATTTGGGGGGTCCTAAAATTGACGTTTTTGCTTTCCTAACATAATAGTCACATTGTGAATTCATTATCCCAATGTACTGCTGGCAAATGACCAGCACAGTTTACACAGTCTCCCCCAGTGTAAACAGTCTAGCAAAGCTTCCATTCAGTCTGTTTTCCTGCACTACATAAACAACAACTCTGCCTCCCCTCCTTTTCAGGCATGGTGCTATCCATGGTTGAGTCCAAAAGCACTCAGCTGTGTGAAGTTCCATGCCTAAAAGGTGAGCAAGTGTATGGGTGAGTTAAGCTCACTCACTCACTCACTCACTCACCCACATTCCCACTCACCTTTCAGGCACAGTGCTTCATATGGACGTATGCTTTCAGACTCAGCTGCATTAAGCACCATGCTAGAAAGGTGAGTGGGCGCACTGGCGAGTGAAGCAGCACTTCACTCACTCAGTTTTCCGAGTGACCAATTGCCTTTCAAACATGGCTCTTTATGCAGTTGAATGCTTTTGGACTCAGCCGTAGGAAACAAGAAGTCAAAAGCCTCAACCTCCAAATATCAGCAGAGTGTTAATCAACAGTCTGAGATCATGCCTATAATCCAACAGAAATGTAAGCAGTATAACACAATAGAAAAGCTGAATTTCCATTCCAGAGCCATAAGCCAATTACTAGACTGTCCAGATTACAGGGTTAAATCAGGATCTGTAAACCAAGGTTCAAGGTAAATCTTGAGTTCAGGAATACACAATAGTAAGTCCAAGGTCATAGCTTCTAGAACTGACAATGCAGCCAGCAACAAGGTGCCACCCTTGAGCTCCTTAAATCCTAAGTTCACAGGGATTACATGTTGCTGACTCTCTTCTCATCTAATGTCAAGCACCTGCACAGTTTAGCATCAGTGAGCAAGTGAGTGAAGCTCTATGGATTGCAGCAACACATGTGGAGAGTGAAGCCTAGCCTTTTTTTTGGGGGGGGGGGGTACAGGGGAGGAGAGGAGCTGGGTGCCATCTTGCTCTTTTGGGCTCTTTAAGCCCAAAGAACTAGGATGGCTCTGGGGATTGACCCGTGGGGCTGTGGAAGCACTCCTGGAAGTCAATCCCCACAGTGCCCTCACCTGGAAAGATCTGGATCTTAGCTTAAGATCCGGATCTTCCAGATGTTTTATTATTCCAAAGGAAAACTGGGAAATCCCCGTTTTTTCTGGAATAATTCAGTTTTACTTAAGGCGTCATTTGGACATCAGGTAAAACCAAGACAGGTTCCACATTTTGAGTCTGCCTCGAAGGGCCCTATGAAGTTTTCTTTTTTCACTGAAATAGCTTAAGATTTAAAATAAAAAAGAATAAGAAATAATATCTTTCTCACAAATATAGGCATATGCCGAGAATGATCACATTAAAGACAGAAAAAGTGAGGGGAAAATCCACAATAATGATTTATCATCATGCAGCTCCAGAAGAAAAGTAATTGAGGGGGGAGGGTGAATTATTGTGAGTAGATAGTTTGAAATATTCATTTCCAAACTATTTCACTTGGCTCAAGAGAAGAGCTTTTTCTCATTTTACTGCATATTAAGGAAGGGATTAGTAGTCCAAAACTTCAGTAAAACTTTAGTATTATCTAGAAGAGCTTGCTGTTTGGAAACATGAGGAATTTTTCTCTACAACAAAATTTCATTGGAGTTTAACATGATTAAGCTATAAACTAGGGCTGATTTTCAGCAGAATGGATGTGGCCCACAGGGATATCCCATCCAGCTTGTAAACTCCTTTTAATGTTATCTCTGAGAGTGTTCAAATGCCAAGAAGCTGTTAAATAAAATTGAGGTACAAATTGCATGAAATAGAGCTATGTGTTGCAATCCACGAAGTTGTTGTACTAGAGATTAGTCTTGAACAGTTATTTCTAGATTTGAGATATGTTTTCTATTTTTTATTTTAAATGTACAAAATTATTAAAAGTTACACCTGGTTGGACTTCTGCAATGTAATTCAGTTACAGTAGAGTCTCACTAATCCAAGTCTCGCTTATCCAAGCCTCTGGATAATCCAAGCCATTTTGGTAGTTAATGTTTTCAATATATCGTGATATTTTGGTGCTAAATTTGTAAATACAGTAATTACAACATAACATTACTGTGTATTGAACTACTTTTTCTGTCAAATTTGTTGCATAACATGATGTTTTGGTGCTTAATTTGTAAAATCATAACCTAATTTGATGTTTAATAGGCTTTTCCTTGATCAGTCCTTATAATCCAAGATATTCGCTTATCTAAGCTTCTGCCAGCCCGTTTAGCTTGGATTAGTGAGACTTTACTGTACCTTTGTACCAAGTTCAGAAACTCCAGCTGGTTTAAAATAAGGCAGCCAGACTAGTTATGAGAACACCCAGGAGTGAGCATATTACACCTATTCTAAAGTCACTCCACTAACTGCCAATTAGTTTCCAGGCAAACTACAAGGTGTTGGGTTTGACCATGAAAGCCCTATATGGCTTAGGTCCAGGTTACCTACAGGATCGCCTTCTCCCATACAATATGCTCTGAATACATAGGTCCTCTGGGTGGTGGCTACTCCAGCCTGCTAGAACCTGACTGGCGACTGTCACCTAGAGGACCTTCTTATTGGCAGTCCCAGGATTGTGGGGCAACATGCCAGAAGAACTACAACAGATAAATGAGCTGTCAGAATGTAATAACTATATAAAGAACTAACTCTTCTGGCAGGCCTACCCAGCCAGTTTTAAGCATGAATTTTAAACTCATGTCCTGTGTTTTAATCTCCGTCCTCTGTATTAATATGTGTTTTATAGAAGCACATTTTAATACGTATATTTTATAGAAGTACATTTTAATACTGTGTTTATAGATTTTTACAATATTTGTGTGTTTGACTTTGCTGTCACCCAGCTCAAGTCATGAGAAAAGGCATGTAATAGTAGTAGTAGTAGTAGTAGTAGTAGTAGTAGTAGTAATATACAGCAAGTACTGCAAACAGGCCAAATAGAAGAATGGACAACAAGCAAAACATTTCTGATAATGAAAGACCAAGAAAAGGGAGCTATTCCTAGCAATTACAGGCCAATCACTTGCCTACCAACAACCTTCACGCTGCAGTGATTACAGGCATATTAGGTGATCCAATACAAGACCACATGGAAGGGAAGAACTTGTTGCCTCCTGAACAAAAAGGAAACAAATGAAATAGCAAGGGAATGAAAATTGCTCATAGATAAATGATCCTTGAGAATTGCAAAAGAAGGAAAACGAACTTGCATGTAGTTTGGATTGATTATAAGACAGCATTTGATTCATTAGTGCACAGCTGAATACTACGAGGGCTATCCAGAAAGTAGATTACATTTTGGAATTAAAAATGAACAAAGTATAGGAGAAAATATTTACCATATGCAGTTGAAAGCCACACCCAAATACCACTTCTCAACATAGTCGCCATTCAAATCTAGGCACTTATCATAGCGATGAATGAGCTTGGCAACTCCTTCCCCACCAAATTCTGCCGCTTGGGTCCTCAACAGTGTGTGAGATGATTGAAGTCAGTGAAACCATCAAGAAATTTGTCAATAATGCAATACACATTTGGAAAACACTATCACTAGTCAATGGAGAAATAATAGAGGAAGTAAACATCTGAAGGGGAATATTCTAAGGTATTGCCCTATCCCCCCCCTCCACTCTTCCATTATTGCAGTGGTTCCACTCTCTTAGACCTGCAGAATTCTCAATCCTTCACGTTCAATAAACAATGCACTTCATTCAAAATCTCATTTGAATTATTTTCCAGAAAAATGGCTAAATGAGGCATGACTTCTTCGATCTGTCAAGTTTTCAGAAACTTGCAAGAAGCTGTAGCTTGGTACTACCTGACACAGGAGGCTTAAAGCATTTAAATGGCGTACCTGTGCCCAGATCACAGACTTTGTGCATTCAAATTAAGGCAACATCTGTGATCCTGTGTGCAGGTTGCAAAAGGACTTCCAGCATTGTACTTCCAACTTGACAAATTCAAAGGAAAGCAAAGGTTGAAGAGCAATGCTATGACTTTTCGCCCCTTCAGCTATTATGCATGATGGGAAAATGTTTCTGCAAAGTCTTGCAATTTCATAAATAATAAAATTAAATTGTGAAATCACAAATTTCATGCTACTCTTAGCTAAGGCTCTTTTTGAAGGCATGGAGAAATATATTTTGGTGTCATCAGCATACTGATAACACCCCACCCCATGCTTCTGGATGATCTCTCCCAGAAGTTTCATGTAAACATTTAAAAGCATTGGAAATAGAATGGCATCTTGTGGGATGCCATAACTGCTCCTTTTTTGAGGAACCTGCCGTCTGGAACCTGCCTGAGAGGTATGACCGAAACCATTACAGCACAGTGTCTCCAATTCCCAACCCCGTTCCTCCAGGCATTCAAGGAGAATATCAAGGTTGATGGTATCGAAAGCTGCTTAGAAGTATAGGAGAACCAACATTAGGTTTGGGCTTTTTTAAAATCCATTCTTTAACTTAGTGCTGGAATGAATTCAGCCAACTGGACTTTTTAAGGATGGGCATTTCACAATCAGGGTGAAGACCTTTGCACATCCTTCTAAAGTGAATCATCCTCATGGGTAGGTACAGAGAAGGGCAACCTCTGGATGTAAATTCTCAAGCAGGCATGTATCAGGATAAAGACTTTAAAAAACACGGTTTTATACCATAGAGAGTTTTAAATGTCATCACTACCAACTCAGATAATAATATTATCATCATTAATTTAATCTTAAAGTATGCAAGTTTGCCTCCAGCCAAGAGCTTGGACATATGTTATGATTAAACAACTTTACTGATATTACTCTTGCTTGAGTGGGCTTTTAGCACACTTTGATGCACAAAGAAGCTTTTGCTTGCTACTGCTGTTTTTTTCTCAGGTAAATTAGTCAAAGTTTTCGCTATTGTTCCAGCTGCATAAAGGAGCCAAGTAATTTCAATTCAACCATAAGATTAAGGTATTTCCAAAGGGAGTAAGGTTTCTTTCTCACCACCCTTTAAAAATATTTTTTTCAAAGCGGAAAAAATGGGAGAAAAGATTTATGTCATTGGCTGTCAGAGATTATTACTAGGGTTGTCCAAATATTCGTTATGTTTCTCGTTTCGTAATTATTTCGGATTGTTCTCGTTTTTTGAAACGAGTATTGAAACGTTTTCCCTGGGCACAACTGGCAATGTAATTCGAACCATCGTTGGCCCATTCTATAATTGTTTCTTAAAATTTTCGTTAAATTTTTTCCTTCCAAATCCCACGTTGCAGCTGCTGGCCACCATGACAAGAAGAACAGAAGAGAGTGGTATGGGTGGCTGACCATTGCATAGTCAAGACTCCCTCTGGCCTTCATTGTGGAGGGGTTGGTGGTCCAAATCATCCTGGTGCTGATCCAAGATTTGCCATACCGGATCAGTTCTGAGATGTAAAACCACCCTAAGTTTAGACCTGACTCTATATTTCCAGTTTAAAATGACTGTTAAATATTTAGGTTATCTGTGCTTTGGTACATGGAGGATATCTGTCACCTCCAAAGAGGCTTTATTTGCATTTTTAAAAATGGGAGAAATCACAGCAGTGCTCAAGAAAGCCATATGATTTTATATGATTTGTGGTCAATTATTATGCATCTTTTATATCGCCAGTGATGGGCAGAGGAAAATATAGCTCCATATTTCACGCTGTCACACTGACACTTTTTAAAATGACGTGGAATCTATTCTGACAGAAAGCTCTCTGTGAACAGCAGTTTATTGTAAAGAAATCATTCTATACTCTTCGAGTGGACCGGAGAGTTTCCCATCACATTAAGCAGATGTGATTTTTTTTTCTGGATCCCAGTTGGTTGGATCAGCATGCTGACTCAGAAATGTGCATTACTGAAGTATGTTTTTATAGAAAGAGCATCAGCGTAAATGGGCAAGAAATGTGGCAGGTGGTGGGAAGTTTAAAAGCAAGCTATTAAAAATAAGGGAAATTTTTATAGTCATGGGTGCTGGAAAATAATGGCATCCATCAAGTTCTCAGATAGTTCCTTGGTGTTTGTCCCTTGTTGGGGATGGAAAATGTTTCTTCTGTGAAAAATTTTAACTTATTGTTCTTCTCATGTTTCCTATAAATGAATAAGGACTTTGTGTACTCTAGTCCAATTACTGAGAAAATGCTCATTCCAGGCTGTAAGTTTATAAGGTGAAAATGCTTAACCTGGGCTTGAAGTTTTTATTTTATTTTGTTTTTTAAAGAGGCTATTAACTCTCTTGCAAAAAGGGCACACTTTTATTAACTAATAGTGTTGGCCTCTCATTGTCCCTTTACAAAGAGGTGTAGAAGGGGCTATCAAGCATCATGATGACCAGTATGTATCCAAGTTTATGGTGCATGTATATTGTGATTTTAAAAAAGTAAGAGAGAAACGCAGACAGTATTTTTGCTCTGAGAAAACACACTGATATTTCTATTCAGTGCTGCCCTAATGCATCTACCGCCTTCCTGGAACATTAATCAACCCCCAGACAGAAGGAAATCAATATGACCCTGAAACACAGCCCGGCAAGACCAAAAAATAAGTGTGAAAAAAGACAGTCTCTGCAGTGTATTGCTAAATGTTTTTGAGGATTGTGCTAACATAGCAAAGTGCAAGTGTCTCAGCTATTCCCTTCTGTACAGCTAAGGATATGAATTTTAGATGACACAAAGCGAGAGAATGTATTCCCCATACAGTGCCATCAAAACCTCAGAGTCAGATCCAACCAACAGTTACGCTGATGAAAATCAAGCCTAACACCATATTGAACAACTTGGATGCTTCTGGAGTTTAAGGCAGAATAGCTTGATCAGAATGAGGTCTCAACATGATGCTTCTTTGCATTAACTGCATTTTTATTTTTGGCCTTGACTCTGTGACTAGTAAAATCCTACAATAACTAAATTAGCTACTTAATTGAAAAGACTTATATCAAGCACTCCAATTTAAATTGCACATACCTTCTACATTAATAATAATAATAATAATAATAATAATAATAATAATAATAATACTTTATTTTTGTACCCCGCCTCCATCTCCCTGAAGGGACTCGGGGCGGCTTACATGGTGCCAAGCCCAGATAAAAACAACAAACCAAAATAAAATACAACAGAAAATGCAGACACAATTATAAAAATTTTACACATTGATATAGTAAAAAAAATTAAAATGATAACCATAGTAAAACATGGATTTGGCACCCAAGTAAAGGTAGTGAAAACGAACTGGGCACAGTGCATCGAGTGAGTATTGTAAACACGAGGTAGTTGACTAAGTGCTTCAATCAATGAGAGAGCAGCTTGGGGTGAGGTGGACCCTGTGACTATAACAAACTAATAGAGCAAGATAAAGTGCAACAGATAAGGAAATGGTCACAGATACAATGGGGTTAGGGACACAGGAACTGCACAGGCTTGCCCTCTGAGGAACAAAAATAAGGGGGTGCAATGGTGCACTTTCCTACTTGCTCCTTTACTTCCAGAAATCAGCTGCAAAGAATAACAGCTCGACATTAGACACAATCTGCATCAAACTAAGCTTGTCTTCTCCTCTCTTCCCCACTCCCCCTTCCTAGCTACCCTTGAAATGTCTTCTAGTAAGGCAGAAATTGAGAGAGAAAATGGGGCTGGATCTTTCTTTTGAAAATGAAACCTGGATAAAAACATGGATGGACAGGAAAAAAGCAGTAATCTAGCAGCTGCTTTTAGACTATATTTTAGTGTGAGCTTTTGTAACTATCAATCCACTTCATCATTTGCAAGGACTGAGGAAGTGGTTGGATATTCATAACAGCTCATGTTAAATATAAAGCAGTCTTTCATTCAAAAAAGTTCCTGGTCCAGAACTTTTTTGAACTTGATATTAGGCTTGTGCATTTTGGCTGAACCTTGAGCTGTTTCTGCTATCCTGATTCTGAGTGGCATAGGGATCTATTTTTGCTCACCTTCCAAAAATGGGTCCATCCCCAAATGGGAGTTTTCAGTCTGCAGCCAAAAAATGTAGCTAGATCTGGCCCACTGGAGACTACCCTTCCTATCATTTTTAGAGCTATTGGGATAAAAATGGTCACACTTAGAAGACACATCTACTAATGCTGGCCCATTAAGTTTGGTTCTGTGCAAATAGGTACAACCCTAGAATTCAACAAACTTCTGTACATAGAATGAAGATGATTATGACACCATGTAACATAATGTCTTTGGATAATACAGAGTTACGCAGGAAACACAGACTGCATACATAGCAAGAATAAATGAAAATAGGTAATAAAGAATCAGCAGAGGAATAGACTATGGCTATGGAGAATAGTTTGGGCAGATTACTGTTTTGGTTATGTGGGGATAACTGGGAGAAGTTTAATGGACAACTTATGGCTGTATACTTTGATTTAGAAAAGTGATGGCAAACCTTTTAGAGACTGAGTGCCCAAACTGGGAGGGTGGGGGTAGGGGGGTTCGGCACTGGGTGGATAACTGGGGGGTAGGCAAGCAGGTGAACAGGAGTGAGCGTGGAGGGGTAGGTAAGTGGACAAACAGGGAGGCACGATGATGGCAGCACACATGCTAGGAGAGAGGGCATTGCATGCCCCTTGTGGCACATGCACCATAGGTTCACCACCACTGGACTAGGAAATGTCCTGTTTCTCCCCACATGCATTAGAAATCACAAGGAGAATTTTGAGGCTGTGTATATGCATGAAACAACTGCCAGTCAATTTAGAACTCTCGGGGAAATATGTTTCTCCCAATTGTCCAATGATGATGCTTATAGTTTGCTTTGCTTTGATTCAAGGCAAAAGGAGTTTGCACTTCACTGCCCTCAAGAGCTAAACATCTGGCATTTTCTGGGTGGTGAATTTTGACATTCAAGTATTGGGGATTGCTGACACATGTAAGTCATACTTCTCATTCAAAAACAATATCATCACAGGTATTTAAAGTATTTTATTGTATATTACTATTCTTATTGCATATTGTTCATATGAGTGATTTTGTCATTTGTCACTAGCACTAATAATAGCTGTTATGGGTTAGTTTAACAGTAATCTGTTAGGTTAACTACTGATTTCTATATAAGGACAAAGAGTGTTTAATGTTATATTCTGATCACCCTGCAAAAGAAAGGAAGGAAAGGAAAGGAAAAAGAATAAGAAAAGGGCAGTCCACTGATTGTGGGGGATGTAACTTTGTACCTGGTATATAATACCATGGATAAGATTTTTCCAAAGTCTCTCTACATTTGAACAACTGCAGTTGTATTTACCAACTGTATTAAATCAACTCTTAAAGGGTAGGACCATTCAATGCAAATCCAAGGTATCAATGCCACCTGAACCATTAAATATTCATTTCCTACAACTGTTTAGAGTGGGCAAGTCAGGAAGAGAACACAAGGATCTTTTTCCTTTTAATTTCAGACACTGACAGCTGCCTTTTTCACAGCAAATTAAATGTTTTTATTACTCCTATGTAGAAGACATCCAAGGGGAAAATACCCATGATTTAGATTGCAATAGTGCTGCATTCATACTTTTACCTCAAAATATCCAGTCCTACTACAGATGAAAAATCTAGTTTGGGAGCCAGAACAAAAAGTCCCTGAAAAAAAAAGTATGTTCCCTTTTGGATCTGACCAACGATTGGTTGAATCCAACACCTTTTTTTCCCACAGAGCCCACTCAGGTACTTCCAGTAGCTTTGGGAGCTTGACATGTTACATTCACAATATTGTTGTAGTGCTGCTGGACCTTTAGATCCTACATTAGGTAGCAGCACACCTTGTAATAGCAAACTTGGTGAGTTTAAAGAGAAGACAAGGATTGTTTCAAAGATGAAGCCACCAAGAAACTCAAGTGTGGTGTCTGTGTGTTCACTGAAACTCTAAAGTGAGGAGGGGGAGGAGGAGCAGATAACATTTTAAAGGTGCTTTGGCTACTGTCAGGCTCTTGATTGGAGAAAGATGGGATATAAATTAATTAAATAAATAACAGCCATAACATCTGTGGCATATATGCAGAATTCTATATATTAAATATTATTTGGAAAAGCAAAGCAAAACAGTTTAGGTGGGTGGAATGAGCTGTCCGAAAGGGCATTTTTTAAATTAGGAGGTAAATTGTAACAGCTTTGTGTTGTCAAAGGCTTTCATGGCCAGAATCACAGGGTTGTTGTGTATTTTCCAGGCTGTATGGCCATATTCCAGAAGTATTCTCTTCTGACGTTTCGCCCACATCTATGGCAGGCATCATCAGAGGTTGTGAGATATATGGAGAAACTAACCAAGGAAGGTTTATATATCTGTGGAAGGTCCAGGGTAGGGGAAAGACCTCTTGTCTGTTGGAGGCCAGTGTGAATGTTGTAATTAATCACCTTGATTATCATTAAATGGCCTTCAAAGCTTCATGTCCTGGCCTGGAGGAATCCTTTGTTCAGAGTCATTAGCTGCCCCTGGTTGATTCATGTCTGGAATTCTTCTGTTTTCAGAGTGCTGCTCCTTATTTACTGTTCTGATTTTGGTGGTTCCTATGTAGACTTGTCCACAGCTGCATGGTATACGGTAGACTCCTGAACACGTCAAGAGCCCAAGCACGAATCAAGGAACATGAAAGGCACTGCAGACTAACTCAGCCAAAGAAGTCAGCCATAGCAGAGCACGTGATGAACCAACCTGGACACAGTATATTATTTGAGGACACAGAAATGCTGGACCACTCCAACAACTATCATGTCAGACTACACAAGATGCTATTGAAATCCACAAGCATGTGGACAATTTCAACAAAAAGGAAGAAACCATGAAAATGAACAAAATCTGGCTACCAGTATTTAAAACTCCAAAATCAGAACAGTAAATAAGGAGCAACAGTAAATAAAGAGAGAATACTTCTGGAACATGGCCATACAGTCCAGAAAACACACAACAACCCTGTAACAGCTTTGTTGCAGGCCCAATGTATAACAACTAATATGCATTGATAATTATTCTCTATGAATCTAACTCTATTCCAAATCAACCAAAAACAAACACTTATACCATTAAATATTATAGCAGTGAATTGTGCATATTAATTATATGTTGTGGGCTAGATGGCAGATCATGATGAAATATTAAGATGCCAACAAATGGAGGATCATAACTCCTCTCATGTACCTTCTTTTTCTAAGCTGAATAATTATGTTGGAATCTGGAGAGCAACAACCTTGGAAGGGCTACACTTTATTGGGCCTTCTAGTGAAGTCTATTTTTCTTATGTATACGTTATAGCATTTTATTGTGCTCAACACACTTCCTAACTGTAGATTTTAAACAAGTTTTTTCAGAAAGTTTTCCTTTCAAAATAATTTTAATTGTCAAATGGAATGTATGTGTAGGGCTATACCCTCAGTAAGGATTGAAGAGCCGGTGGAGAACAGAAGACATATAAAAAGTTATACGAGATAATACATGTTTATCTGTGGCAATTGTTGACCAAATCCATAATGCTTTTCTCATTTGTTTATTTCTCTTCTGTCCTGCTATTCCTTAATCTCAAAGCCATTTGTAGAGTATGTTTTGGCAGTGTTCCATCCAGGTGAGAAATCCCTTACACAAAGAGCTATTTATTTATCAGAAAAACTATATTGTTTCAGAAAAACGATATTGGTCTTCTGCTTTAAAAAGCATTCAGCAATGCTAAGACTAATTAAAAAGAATAATAACCAACTTTAAATAAAAGGGATAAAGGAGCATGAAAATAAAATGTTTTAAGAAACTAGGTGAAAAATGAAATTAAGGAAACTAGGTGAAAAATAATGTGGGGATACATTCTCAGACTGTGTGTAGATATGCAAAATTATGGCTAATAGCAACCTCTATTCAAAGAATGGAGTTCCAGTCTAAGAATATCATAGAGTCACACTGAAGGACCTAGAAAATACCTAGATAAAACATATTTTGTCAGAGATTGATAAATGAAACTATGACTGCTGTATAGTCACCAAGAGAAGGCTCCATAAGCCAGAGAAGCAAGTAAAATCAATACACACAAAAGGTGTGAGAATTTTGGTTCCACTCATCCTTTGTTAACAATTTATCAAAATCCACAGATTTCTTAATATTAAATAATGGAAGAACTTAAGATTTTACAAAATAAATGCATGAGGAAATAAAACTGAAAGATAGCAGAAATATTTTCAGCTCTGAGAACAGAAAAAAATATATTTTGTATATAAAGACAAGATCTGTTCAGAAGTGCAGTGTCTCCTTACAGATTTCCAGCAAAAAAGTGTTGCTTATCTCTACTTAACAAAGTTGTTTAAAAGTATTTGTATGTATGTGTGTTTTAAAAAGAACTTTCCAGGGCACCTTGTTATATAGATGACAAGCTCTTTAATGGCTTTCCCTCCAAAGGAAGAATGTGTGCTTTATGATGTCTAATTCAAAAGACTTGTATTTGTGTTCTCTCTTTTATCGTCTTCATTAGTAGACTTAATATAGAAGGGAAAAATAAAGCAAAACATCAATATGTGTTTCAATAGATATTCCCCACCCTCCTTACATGTGTTGACTCATGCTGCAGCTCCCAATACTGTTTTTACTTTTCAATTTTGGAAAATATTTGAATAAAATAGAACATGAAAGTACCATATGACAGCTAAAGGTATCAACTGTACCACACAGTAGAAGAAGAGTAGTTTTCTAAAGCTACATAATTACTTGTACTAGCATTAATATATGTGTTTGTGTGTGTGCATACATAGAGTATTGTTTAGTTACATCTTTTCTTTGAAACACATTTTAAGGGGTATTTTTTAATACTGGGGTGCATCTTTGTTTTTGAAAATAAGCAGCTAAAAGTATACAATAATAGAAGCAGTAACATGCCAAGCACAGGTTGAATATCCTTTATCCAATAGGTTTGGGACAAGAAGAATTTGGGGTTGTGCCTTTTTGGATTTTGGAATACCTGGATTTGCTTATATCTATCTACATTCCATTTCAAGTAAAGGTGAGCCCAGTTTCTGATGCCATGAACCATTAAAATTCTGTGTCAAACAATTACAGTTTTTTAAGTACAGGTGGAAATGTAATTATTTACTTTCCACAGCAGGAGATTTACACATGGAATAGCACAGTATGTACTATGGATTGAGTTAACATTGTGGGATGCAACACTAAATCATTCTTTTTTAGAAAAGGTTTGGATGAGAAAGGAAACAATTTTGGATAGAAGCAGGTAGAAATGCTACCTGAAAGCACACACTCTTTTATCTAAGAGTGCAATACTTTCTGCATTTTACACATATATATCTGCCTTATCTTTGAAACAAAGTGACAGTTCCTTCTATTATACAATTCAGTTGTACTGAATTCTTTAAAGGTGGTTTAACTTATTGATAGGCTGGCACTACTAACTTGCCGTTGTAGTTGTGTGCACTATCACAATCTGTGTTTCCGTTCAGATCTTCCACACTACTGTTGTATCATGTATCTATCATTAATAAAGTCCCCAACTAATAGGTGATAAGATTTTTCTAAAGCAGTTTATGCATTTGTTGTTATCTACTCCAAACTAGGGATGAGGTGAGCTTTAATAAAATTATGTGTTGTTGTCAAGACATGATGTCTTGACATAGTAAGACACTTTTTCAGCAATTTCTGACACGGGGAATATTTTTCATTTTTAGACTAAAAATAAAAATTAGCTCTTTTACTTTTAACTAAAGTTTCCATTGTTTGAGCAAAATATCTCTGCAAAAGGATTGGAAAGAAAGAAAAATAAGGCAGACTAGAAAGTAGAGCAAGAAAATGCAAAGAATCCAGTGATCCTTATTTAAAAACATGTATGAAACAAAGCAGCAGCTGTCATAGCTTTGAGTATTTTGCAGAATTTGTAGAGTTTATGCAGACTGAATTTAAGCTATTGCGCTTTGGAAATATCATGAGGTGATGTGGTTGGCTTTAAAAGATGATGCTGATTGCATTGCCTTATCTAGAATTCTGAAATCCTAAACGGGAACACTCCAAAATCCAAAATTGTCCACATGAGTGGCTGAGATAGTAACATCTTTGTTTCTGATGGTTCAATGAATACAATATTTGTTTCATGCACAAAATTATTAAAAAATATTGAGTATAAAATTACCTTCAGGCTATTTGTATATTTGTATATATGAAACATATTTTTTTTTGTTTAGACTTCTACTTCATCTCCCAGATATCTCATTAAATATAAGCATATATTCACAACACCCCCCCCCCCCCCCGAATTAAAATATGAAACACTTCTGGTCCCAAGACTCTCAGATAAGGGATACTCCTCAGCCTATGATAACAGCGAATGAGAAGGAAGCATGAAAAGAAAAAAGACTGAACTACAGGTGGGTTGACTCATTCAAGGAAACCACAACCCTTAGGTGGAAGTATTGAGCATATCAGTTGGTGAATGGGGTTCTTGAAGGTTTCTCATTCATAAGGTCATCAAAACTGAAAGTCAGCATGATGGCAAGTAGCAACAGCAAATGCAGTTTGCACACATACACAAAGAGAACCCTTCTCAATACCTGTCTAAATTATCTTGTTATCTCACAGGAAAAAGAAAAAAATATGTGATTTCTCAATTCATGCATGAGAATGAGACAAGAGAAGATTAACATCCTGACCCCTATCCTGTATTGGAGCACATTGTAGTTCGAACTTTTCCCATCATAAGCAGAAAAGGTCAAGAACTATAAGTAATGGAAGAACCTTATAAAGCTTGTTTCATTAAAAAGTTTTAATGCTTCAGTTAAATTTGTGTTGGCAGTTTTCCAGTGTATCCTGGGCTTGACCTACAGTTGCTGAAGCCTTCAAAATCTCCCTTTGGTTATATTTGCATAGCTCTGCCTGACCAGCAATTATCACCTAGGGAATGGGTTAAAAATAGCCTTAAGTGAAAAAGTATTTTCTCTTTTACATTGCAGGCTGTAGAAGAATCTTTGAGGCAATGATATTCAGTTTGTACTGCCTTCAAGCATAAGCTAGGCAGGTTCATTTTCCAGATAATTATAACATCTCACAACATTACTAGTTTCTCTTTCTGCAGTAGATGGATAAACAGTTCAGCTCAAATTTATTACCATCACAGATCAGTCATACAAATATGATGAAAATAGTACACAGCAAACAAAAAACCCCAGAAAAAACCAGGTAGGTGACAACTCACAAGTTAATAATATAACAACACTCACACATAAGTGGCAGTTCAATAGCCATCTTGTTTCAAGAAGTATTCATAGGGATTAGTTAATAGTAACAAGTCATCCCTGGACTGATGAAAATCTTTGTAGTTCAGGACTTAATTTTGTACAAAATTCATTAAGCTTTTTCATACAGAAATCAACACTTTTGTGCTGAAATCAACATTCTGTTTATTTCATGCAGAAGCAGCCCTTTCTACATAAACATAATAATTAAAAAACATTTTTTTCTGCACAGAAAATACTGCTGCAAATCAACTATTTGAAAATTTTGGGAAGAATACATTTCCAATTATAAGCATTATTTTCTGGACAAGAATCAATACTATTTTCCACACAGAAATTGCCATTTCAAGTGAAGAAAATTCTGATTTCTGTGCAAAAGTATCATGTGGTTTTGTTTTTTTCACAGAATAAGCTATTAATTGCAAATAACCTTTGGAAACTGTGTGGTTTCAAAGACCTTCTTGTAGCAGGAAGAAAATTACTCATTGCTACTTTGAAGGAGTGAATTATTGAAGAATTACATGGCTAAATGTGATCTTTGTCCTAGAGGAACAATTTCTGTAATGTTTTGGGGCTAGCCAACCATTAAGACAACTGCAGCATTTTCCTCACAGAACCATTATTTTGGGCTGAAATTGTTACTATATTTTTATTGCATTGGGTGACAGAAAAGGTGCTTGAAAACATTCTATGTCATGTCCCAGAATAAATTGTATAGTTTTTAGTGCTGTGCAATTTAACTTGGATAAAGCAATTAATTGGTTCTTCTCATGTGTTAAAGTGTCCTGGCTTGTACCTGTGTTTTGGTGTAGATGGGAAAATGTACGGTAAAGCTTAGGCTGAGTGGTAGTGTGTTGCTAAATACAATCCTGTATTATAGTAATTCAGTACAAATCCATGTGCAAACTGAATGCCTCAAGATATGCTATATTATTTCCTTGACACCAGAGTTTCATGATGAGTATGTATAATAATCCACATGTCTAGGGAGAAAACATTATAAAAGCGAATTAATTGGTAAAGAAGAGGTATATTAAGCACTGTCACCCAGATTCAAAAGTCCTAGTACTCCATGAGCTGCTTGCCATGACTACCTATTGTCATGACCAGCAGTTTGTCTGGCCTGGCTTGGCTGCTGGGGGCTTGAAAGGGGTTAATTTGACCCAGCTGCTTGAAAGGAGTGAAGCAGACCTTCCTTCCTGAGAAATGCTGTACAGACTGCTGTGATTATCTGCACAAGTTTGATGAAATGAGTAGCACCTGAGATCTCTGAATAAATAAAGGGTCTGCAAGATTTAGCTCTTCGGTAGCAGAAAATGTCTTCCTTTGCTACTTGCGTCTTGGACCTTCAATGATACCTATCTGTAAGTTCTTTGGACCTTAACCTTGTTCCTGCAATCCTGTTTTGAATTCTGCTACTTCTGTAACCTTGTCTTGGGGCTTGTTGTTTCATGAATCTGAATATTTGGCTATCTTGCTGGCTTTGACTTATGGACACCCGTGACTATGTGGCTTGACTTTGGAACTCAGTTAGTACTCTTGAATTCTTAAATGTTATTCTAAGTGAACTCTTGGCCTCTGACTTTTAGACTGCAAATGTGACTACTCTTTACTCTTGCTCCTGAACTGGCTTTGGAGTACTCATTGGACTTTTGACCTAGATTTGTGTTTCCTCAGTGGTGTGCTGTATTTCTCTTATGTTAGCCAGATTTTGGAAAGAGGCAAGGTTTTAGTTCTCCATTTAAGTAAATCTGGTCTCGTTTCATCCTGTGTTTGAGAGTCACCTGAATCATGACCCCTATCCTGAGAATAACCTGATGCTGTTGGCTTCAGAATCCAAATAATTCAGCCAGTTACTATGACACAGCCAAGTCTTTCAAATACTGTTGGGCCATTTCTTATTAGGAAAAATTGCAAGAGTTTTCTCCCAGTGCAGGCACTCCCAAGCTGAGAATTTGGACTTATATATCTAAGGCTAAGGCACTTTCACTGCAACAAAATTGCTTGTGCATGAGATTCAAGCTCAGCTAACCCTCTTCAAGGGCTTTTCTTCAATCTGAATTCCTGTCTAGGACTCTTTGGTTCAGGTTAAGTCATTCTCTGGCAAGGATCAGAAGAGTACTGCTCCCGGAAGAGATCTTTTTGCAAAAAAAAAAAAAAAAAACCAATGCTACAGCTTCTCAACATCAACCCTTGAATTCAGGTTAATCATGGTATGGGACTTCTATACATAGCTTTTTTTCACATCTGGTGGAGAAAGCAGTGGAGAAGGAATATAGTTGCTATATCTAAAATGACCCCTCCCAACATGATTATTGCTTCACAAGTTATCTGGCAATAAAAGTAGAGCTTGGTACACCTTCCCTCCCCACAACAATCACCACCAGTGAGGTAATACATGCATTGGGAGGAAATGTCTTTGGCTGAAAGGTGGAGAAATTGAAGCATGGCAGGAAACTCCATCTGCTTGATGGAGATTTACACTCAGCATGCTCCAAGATGTGTTAAAGAGTAGTTAGTTATAGGAGTCTTGCTCTAAATCCACTCTGGCCACCTGGCCATGATACATATATTTACTGTAGGGGGTAGGGGGAGGTAACACTCTTTTGAGATGTTTTGGAGTATCTTAGGGCTGTCCTCAATTTGGAAATCCAATTACAAATGCTTTAAAAAAGAAATAAACTAAATTATTTGCAATTACCTCATGTGCAACAGACCAGTGGTGTAAGGGTGGGAGGACTCCTTTCTGTTGTTAAATATATCACACTGAAGCATTTATCCTTTGCTTGTTTGTCTCAGAAAAGGTCTTGCTTTAATTTACCCAATAATGACAAAATAGTGATGGAATCAACTATTGATCTACATTAGTTGCTTTGCAGATCAGAAGTAATGACAAATACTGTGAAGTGAATTTAAAAGAGGCATTCTTACACCAGAATTGCTCTCTGAATTTCAAATCTGAGTTTCTGAAACAGCTCCAATAACAAGTAACATGGGCATATCTAACTTTCAAACATAATCTGGGATTTAGGTCTGTTTGCATCTTTTCACTCTGCATGATTTTTCCTTGTTTTTCAGAGAAATGAAAGCACTTTTGTGTTTTGCTGCCTTTTCTTGACAGAGATGCCACAAGGTGTCTATACATCTTGAGGGCTAGCACAAAATCAATCTCCGCGATTATTCAATTTAGCTGCATTTGTGGTGTTAATTTATCTCCTAGCATCTGTAAATTACTTTATTATAAAAAATTCAAAGGCTTTGCTGAAAGCTAAATTAGCCTGGTAGCAACACAAAAACATTATCAACGAGGGAAATCTCAGAAAGTGCCAGCAGACAACAAAACATCAAGTGATGTGTGGAAAGACATAAAATGTGATATAAATTCATTAAGTGCTGACTTTTGTTGTTTTAGTTGAGATCTGAGTAAAAGTGCATTGCTAGTGGGTTTGCCAAGTTGCTCTACAGGGATCCAATTTATGTTTTTCTTTTACCTGTTGTTTTTGAATGCTTTTTCCTTAAATTCAGTCTGCAGAGAAGACACTGGTGCCCAATTAAGCTGATGAGACATGAGGAACCTTTGAAGAAGAAAGACAAAAGTGTCCTTCCTTTAGGACTATTGCAGGTTAAAGGGCTTACTGAAACTTTAAAATGAGGATTAGTGAACTTAATATTCAATACAGAAAGGAAGAGCCAGATACATACACACCAGCATTAGATATTTAGTAGATCAAATACTAAAACAGATTTATTGTTTATTTAATCTTAAGGTGATATAAAAATCAACGTGTTTTGAAAACATTGTTGGAGTAAAAACAGTCTCAAAAATGCAGCAATTTTTATTAGTTAAAGATTCAGAACACATTCCCTAAGGGTAAGTCCAAAGCTGCCTCATCAAGTAGAAACCTTCTTTGTGGTGAAGTAAAAGATAGGGTGATGTTTTCTACTAAATGGATCTTATGAAGGTACAGAACAGTGCTAAATAATGTAAGAGTTGTAGCACTATTCACAATCATATGCAATGGCAATTGGCTCTTAGGATCATTTTTTTTTTCAAAAATAAAAAAACCCAGAAGTTCAATTTTTAGAGAAAATTACTCTGGGGAAGCATTGTTACTGATTGTGGTATTATTTTATACTAGGCTTGTGCATGGATTAATTTTGAATATTTGCCTTCGGTTTGTTTAGCTTGTTTGGATGCCAGTAATGCCAACTGAAATAGACCACATGGCTGCCGGTCACTGCTACTTTAAGTTCTATTCGGGATCACACAGCATGTGGAGAGGCTGCTGCATGTTCGCATGGGGCTTCCCTGTGAGCACTGCTTGTGTCTATTTAATGGGACAAGCATCTCCATTGCTCAGTTGCATCCTGGCTCTAGAGAGAGGTGCTTCAACTGATGCAGCCAGATTGCCTTGCCACTTGTTCGCTCAAAGCTTTAGCTTTTGGATTGGCTCAATTATTTTGTTTTTTTATTTCCTAGATTATTTTCTTGATTTTTTTAATTTAGGGACTGTGAATTGGAAAGTATAGGTGGATTTGAGAACTTTTTGACAGGTGTGCTTTTCTTTTAGGGTAGCTCTGAGCTTTGAGTCACCCTTTAGTCTTTACTAAAGACTTTAGCTTCTCTTTTCTCTCCTCTCACCTCTCTTTCAGAAAGTACTTTAAAAAGATTTTCAGCAAAGAATTTCATCAAACAGAAGCCTCATTCTCAGAAAAACTACCTAACTATCTACCTACAGACCTAGCCCCCCATTACCGCCAATGGGCTGAATCCAGCCGCATTTTTGGCTGCGCACTGAAAATGGCTCCACGGGTCTACTGAAATTTGGATAGCGGAAACAGATCACGGTTCAGCCACAATACACAAGCCTATTCTATAGTACTGTTATAAATACTAATAATTAACAATTAAAAGGGTTTTTAAGAGCTCCCAGATTCACTTAACCAACACAATCAGTGGTCATTTTCAGCAACATTTACTATAAGATTAGACTATAAGATTAGACAGTATAATTGTTCCCTTTTCACAAAGACAACATGAGCACTGGCATGGTCAGACAAAATGGCTCAAACATAATAACAAATTCACCTTCAAGGGAAAGCTATACTTCTTGAACATTCTCACAACAATTAATGGCAAAAGAGTTTTGTCAGGGCCATTTAACAGCATTATAAGCCCCCAGAGAAAGCAATGCACTGGGCAACCATTCATAGGAATAAAATGTAAATTACTGATAAAATAAACTTATACAGTATGTATTGGTATTGCCAACCAAATCAGTGCTCATTTTCTCTTTCTCCTATGCAGCTCATTTCCTCTTCTGTGTACCACTCAAAACACAATATTTGCTTCAGCTTAACCGATGATTTACGATTTTCACAACAGCTTCGTTTTCCTCACTTTATTTTCTTTCTTACACTTCCTGTAACCCTTCAACACACAAGTATAATTCTGGGAACACAAACAGCAGAGGCACTGCTCCTATAATGGAAAGGCACATTGTTGTTCTCAGTTGTTAATTTCCTCCTGTGAATCAGTTGCAATATTCTGCTTCCATAACATTGCAAGCAATAAAAATATTTCTCATGAATGCAGATATGGCAACTTTCTGCAACAAGTTGTGTGTGTTCTCCTTCTACCGAGTTAGCAGGAGATAGGCATGTTGAACTGGGTGATTGGAAAATTAGTGTTAAATTCTGATCTCGGCATACATTAGCATGGGGCTCAAGATCCTTGGGCAACTGCCCAGCATGCCCATGGTTAAGATTGCACTATTTATTTATTATTTATTTATTTACAACATTTATACCCCGCCCTTCTCACCCGAGGGGACTCAAGGCGGCTTACAAAGATTGGCAAAATTTAATGCCCAAATTGCAATTATAAAAACAAAACAATATAAACAGATCTGTTAATAACATTGTTAAAACACATTATAAAAACCTTAAAAACATATATATAATTAATTCCATTCATCCAAGATCCTCATGCTTCATCCTTAAATCAGGCCATGTCAACTTTGTCATTTACTCATCAAAAGCTTGGGCACATAACCATGTTTTCACGGCCCTTCTGAATCCCAGCAGGGTAGGAGCCTGTCGGATACTAGATTTTGTGAAAGAAAAAGTAGGATCTTGACCTGAAGGTTTTGCATACCATATTAAAACCAAAGATTTGATGAAACCAACTATTTTCTGTTTCTTACCTGCAAAACAACTTTCAGTGAGAAATGTGTAGATTATGATTGAGACCTACATTAGTGTATAGTTCTGTATGCACAGTTCAGCATCCTACTACCCAGAAACTATCACACTGGCCTGGGGAGGGAGGGTGCTACTGCTATCATATCATTGGAGAAGGGAAGATGGGAAAGGTGATTCAGAGCATAGAGAAGCAACTGGTTTCACTTCAGTTGTGGGAAAAGGAAATGTAGATGGTTTCTCAAATAGTGTCTGTACCTTTCCTGTCCCCCATGAGATCAGAACATTTGGATCTTCATAGTCTGAATTGTCTCCCACTCTTTCCCATTCCCACTGGAAAACTGCTGCAGCAGCAGCAACCCATCCCAGGGCCTAACGGCTTTCAGGCAGTAAGGTGCTTTTGGATAGATTACAAGGGAAAAATAGGACTAACATATGAAAAAGATGCACTTTCGGTAACAGGTGCTAATATAATAATTACAACTTTATTCTTATACTCTGTCACCATCTCCCAAACAGGACTTGAGGTGGCTTAAAACATAAGAATATAAAACAGCAGTGTAATCAGTACTCAGCAAAACCAGTTGCCGTAGTACAATGGATGCGATCAGGATATACGCTCTGGTTACATCCCGTTTGGACTACTGCAACATGCTCTACATGGGGCTGCCTTTGAAGACGGCCCAGAAGCTCCAACTAGTACAACGGGCGGCAGCCAGATTAATAACCGGAGCGGCTTACAGGGAGGGCACTACTCCCTTGTTAAGCCAGCTCCACTGCTGCCAATATGCTATCAAGCCCAATTCAAAGTGCTGGTTTGACCTACAAAGCCCTAAACAGTTCTGGCCCATCTTACCTGTCCAAACGTATCTCCCCCTATGAGCCTTCTAGAACTCTTAGATCATCGGGGGAGGCCCTGCTCTCAGTCCCACCAGCCTCGCAGGTATGGTTGGTGGAAACGAGGGACAGGGCCTTCTTGGTGGTGGCTCCTCGGCTGTGGATCACCCTCCCCAGCAACATACGGCAGATACCAACTCTCCTAGGCTTCAGGAAAGCCTTAAAGACATGGTTGTGCACACAAGCTTTTAATGAATGAGAACATGGACTTTACATGACCTGTACCAAGAGTTATGTTGAGGATTCTGGATGAATGGATTTTAATCTTAGTTATGTTTAAAATTTTATATAATGTGATTTTATTTTGTAATGGTATCTGTTTTTATATGAATTATTGTTTTGTACACTGTTTTTAGGCATTGAATTTTTGCCTATTTATTGTAAGCCGCCTTGAGTCCCCCTGGGGAGAAAGGCGAGGTAAAAATGATGTAAATAAATAAATAAACAAGGGCCGAGCATGGGGTAGTGCAAGCAGCATAAAATAGGGCCGGGTTTTGGATAAAGTGAAGAGAGCAGCACATTCTTGTGGAGCCTAGGGACTGGGCATTTGTGACTAGGGACTAAGTGTTGTCAAAAGCAAGCTGAAACATCCAAGTTTTCAGATCCCTACAAAAGGTGGACAATGTTTGGGCTTGTCTAATTTCCTGTGGGAGGGAGTTCCAAAGCCAAGCAGCCACCACCGAGAAGGCCCTCTCTCTCATCCCCACCAACAGATCTTAGAGCCCAAGCCGGTTCATAGGAGGAGATGAAGTAGTTGTGTTTATATGCTAGTAAACCTTTTCATTATTCACATGATTTGCACAGAATTAAAAGGTTGCAACCTGGCTTTGAATATGGAAACCTTAAGATAAGAGAGAGAGAAGTTTGTAGTATCTAGTAAGGGTATGGAAGAAGTAGGAGAAGGGAAGGCTGAGCAAATGCTGAAGTATAAAGAGGTTGAGATCCTCCAAAGGGGAGTGAGAGAGAAGAGCAAGTAGAAAGAAAGCAGGAAAAGCCATATTTGATTGGGGGGGGGGGGGTGTGCTAAAGTGTTTCTAATCCCTGAAAAGTTGATAGAGGCTGAATGAGAGTCAAGAAAAACAAACATCAGCAAGAAACACAAATCATGTTTTTTGGCCAAAAGAGAGAAATAGCAGGGCAGTCAGGTGGTCTATAATAGGTTTTGAACTCAACAGAAATCGATTTTTAATTACTAAATCTATTGCTTGATCTATTATAAACATTGTGTAATAATTTGAGCACTGCACTACAACTCTGGAGACCAAGTGAGACTCCCCCTCCCTCAGTCTTAGAAGAAGGCAATGACAACTCCCTTCTGAATAAATTGTGTCATGAAAAAACTGTGATTAGTTTACCTTAGGGTTGACATAAGTTGGAGATGACTTGAAGTCATACAACAGCATTTATTGATGATTCATTTATTGATCAACAGAAACAGATAATGCATTCCTGTGTCCTTGTGTGAGTTGGTAGCAATATTTTTAAATCAAGTTGATAGCAAATCAGTTATCTGCATGGGGGAAGCTATGTTACAATCTAATATTGCCGACAAAGTCACCCCTTAATATCCTTGAGTAAGAAAACTATAAAATTCATGGGTCACCATAAATCGACAGGCAACGCACATTGCCTTTTCTAGTTATTTAGCAAATAAAGAGAGTTATCTGTTAGAATTATGTCTGCTTTACTCCCACAGCTATCAAGTCCTATATAGATGAAAATACATATAGTTTACAAATTCAAGTAAAGAAACATAATATTGTGAAAAAGGAATATATTAGCATATGAGGAGGAAATATCTAATACAGATCCAATAGGTTACTTCAGTGTTTTTGAAGACTTCAATCCAAATTTGTTATATTAATAACAAGATGTTGGACAACTAGTTTTATTGCTAGTAAGGCATTTGAACTTTTCTAAGCTCCAATTGATAATGAAAACATAGTCCCTATGTCTGACAAAAATAATAGATATCACATTAGCGATGTATTTAAGGAGGCAATTTGTGTGAAAAAGTACGAATATATCTTTGGCAGGCATGATAATTGTTGAGAAAACAGCAGATAGGGAAAATTTTCCCTCTTAGTACAGTCATGAGGAAAGGTCCTCCCTAAAATTGCACTTTGCATTGGCAGAAAATTCCCCATTATCCCTATATGGTTCCAACAGATTCTGGGATATTATCTGAAAAACAGCTGCATGGACAAACTGTCAGTGATCTTTAACTCACATTACTTGGCAAGATAAGAGATTACAGCATTTTAAGAGGTCGCTAAAGTATAAAAAATGAAATGCCTTCTTGGTAATCACATTATAAAAAATGTTCCACCTCTAGTTGTACTGCTCACCTCTAGCTTATGAGGTATAATCCTATCTGATCCCTTGTTCCTACCCATGTAAAGGAAGGCAAACCAGATCAATAATACAGTCGAGCAGGGCACTCTGTGCACAATGGCATTCATTTCAGAAATACATTGTTAAAATATATCAGTAGCATACAAGCACAGATTTTTGCTTTCTTTTCTGTCTCTGAGATACAATGTGATCACAACAATATACAAGGGTTTATCTCCAGGAGCCGCTGGTGGTGCAGTGGGTTAAACCCTTGTGCCGGCAGGACTGATGACTTCAAGGTTCGGTTGCTGACCTGAAGGTTGCCGGTTCGAATCCAACCCAGGGAGAGCGCAGATGAGCTCCCTCTATCAGCTCCAGCTTCTTGCGTGGACATGAGAGAAGCCTCCCACAAGGATGGTAAAAACATAAAATATCTGGGCCTTCCCTGGGCAACGTCCTTGCAAACGGCCAATTCTCTCACACCAGAAGCAACTTGCAGTTTCTCAGGCTGCTCCTGACACAAAAATAAAAATTAAAAAAATCTACAAATATATAAGTTCCTATTGACTTGTCATTTTTAGTGTTGAAGTGAATGGAATGCATTGTCATTTATATTTCTATGCTATAATGAACCCTTCCTTTTTCCAAATGCCTAGCTGGAATAAGGAAGTGATAAGGTAAAATGATATTAAAGAACAGATGAATTATTCTGAACTTTAATTGTGTTGGTGACGGGAATTATATCCTACCTAAACTGTACCTGAATTCAATTTCAGGGAAATGTCTAGGAGTTTCGTTTCAGTGGTCAGCTAGGCCAAATGTTTAGACCAAAAGACCAATGGATAGGAAACATCCTGAACCTGTAAGATGATTTTTCAGTCTGTAGAGGCACAAGAAAGGCGTTGAAATAGTTGCGCTCAGCAAAAATGATTCAATGATGCTTCTGAAATTAGTGTTTCTTGGATGTTTTGTGGCCAGAGGCTATTTCCTGAAACACTCTCTCCTTCCTGTGCCCTACGGTTTGAGTTTTCCATAAAAATGGAAATTTTCAATTTGGAAGCTGTTAGAAATGCTAATGCTCCTTACTCATACTGCACTGTATTTGGCTCCAACCATTTTGAAAGGGTTTAGTAAATGTTCATTGCTGTTCCCCCCTTCCCCCAAAATTTTGGAGTCTCAGTGTTTATAGCCCTTAATTCATCTTCAGACTAAACATCTGCACAGAATGGTAAAAACACAATAAAAGACAGTCTTTGAAGAAGAAAAAAGATCCTTAGGATTGAACTGCTTTTTCTGTCAATTTGTTGTAAAACATGATGTCTTGGTGCTTAATTTGTAAAATCATAACGTAATTTAGGCGTTTCCTTAATCCCTCCTTATTATCCAACATTTTCGCCTATCCAATGTTCAGCCAGCCCGTTTATGTTGAATGAGCAAGATTCTACTGTATACCCTTCAACTGATTCTAAGGACAAGTCACACACTCTTCGGCTCAGAAAACCCTATGATTGGTTTACCTTATAGTTGTCAGAAATAACCTGAAAACCTACCACAACATTCTGTTTAATTTCTCTACCATCCCACCTTTTCAGTTGCTTTTAAAATGTTCAATTTACTTTTTTCTTCTCCCACTTTTCTTGGCCACATGTATTTGGGTTTTCATCTGTGATATGTTTGGAGGATGCGAAAATAGTATATTGTGGTCAGTATGCTTGTATTTTCCTGAAATCTGCTATAGGAGAAATGAAAGTTTGACCTAAGCATAATGGCAGTGATAACGGCAGTAGTTGGATCTCATGGTCAGCCATATATAGATGTTAAATGTAATGAAATACTGTATATTGAATGTAATGAAATACTGCTGAACTTACAGACCTAAAGGTCCCAGGTTCAAACCCGGGGAGCAGAGTGAGCGCCCACTGTTAGCTCCAGCTTTTGCCAACCTAGCAGTTCGAAAACATGCAAATGTGAGTAGATCAATAGGTACCATTCCAGCGGGAAGGTAACGGCATTCCATGCAGTCATGCCGGCCACATGACCTTGGAGGTGTCTACGGACAACACCGGCTCTTCGGCTTAGAAATGGAGATGAGCACGAACCCCCATGTCAGGGGAAACCTTTACCTTTACCTTACTGTACAGGGAAATAGAGAGAAAGGACCACCTATAACTTGTAAGCCTAATTATAATGGTTAGACTTTGAAATATCACAAATCTGTGTTGTTTATCATTCTGTTACAATATAGTCATGTAAATATTTGAAGTACTGGCAGAAATAAAGGCACTGTCTTAATATCAATGATCAATATGACCAGGATCCAATTTAGAACCTAAGCTGGATCCCATTTCTCACTTATTCCAGCAGAAACAGTGTTACCTTTCATGCTAAAAACCTGATATAGTGTCCTAGGAAAGTCTCAGGAGAGAAAGGATAGTCAATTCTGATGGAAGCAGTAGAATGCAGCATGAGTATCCAATCAGATACACACCTGGTTTTTAACTGGAGGGGAAAAAACTCCACACATTATTAACATTATAATATACAGTAGAGTCTCACTAATCCAAGCCTCACTTATCCAAGCCTCTGGATAATCCAAGCCATTTTTGTAGTCAATGTTTCCAATAAATCGTGATATTTTGGTGCTAAATTCATAAATACAGTAATTACAACATAACATTACTGCGTATTGAACTACTTTTTCTGTCAAATTTGTTGTATAACATGAAGTTTTGGTGCTTAATTTGTAAAATCATAACCTAATTTGATGCTTAATAAGCTTTTCCTTGATCAGTCCTTATAATCCAAGATATTTGCTTATCCAAGCTTCTGCCGGCCCGTTTAGCTTGGATTAGTGAGACTCTACTGTATTTTGAAAATGGCAAATCATAAGCCCATTTCAGAAAGTTGAAACTGTAGTGGTCAGAACCTCTTGGAGAAATTTCACTAATTTTTCTCCATTTTGAAGGAATCTACTGGCAACACCAAAGGAGATTAGATAAAGCATGATGGAATAATGATCGTTGTTTAGTTTTGGAATGATAAAAGTAGCAACAATGGAATGTTCTTATATAGTTTTCTGTTGTTTAAACCTTGCTTGAAAGTTTTAATCATGCTGTTACCTTTTGTTCTGTTGTCTTTTCATGATGGTTTTTATTCTTCTTATCTGTCTCTGTGAGCTGCAATGTGGTTATATTTTGGATACACAGGCAATGTCTAAATATTTTAAAGAAATGAATAGATGGAACAGTTAATACTTTGATCACTGAATCTGAGCTTAATAAGGTTTCCAGACACCAAAGATAAAGAAAAAGACAGAAAAAGATGAAAAAGGAAGACATAAATGAGAAATACAATTGAGCAGACAGAATTTTCCCACTGTTAGCAAAGGAATTATTTGTGCTTCCAGCTCTTGGCTTCCATACCTGCCTGTGGGATCTCGTTGCACCTACGGTTCACTGGATTGGTGGTCTAAGTTTATTTTACAAAGAAGAAAAGATGTGTAGATAAGAGAAAGAAAGTGAAAACCATTTTTAAAAGTTGGGTAATTGTAAAAAGAAACTTGAGAAAGTTAGCCATAAGGGAATAAGAAAATGGGGGGAAATAAAGGAGGAAAAGCTTTCAGCCTTGATGATTTTTTTTTGTTTTATTTTTGCTACATTTATTGTATCCTTCTGGCAGATGTCCTATACTTCTATAAAACCACATAGCAGCTTATTTACTGCTCAAAGAATTCAAGGTGAGCTTCAGACAGAAAGACTAGTGTAATACTAATACAGTGTCTTAGATAATTCAGTGTGTTGAATATTTGAAACATTCCCCCGTATTTCTTAACCGAGGATGTTTTGTAATTGAAGGGGAAGAGGCACTAATATGACATCTTCTTTCTTGTGTGATATTATTGGGGTATGACTGACCTCATCAACAATTGAAAATATTGTACCTTCTTTCTTGATCCTACAGTTGCCTTCTTTCTTTATGACATAGCAGTACATCCCACTTTTATTTTTTGTGGCAAAATCATATTTTGTTAATCCGATTATGTAATTAACTGCCCACCTCCATTCTTCTGAAAGTGTCAAGCCAAATGAAAGTGGAGTGAAAATGTGGACAGAACCTCTTGCATATAATTCAATTAATATTTCCATAGCTAATAGGGGGTATCAGTGTTAAAATTTTATGTATATGTCTAATTGGTATGGTTTTATGCATAGAAATATGCACAAACTAAATAAAATTATACAAAAGATTCATTAAATTCAAATAAATCAAAGTCATATTGGTCAAATGCACATGACTGGGTCAATCCTGGCTTCCAATGCCTTCTAATGATGTTTTTCATCAATGTTAAATATGATTATAATTGAGCACATATAATAATGGTAAATTGCAAAGCCAGGCCAAAATGATTCCATTGCACTGGTCAATATGTCACGAAACCTATTCCAAGCACCTACAGTAAAACCCTGCTCATCCGAGCCCCGCTTGTCCGAGCCTCCGTGCAATCCGAGTAGGTGAATGGGGAGGACCGCAAAGGCCCTCCCCCTTCACCTGCTCGCTGGCGTGTGTGTTGCTAGGTAGATAGCAAGCTACCTAGCAACATGCACGGGGTGCTCGCCCCTTGGGAGGTGCCCCCTGCGTGTTGCTAGGAAGATAGCAAGCCACCTAGCAAAATGCAGGGGGCACCTCCCAAGGGGCGAGCGCCCCCTGCGTGTTGCTAGGTAGCTTACTATCTACCTAGCAAGACGCACGGCTGGCTCCTTCGCCATGCCGGGCGCCGGTGCTGACGAAGGAGCCGAGGCACGGGCGGGCGGCTTCCGTTGGGACGCAGGCTGGATTTGGAGGTGTTTGCAGCTCCTCCGGATTCAGCCTGTGTCCCAAGGGAGAGGCGTCCCTTCTATTGGGACACAGGCTGGATTCAGAGGTGCTTGCAGCTCCTCCGGATTCAGCCTGCGCTCCAAGGGAGAGGCATCCCTTCTATTGGGATGCAGGCTGGATTCGGAGGTGCATGCAGCTCCTCCGGATTCAGCCTGCGTTCCAACGGAGAGGCATCCCTTCTATTGGGACGCAGGCTGGATTCGGAGGTGCTTGCAGCTCCTCCGGATTCATCCTGCGTCCCAAGGGAGAGGCGTCCCTTCCATTGGGACGCAGGCTGGATTCGGAGGTGCTTGCAGCTCCTCCGGATTCAGCCTGTGTCCCAAGGGAGAGGGGTCTCTTCCATTGGGATGCAGGCTGGATTCAGAGGTGCTTGCAGCTCCTCCGGATTCAGCCTGCGTCCCAACAGAGAGACGTCCCTTCCATTGGGACGCAGGCTGGATTCGGAGGTGCTTGCAGCTCCTCCGGATTCAGCCTGCATCCCAACGGAGAGATGTCCCTTCCATTGGGATGCAGGCTGGATTCGGAGGTGCTTGCAGCTCCTCCGGATTCAGCCTGCGTCCCAAGGGAGAGGCATCCCTTCTATTGGGATGCAGGCTGGATTCGGAGGTGCATGCAGCTCCTCCGGATTCAACCTGCATTCCAACGGAGAGGCATCCCTTCTATTGGGACGCAGGCTGGATTCGGAGGTGCTTGCAGCTCCTCCGGATTCATCCTGCGTCCCAAGGGAGAGGCGTCCCTTCCATTGGGACGCAGGCTGGATTCGGAGGTGCTTGCAGCTCCTCTGGATTCAGCCTGTGTCCCAAGGGAGAGGGGTCTCTTCCATTGGGATGCAGGCTGGATTCGGAGGTGCTTGCAGCTCCTCCGGATTCAGCCTGCGTCCCAACAGAGAGACGTCCCTTCCATTGGGACGCAGGCTGGATTCGGAGGTGCTTGCAGCTCCTCCGGATTCAGCCTGCGTCCCAAGGGAGAGGCGTCCCTTCCATTGGGACGCAGGCTGGGTTCAGAGGTGCTTGCAACTCCTCCAGATTCATTCTGCATCCCAACAGAGAGGTGTCCCTTCCATTGGGACGCAGGCTGGGTTCGGAGGTGCTTGCAACTCCTCCAGATTCAGCCTGCGTCCCAAGGGAGAGGTGTCCCTTCCATTGGGATGCAGCCTGGATTCGGAGGAGCTTGCAGCTCCTCTGGATCCAAACTGCGGTCGAACTGAAAGGAAGCCTGATAATCTGAGTGATCCGGGTTAACCGAGCTGAGGTCCACCCATTTAACTCGGACTACCGGGGTTCTACTGTATATGGTACTACCATTTTTTAAAAAAAAATTTAAGGTGTAGTTATCTACTGAAAAATTCCCACTCTGCCTCTCATTCATTGACTGTTATGTGAAATTAAACAGGCAAAATTTTCATTGTTCCTCTATCCAATGCCATAAGAAAAGGGGCAGGTGGTTGGATCAGAATTGTCCATAAGCAATATCACCTGGAGGTAATGTATCGGGCCACACAAAACTGACACTGAAAGTAGGTATTAATGCTAGAGGCATAAGAACTGGGAGAAAATGCACAAGGCATTGACAAAAAATACCAGAGACAGATTTGCTTTTGTAATTAACTGCCCCTAAACTCTGGAGCTGTGGAACATGAATGAAGAAGTCACTCTAAGCTACAGATGAGGAATGGTCACATTGGTGCTAATGGGAGCCTTGATGGGTTTAAGGTTGCCTTATTGAGTGATTTTAGCTCCACAGGTTCAGAAGCTTAGTGGTCAAGCTCCCCAAATAACTGAATAAGACCCAGGTGGGGTAATTCTTATCCTTTGACCAAAAGGGAATGTCAACTCAGAGAAGGGTGTAAGCATAAATGAATGCAGTTGGACAAAAGATAAGCTCTTCATAAGCCTGTTATGTGTCTTGTGTGTCTCTCAGGACATTGTGAAGGGATTATGGTAACTAAATGTTTGGACATTTAATAGTGCTTGCTTAGGCAACAGTTAAGTAAGTTCATTGAAGGGTTGTCTGAAACTAGGGGAAAGGCCATTGCAGGTTCTCTTGTTGATTCCTATGGAGACACGGATTTTGGAATTCACCTTTTGGTGGCTGGTTTTTAACAAGTCTGATGGAAAGAGAGGAAAGCTGAAGGTAACCACGGGGTTGATGGACAACTTTGGTGTATTGCTGATTTAATGTGTTGAAAAAAGGCTTTTCTCTAAACAAAAATTACATCTCTAGTTCCTCAGGGAATGGGCTGGGAAGGATAATCATGATCACCAACATCTAACAGTACAATATCTGGATCTTATAGCAGAAAAGAGGTTTTCAGAGTAAGTATCTGTGGTTCCACCCATGATTTCTAAAACATCTGCTATTTGAGATAAGGGATTGTGTAATATCACAAAAAATAAGAGAAGAAAAGTTGTGTTGAATTACTGTAAGTAGTACAAACTTAAGCCAAGACATACATATTGTGCCTCATATATACTGTCACAGTATAGCCTAGAGTTATCCACACATAACTCACTGAATTGATTTACTTTAGGCACTAGATGTGCGTGAAATGTCAGCCTTTGCACTAGCTGAGATCCTTTTTTAGCAGCACAATTAATGTCATATTTGGAAGGCTTTCCTTTTCTTATCAATTAAGTGTTAGATCTCATTGTCATTCTCATCAAACCAGTATTGGTGTTTCTTAGTTTAATATCCAATGGTTTCTTCACAGGCTGTAATTATAGAGGTCATCATTTTATTCCAGTGTTCATCAATGTTTTTAGGGTTTTCCATGGGTAAGTGATCCTTAAGAGTTGTTCGGAGAAGGGATAGTTTAGAGGGCACTTGGGTGTTCATTTTATACCTTAGCAACATTTTATACCTTGGCCATTGTGGATTCAGTTAGTTGGTGGTCTCTTCAGCAGTCATCAGCACTTTTCATGGCTCTACATCATGGTGGTCTCTGGCATGTATACATAGTCTAAGAAGTGCCAATGCTTTGACCAGGGATGCTTCCATGATATCTTAAACTTAATCTTGTCATCACCAATACATAAAATAAATCACAGATTTCAAAGAATGTCAATGCATTTTTGGTCACTTTGAAGAAACTCCTTGTTCACTTTGAAGAGCAATGGAATCTCTTCCAAGCAACTGAATCCGTCTTTAACCTGGCAGAATGAAGTACATGCTCCCTTTGTCCGATCCCAAACATATGTCTGATCTTTTGAGCCCCATTCAAATTATGCTTGTTGCAATTTGTCATGTTCCTTTTACCACGCATCATAAATTTGACAAAAGCTCTTAATGTCAAACTTGCCATTCATTCGCATTTTTAAAAATGTTGAATTCACTTGATGAAATGTGCTAATGATATTAAAATGTTTCTGTTTCTAGTCCTATTTTAATGTCTAACAATAAGTCTAATTGGTTGCTGGACTTGCTATCTAAATGCCTAGCTTACTCTCATTTCCCATTCATTTCACTTTCAATCACTGCTTAATTTATCTTGCTAATATAAAATAATTTTCTAGAAATCAATTCAAAGAACAATTGGTATACAGAATATGAATCCGCTGCTCTATTATGTTGGAAATACAATATTTGATTGGTGGAGCAGTTCTAAGGAGGGGGAAGGAAAAACCAGGTGCTGAATATGACACTGGTGGAGTAGATTCAGGTGAATTACAAAAGCACTGTTGAAAACGAAGAAACCTATAGTTCACCTACACTGTAAAATTAATAATGATTGACACCATTTTATCTTCCATTGCTCAATGCTATGAATCAGGGGAGTCATAGGTTGATGAAGCATGAACATAGAATCATAGAATCATAGAATAGTAGAGTTGGAAGAGACCTCATGGGCCATCCAGTCCAACCCCCTGCCAAGAAGCAGGAAATCGCATTCAAAGCACCCCTGACAGATGGCCATCCAGCCTCTGCTTAAAAGCCTCTAAAGAAGGAGCCTCCACCACAGCCCAGGGGGAGAGAGTTCCACTGTCGAACAGCCCTCACAGTGAGGAAGTTCTTCCTGATGTTCAGGTGGAATCTCCTTTCCTGTAGTTTGAAGCCATTGTTCCGTGTCCTAGTCTGCAGGGCAGCAGAAAACAAGCTTGCTCCCTCCTCCCTATGACTTCCCCTCACGTATTTGTACATGGCTATCATGTCTCCTCTCAGCCTTCTCTTTTGCAGGCTAAACATGCCCAGTTCTTTAAGCCGCTCCTCATAGGGCTTGTTCTCCAGACCTTTGATCATTTTAGTTGCCCTCCTCTGGACGCTTTCCAGCTTGTCAACATCTCCCTTCAACTGTGGTGCCCAAAATTGGACACAGTATTCCAGGTGTGGTCTGACCAAGGCAGAATAGAGGGGGAGCATGACTTCCCTGGATCTAGACGCTATACCCGTATTGATGCAGGCCACAATCCCATTGGCTTTCTTAGCAGCCGCATCACATTGTTGGCTCATGTTTAACTTGTTGTCCAACTTGTATCATTATTTGGTAGAGAAGACTAAAGACCTTGTAAAAGTACAACCCCATAGCATTGAGCCATGGTAGTTAAAGTGGTGCCAAACCACATTAATTTTATAGTATAAATGCACCATTGATCTACTTCACTATTTTTAATGGAGAGCAAATGGGAAAGGTGCTTGTCTCTGTCCCTTCATAAATAAAGTGCCTTTCTTGGTTCTGTGTACCATACAAAATGAGACCCACCAGTGCCTGTATCTCTCACCATTTTAGGATGAAGCATTAACCTTGTATTCCCCTGCCCCATCAGTGGTGGTGATGCCTGCATTAAGTGTGTGCATGTGTGTGAGAGGAGTCCTACAGTGTTAAGGAAGGATCCGACTAGTTATCCTGGACAATCATGTGTGTCATGGGTGAAGTCATTGTCCAAGACACATTTCACATGCTGCATAGTGTAGTGGTCTGTGCAACTCTGGAGATCAGGGTTCAAATCCCCACTTAGCCCCAGAAACTCACTGAGTGACCTTGGATAAGTCAGACTCTCTTAGCTTCAAAGGAAAACAAAGCCAACTCTCCCCCCCCCCCTTAATGAATCTTGCCAAGAAATCCCCATGAAATGTTCACCTTGGGGTTGCTATGAGTCAAAAACAACTTGAAGGCACACAACAACCATAAAAACCATCACTGCTAAGGGTGGTGCGAGCTGATGAAGAATGCATGTCCTGGAAAGAAAAACAATAAAATGCTTCCCTTCATTTTGTTGACCACAAATGGGATTTGCACACTTCTTTAGTTTTGAATCTTAGTATATTGATAAAAATACTCTTCTTGATATACTAATTATGACTATAGAACCCTTCTTTGCTCTTTAACAATGACATTTCAATGTGCTATCCTTTAATAGTGCATTGATGGGGGTCTCTACCTTTGAAAGCATATATTTCAGTCAAACCAGTAACATTGTGGTTACTATCGTCAGGAGCATTTCTAAAATATTTGGCCAGACTGACTGGGAAAAAGGCTTTTTGTTCTGTCTTATAATAGTCCTGTGGTGAATTCCTGAAGTGAGGTGATGTGTATAGCTGTTTAAATTGTATTTGTGCAAATAGCACTACCACAACTCGATCCTTAGAGATAAGACTGAAATGCTACAGTGCCTTTTATCAGATATCACTGGGAGAGGGCATGCATCTACATCCCAAGGCTGCACTGATATTCATACATATTTTATAAGGGAGAGACCTAATGGATGACTCTGATTCACTCTCGGCAATAGAACCGAGATTTCTACTCTGCCAAACAAGGTAGATAATCAAGCATCCATTTGCAATTATTACATTTTGCAAGTCTACTTTCTCTTCCAAAGAGACAGAGAAATTTTTCAGATTTCAAATCCCCCCTCCACTGTACCAACACATCTCAAGGAAAACCCCATTTCTTTGTATTTGCTTAAAATTGGTATGTGTATATCTGGTACAAAAAATCTTTTGTTCATAATAGAATGTGCATTCTTTTTTTAAAAAGTGAGGGGAGGTATTCCATTTTTATCTACATCATTGCTCTAGTCACCCTCCGTATATGTAGCAACTTCTGGCTAGGTGTTAAGCAATTGTTATCCTATGTTGTTTTATATTATGTTTTACATTGTTTTAAATTCATGGATATATGTTAATTTATGTTGTGATTGGATTGTTTTTATGTAAGCTGCCCTGAGTCCCTTTGAGGAGATAGAGGCAGGGTACAATAATAAAGCTATTATTATTATTATCATTTGGAAAATGCAAAATAGTTGCTTACCCCTAATCTGTGGCAGGAAACAGGGATGGGTTCCCATCTTGGTGTGTACCTAAGGCACCCATTTTGGTGAAAGCCAGGAATGGGAACCCTCACTTGCGGGTATTGGAAAACCAAGGTGAGGGCAAACAGAAATGGCACAGTAGGAATTCTGGCCTCATTAAACCCTCAGGACTTGAGGTAGAATTCTCCATGCCACTTCCCTAAGAGTTTGCCCTGGAAGCAGATCTGTTGGTTGCACCCAGACGACCCAGAAGTCTCGCCCAAGTTAGCTGAGGAGTAGATATTGGGTGGGCACTTCCACAGCTTATTCCACACCAAGTTCATACCCTTTAAGAATTGGTTTGCAAGTTACAAGAAAGTTAAATAGGTAACATCAATAAAATTGCCCATAGTTATCCTATATCATTGTGTGGTCTTGTTATTTCAATGGTGGTGGAGCAAAAAGTGTGGGGATATATTCCATTTTCTCTATGCCATTGGTGAAATTTATAGACAGGATTTGTGTCATGCTTATACTCCAGCAAGCATCTAACTTTTTGTTGGGCTATGTACAATGAGAAGCTATGGTGTGATAGTGATAGTGGAAAGATCAATTTAGAAATGTATGTGTGCTGTACCCTTACATCTTCTGTCAAATCTCTTATATTCACAATATTATGAAATCTGAAGCAACAATAGCCATTTTAGATCAGCCATCAACCTTGCAAACAAGTCAACATTAGCAGTAGCACAACCCCTCTCTTCTCCCTCTCTTTAATTTTTTTGCATATCAAATAGCCATAGCAGCAACTGTGTTGACTGCTTGGCCACCATTTGGCAACCTTCAGTCCCACTGTCATTGTGGCACATTGTTTTATGGGGCAGTGAATAGTGGCCATCACAAAATATATAAGCCACTAAAAGAACATTATAAAAACACACACCAAAAAAGTGACAGTAATAAAAAGAAAGTTGTCAGAAAAAATGTGTTCTGGAAATACCACTCTAGCTTTAACTAAAACAAAAATCAAGTCCATTTTGTACAATTGGACTGTATGACAGTGATCCAAAGCAAATGAACTTTGAAGTCAATGCTATTGGAAAAGCATGGTGTGTACTTCCAATTGCTCAGCTGAGCATGAGACACTGCTCATCGTGCTTGTGATTTCAAAAAGCAAGCCTATACATCTAGCAAGAATGAAGGGAGATCAGCCTCCTTCTTTTTATGTTCTGATATCATTGAAGGCAACTGTGTTGGCCAGGCAGTCAAATAATGCTCTGTGGACATCTAGGAGCAGAAGCAACATGGTGGTAACAGCCCAGCAAAGTGAATGCTGTTTTAGGCTATTGGACAGATTCTTCCTAAAACTCATTTCTTCAAACTTAGACCCTAGTAAATTACACCAAAATCAACACATTTGGCAATATACTTAACCCAGCCTTCTCTTCTAACAGCAATACTTCAAGAGTAAATAGTTAAAAGTAGAAATATGTAAAACAGGTAATAAAATGCATTTTCTTGAAGTTACCACAGAGAATCCAAATCTATAAACAGAGTGCATGGAAAATAAATGCATTGTGACACTTCAAGTTATGTTGTTTTCCAAAGACAATATTTCAAACAAGGTAGTGTCTGTTTTCCTAATATGATGAAATTTCATTGCTCTCAGGTATGTAATTAAATTGTATGACTGCTTTAGATGAAAAGTACATGAAGAAACACATGCTATCTCTGTAAATTTGGAAATATGAGTAGCTAGTTAGCCTTGACAGATATGGTGAGAGGAAACCAGCCAGAACAGTGTAAATACATTTACAAGAAAGGTCAGTGCTAAAAGGGCCGTCATGCTGAATCCCATCACCTGTGGTGGAATGTGTGCTTGCAAGCTTCCCTAGAAAGTCTTTTGGGGCTAAAAGCAATTCAAATTATTCTTTTAGATATGTTAGTTTATTTTGGTTGCATAATGCATGAAGGAAGCTGGATAGCTGATATTTTTACAAAGGAAAATATCTAATTCTTCCACTAGATTAGAACTGAGCAAACATAGATTTATAGAACAAGATGGGAGCCCTCTGAGTCAAAATCCTTGGAGCAAAAGAATCATCCATCTGCAAGTCACCAACAAGCAAACTAGAAGCTAAATTTTGACTGCGAGACTTGGCTTTTCTTTTTAATTGAAACGGTGTTTGGATTTTAACAGAATCAGCAAGTTGCAAAGGATCCCAAGAACCACGTGCTCTAATCCCCACCATTAAAGAAAGTTAAGTAAATGTGGGATACTTCACAGTAATCTGAATCAGTCTTGTGAATTGAGAAGATTGGCAGATCTTAAATAAAGGCAACCAATCATAGCCATTGCCATGGGGGATATCGGGGAATATTAAAAATGAAAGGCTTGTGTTGTCGAAGGCTTTCATGGCCAGGATCACAGGGTTGTTGTATGTCTTTCGGGCTGTGTGGCCATGTTCCAGAAGTATTCTCTCCTGACATTTCACCCACATCTATGGCAGGCATCCACAACCTCTGAGGATGCCTGCCATAGATGTTGGTGAAACGTCAGGAGAGAATACTTCTGGAACATGGCCACACAGCCTGAAAGACACACAACAACCCAATGAAAGGCTTGTCTGTTTAACAGCCAAATAAAGTAGAAATAGAATTAGGGATGAGACAGACAGGAATGGATTAAAACTTGAGAAGATCACATAAGAGAGGACTAGTTAGGAATAGTCAATCAATGATGCCTTTATTACAATTAATAAACCATAAAGTACTGCAATAGTTATATACATCTTATACACATATAGAAAGTAGTGTGCACACACACTACATTGGGAATAATAAACAGGCCATATTCTGATGGTATAAAAATTACTAAAAATATGGAAATACATTGTAAAAATGGCTTAATAAAACATTTTTAAAATTGAGTATAAAACGGATACAATTAAAACCAAATCATATGAATTACATGTAAATTAAAGCCACAACTGGTAAGCAAGAAATTGATATTCCTCCTGCTCCTGGAATTGTGATCCCCAAGTAACATCTAGCAAGTTTGGTCCATTGGGGAATCCTTGGAAGACAGTTAGACAAACAGTCAACAAGATTTAATAATTGAAAAAGGCTTAACTCCTTTCTCCTCTTGGGTCTAACTGGCACAGTCTTCGGAAGAGAGTTAAAGTCCTTGAGAGAGGGCTTCTGAATTACTTAACTTCTCTGCTGTTTTTTCTCTTGTTGGTATCTGTCTGTCTGTGGAGTAATGCTTGACTTTTACTTTAACTTGAACTGTCTCTGACTTGGCTCCAACGTAACTCCATCTGGACTCTGTTTCTGATGTGCTATTTTGTGAACCTTCTTGGCCTTCCTCTCTTCTCACTTTTCACTTGTAAAATGGCTAGTTCTTCAAGGTACAAGAAGGGATTTGCCTCAGGCTCCACCCTTTGGAGGATTCTTAAAGAGACAGGAAGGGGGTGGCTTAAAGGGAAAGAGGCTATCTATGACCCCCACAAAACTGTACATGAAATGCTAATCCCCTCTAACTACAAAGGGCTTAAATAGTGGTATAGTTTTAGGGAGGCATGACACAACTCTATCTGGATGTTTTAATTTTTGAAAATTAGTAAGATGTACTAGGGTGTTATCACATTGGGATATACTGTGTTATATCAATATGAATCCCAGGGTTTTAGGATTTGTTACATACTGTATTCAGACGGGATGCATATGAACCCCATCACACCCGATTTTTACATTTTGAAAATACTGCACCTTGACTCACCATACCATGGAAGGCTGGCTCCTCCCAATCTATCTGAATGCCCCCCTACTTCACTTTAAAAAACAAAAGAAAAAAAAAACAATCTAATATTATGCAGTGATGTAGCCTGGAAATCTTGAACTACTGTTCTCGTGAGATTTTAGCTGACAGAAAGCATACCAATTTTATAATTACAAATAAAACAGTGCCACAGAACTGTATTAAATCAAAAACACAATTAGAATTCCATGTGCAACTACTCTGTTTCTGTGATGTTTTGCAGAAACAGAGTCCAATGGACTACTGATGGAATGGGACAAAAGTTATGTGATAGAACCTGTACAGAATCTCATTCAAAGAGTCTCAGAAATGGAGATAATCCCAATGTGATAAGGTTCCTGGTCACACATGATCACACTGAACCCAACAATCTAGAGCTCCATTTGTCATTTGGAAAATTTCACCTTGGGAACTCAAGAATATGAGCCAAGAAAAAGTTTTAAGGGAAACATGAGAACTGCAGAGCAAACCTGGATAGAGGATCTATCACAAGTCAATCCCACTGTCAAACAGCTCTTAATCTCAGGAAGTTCTTCCTAATATTTAAATGTTTAGGTTTCACTAAGAACTTTATTTGAAAATATAACTCAGGGGCTACCTGTATCTATATTATAAGAGGAGTTAAGAAATTTTTATTTCAGTTTATTTCTGAATAGATTGTCCGATATCACAAACTGGGGGGAAAGAATTTGAAGGGTTTTTTTTTTAAAAAAAAATGAATATAAAGAAATCAAAATGAGCAGATTTTCTCATTTTCTTTTTAGAAGTGTCTCTCTGTGGACTGGAGATCCTAACAGAGAACAACACTATGGTTCTCTGTCTTGGAACCAGTGCAGGTGGCAAATGAGTTCAATAATGTGGCTTTGCTGGCTATGAAGGAAGTTTATTATGTTCAGTGAGACTTGTTCCTGAGTAAATTGTCGTAGTTATAAGCTTGCCACTTTCCTCAAGAGATGCCGAACTTTCCTTTTTGTTCATTACTTTTGAGATTTTTATCTGGCATTTCTATCTCCATTCCACCTGTCTTTTGAAAACTTAGACATTTTAATGGGGAGAAAGTCCTTGTTCAATGTTTTACAAAGTGCTGAGCACAGGCAGTTCCCATAGCAACTATTTTTCTCTCTTTTTTCCCCCTTCAGGTTTACAAATCTTATCTGAACCAGTATGGTAACTAAGAACTGGGTAAGAATGCCTAATATTGTGTCCCCAGCAGTTTTTTTATGTTGAAGTATTTTGATTTGCAGGCTGAAAAACTTACCAGAAACAAATCCCCACCCATTCTCTTCTAGGACAAGATCTAGGGCCCTTCCACACAAATCCTATATCCCAGAATATCAAGGCAGGAAATTCCACATTATCTGAGTGTGGACTCAGATAACCCAGTTTAAAGCAGATATTGTGGGTTTTTCTTCCTTGATATTCTGAGATATAGGGCTGTGTGGAAGGGCTCCTAGTTGCCGAGGCTTCCAAATTCTGCATCTTATTTCAGTTTCTCATCTGCTTAGCCTTGATTTGTTTGTGAGGCAGCAGGAAATACATTAGGTATGTAATTCAGGACCCCCACCAGGCAGCAGAGGGAAGAAAATTATTATCTTTCAACTGAATGTTCTGTTAGCGATGTGCCAAAATTACTCTTTTTCTTCAAAAATGTGCAGGGGAGCTGAATAAACTATTCTTAACAACAACAATAATTATCCATGTCATAGTCACCTTTCTAAATCTCTTGCACAATGGTGCCTGCAAACTTCTCAGGGCTTTTACTACCTAGAATGTTTAAATCCCAAAATGTGTAATACATGGCAAGGCTCTTCCAATCTAGTCAGTTTCCCAGTTGCTAGCAAAAGCATGCATACCTTCTGGTGTTTCACAGATGAGAATTGGCACAAATGCAACCAAGCAACATTCAAGTATATTCAAGATGGCAAGGGGCATTAGTGCAGAAGAACACACAGCTAGGAGAAATTGCAACAATTTCCTTTTGTCGCACAACCCCCGCAAACAACACACGTGTATGGGTTAACTAAGGGCAACTTTTATTAATGTTTCCTAGTTAAACTCTATAACTCCCCCCTCCCCGTGGGCATATAACACATAATAAACGTGGCCCTAAATTTGACATTGAACTTGGTAATGAATGAGCTTGATGAGGGTAATTCTGTTCACTGAATTATTGATGTCATATTTTCAAGTTCTTAGGTCATTTGCGTTCACCTTTCCCTCCTTTATTTTACCACATGGAGGACTTTCTCTCAAATGGGCACCTTGGTTGTGTACGGATTTCAATTCCCTCGCTGTTTTCTGGGTATGCCTATTTCATTGTCCCCTCTCCCAATCTGCCTTGCTAAAACAGTATATGGTAGGTGACACCCCCCCCCCCAAGAAAGTAGGAGGGAATTCCTACCCGGCCCCTATGAGCGACTACTTCAGTTATACTATTAATGGGTGGGAGGGTGGATTGCTGGTTGCTTCCAAAGTGAAGGGGCGGGCAGATTGCCCGCCTTGGCTTCGGCCCCTGAACGTAGTCTCCTCGGAGACTACTTTCAGCCAGCCTCTTCCAAAGAGTAGGCAGCAAATCCCTCTCAACCCCCAGCTTCACCGGAGTCAGAAAGGTCCTTGTCTGAGTGTACAGAATTCGCTAATTTCAAACTACTTTTACACTTCTAACGCAGTTTGGAGCAATTGAAGTTTGGGACAAAAGGAAAAAAGTAACAGCAAAAGAGAGAAACAAGGAAGCTTTATAGCAGCTGAAAAATGGGGTGGTAAAGAATTAACTGTCTTGGCAAAACTTGAGTAATTATGTGTCAGCATTAAGGTTGCCAGTTCAGGATCATCACTAGCCCTAAGATGTCCAGGCCAAAACCTGAGGCTGAGGGAATCTGATGTGGATGTCATTACCAGCAATGGCTGATTACACTTTGTAATTCAAACATGCATGCACAAATTCCATTTGGAAATTAAGATGTAACTGAAAGGTTAAGTCCCAGATTAAAGTGAAATGAGGCAATTATTTCTTCTTATATACTTAGAAAGATCAGATAAGGCACATATAAATCTAGAATTCTTATTTAATTTTTTAACTTTTGTAAAACAAAATTTTAGCCAAGGCTTGATATTAAAATTTTGCAAGTTGTTCACCATCCTTGGAAAAAGATGGGAAATAAACTGATGAATATAATAAAATAAAATTAGTCTACATGTTCTGGAGGTGTTCATAGAACAACTGATATTTTGGATAGATTTTTCAGATGTTGTTTTTTCTATTTAGAGAGAGAGAGTAATTAAGCTCATGATTTCTATAGATGGATAAATGCTAGGAACATCAATATACAATTTGGCATGGAATACAATAATTCAGAAATCCACCTTTTGGATTTAAAAATAAAAAAGCAGGAGCTCACCTTATAATTTCCCAATATAGAAAATATGCCAACACATATCCCAATATTTATTTGAGATCTGATAGTTCACATTCTTAGATGCAATCTCCCATATGGGTACTTACTTTGATTAAAATATAACTGTTCCAAACAAATTGACTTCAAAATAGAAGACTGTATACTATATAGGAAGACATCTTAAACTTTTTCGCTCATGACCCCTTTCCTTCCAAAAAATGTTTATGTGACCCCAGGTGTATAGGTATGTAAAATGGGTATACAAATTGAACATTTACTGACAACGAATCAGCATTTACAAAGCTTGCTAAACAGGCTAATACAGCTGAAGCATCTTCTGTAGAGTCAGTCCACTATAAACACTGCTGTGTGTAAATGCAAAACAGTCACTAAGAGATATTCAGAAACCTTTTACTGTTACCAATTTTTTAGCCAAGGAGACCTCATTTGGTGTCGGGACCCACAGTTTAAGAAGCAGTGCTATATACAAATTGGCAGAGGATAGCCACACAATGAAATAGCTCAGACAAAGCATCTAAAATACCACATTTGGAACTTCTAAAAAATTATCCCCACAATTGTAGTCTCATTTTCAATATATTACTAACAATTAGTAGAGTTTCACCAAGAACATGTGAAGAAACACTCTAGATTTCATTCAAAAGAATCAAAAACTGATGTTTTGGCAAAAAGAATTTCAGGGGGGAAAATATCCAGGAGCATGCTGAAGGCTGGAACCAGATCCACAGGATATTACTCCTGTGACCATAGTGTTTATTAGAAGTATATCCCCCCCTCAAAAAAAAGGACTGAATTTACAAACCATATTAACAAAGAAACCACTTTGAATCAATTTGCCACTTGCAATAGTAATTTTGTCATCTATGCTGTATGATAGGAATAGCTAAAGATTTATGTGGGAAAGATAGCAAGATCTCTCAAAAATTATAGGTGAATACCTTTCAAATGTAAGGAATGATAAAGCAGATGCTCTTTCAGTTAGTCATGCTTATAATACCATTGTCAACCCTCTCATTTGGGATATAGAAAAACTGAATGAAATTAATGAGAGGATATATTTTTTAATATAATTATGTGTTGTGCATTTAAATATATGTTTTTATGTAGATCCCAAAGAAAGCCTATATGTATTTAGATGAAACATATTGGATTGTTTCTAATATAAAGCAGCCATCTATTGAGCACCTTGAGAGACACATTCAAATTTTCCTGTAGATTCTATTGGTTGCTTTCCAAAGTTTTTTTGTGGAGGGGGCGGGGAGTAAGTCCCACAAAAACTGGAGACCTAGCCCTGAAGTCAGACAATCTTAATCAACAGCAATTTGATAAAGCTGCCATTTAAATCTCCCATGTGTGGGCAATCAAAAATTAAAATTGTGGTTTCCATCATCTGAGAAGCTGTCTGAGACAATTCCACAATGGCGCAAGACTTGACTCCTATGCTCATAATTATGCATAAGGAAGAAACTGAGACAAGGCAGAATTATGTGCCTGGTTTGCATTTGTATTCTAAAGAGACTGGATAAAAACATACAGGATATTGTTCCAAATAGAGCCATGATTTGGAACCCCATTCCTATAATCTGTTGTTATTTCAATTATCTCTTGGAAGACAGACTTTGATGGAGATGGAGCCCATAGCTCCTAACAACACTGCTTGTACCTGTTCAGGCCCTTCCAGATAGCCTTATAACCCAGAATATCAAGGCAGAAAATCTCACAATATCTGTTTTGAACTGGGTTATTTAAGTCCACACTACCATATGTTCCAGTTCAAAGCAGAAAATGTGGGAATTTATTCAGCTGGGTGGAAGGGCCTTCCTTTCCAAGCAACTGGTTTAATTATAGTTGAGAACTAGAGACAGACCCCTTTCAATGGTGGCCACCAGTTTATAGCAATTTCTTCGCACAAATATGAAAAAAGGTTATATCATCAAAAACACTTTCTGTTTTAAATTAATTTTAATTAAGGTTACTTCTGAATCATAAATGTTCATTTCAGCGTATTTGTTGTGGCTATTCTTTTATTGGAGTCCGAATTATATTGTTAAAGAGTGGTCAGTACTCACTGGGTTTTTATTAAGTGGCCAAGATTCTAAATGCAGTGAAACCTATTAGTGAATTGCATAGATATGCAAGTATGTGTCAATATGCATCAGGTGCTTCTGATAGCCATTCAGGCATGCCTGATGCACATCAGACACTCTGGAAATGAATACTAGAAGCTGTCAAATATATTTCATAGGAAAGAACTAGCAAAATGACCTGCGGGTATTCCTTGGCTAAGAAAAGCCTGTGAAATTCATTGGGTCATTATAAGTCATCAGCAGACTGGAAGACAGAAAGAGAGACAGACAGACACTATTACCATTCTAAACCTATTTGTTCTGTTTTCAAACTTCCTAGAGAGATACTGCCCTGTAAATAAATATTGCCTGTCATACCGTAGTAGATGCCAGCTCATTCAGCTCACTTCTGTAATATCACAAATTCAACTTTCCTCGTTTTTACAGTGGCTTAGCTTAGCAATTCTCTTTAAATTGATCTTTGAAAGGTTACAAATATACATTGAAATTAACAAATGTAAAGGAAAGCAACAAAAACCCAGCAGTCCCCCTCAATGTGTTCAAATGCACTGCATGAATGTATGTCTTTTACACAATGGGCTTACCTGGTGAGTAAAAAAACACACAATAAGTGCTATGTGAAAGGTACATTTACACACAGCTGCACCAGAGCCACAGTGAGGATGCTGACAAATCTCCTGTTTCTGTCACCTGCCTGGAACAGCAAAACAGGTGGTTTTCAAGCACATGGCAGATAATAATACATTGCTGATGAGCTACATTTGGCTCAGCTGCAAGTTGTGTAGCCCTGTGACAGCTTCATTGTAGAAATGAACTGTATTACCGCTGGTAGTTTTGACAAGTCTTGGACAAAATTAGTATTATGTGCTTCAGAATATGATTGCAGGGACACATAAGCTTTAGTGACTGAGTGAGCCCTGGAGAGGAGATATTTCAATTGTGAGTGTTATATAAATTTTATGTTGACAGTGTAAAGTGTGTTCTTACCTGACTTCATCCTCTGTAAAGAAAAACACATTAAGATGACATTTTTATGAATACAAATTATTACAGTAAATTTTTCATAAATATTTCATAATTGTCTCCCTAGTACAGAGCTGCCCCTCCAGTTGCCTGAAATGAATGCCTCAGGTTGTAGAAGTCTTGCCATGGGGAGAAAGCAGCAAATTATTAGAAAACACTGTATGTGCTCCCCACAGATTTCCCTGCACCCTCAAAGATAGCCCGTAGTCCCCAAATACAGTAGAATTAGCCTGCACTGAAATAAGATTTAAGTACTTTTCTGATTAGTTTTTTTTTTCATGGAATGAGATTGGAGGTTCCTTTTAGCCTATGGCAGCAAAGTGTTTTGAATGGCTCCTGTTCAAACTGAATTATTCTATCCAGTTTATTATAACTGCAATGCCCCACTGCATTGTTTTTATTTGTTTTAACGTATTTTATTTGCTTCTACTTGTTTAATGTAATTTATAATTAAAAATATTTTACTTATCAGAAGCCTAGGCTACAGTATTAGTCACTAAGCTATTTGCAAAAGAGTCCCCAAGCACCAATGAGTAACCACTACAATTTAGTTAATTCATTATCAGGATATGAACATAAAACAGTTTTGCACTGTGTTTCACAATTACATACATACTTTAGTCTAATCATCTTACCTATTTCTGTTGTAAAACCTAGTCACTGTATCAAGCAGTTTAAGAGTTTTGGATAATTCATTCCAAGCTGATGGCCAAGCATATGCAATGAATATTTCCCCCATTTCCGTGTTAATTGGGGAACAATAAAACTGTAATTCATCAAGAAATCTTAATGCACAATTACTTATTATGGCCTTCAAATGGGCACCTTAGATGCTTAGCTGGATTTGCAGTAGAAGGATATATACAACCAGCTATTTTCAATATTTTCATAGCATTTCAGTAAGGATTATTATCTTTTGCATAATCAGGACCTACAATAAAATAATGCAATCTATTTAAGAGATAGGTGTGGAATTTATGGGTGTAGAACTTAGGCTTCCACACAGCCCTATATCCCAGAATATCAAGGCAGAAAATCCCACAATATCTGCTTTGAACTGGATTAGCTGAGTTCACATTCAGATAAAGTGGGATTTTCTGCCTTTATATTCTGGGATATAGGGCTGTGTGGAAGGGCTCATAGTGGAATTAATTTTATAGGCCATGGTGTTCCTTTGGCACAGTTTGAAAGATCTCCTTAGGATGAATAAGAACCAGCTGAGTAGTTCATTATTCAGCCTTGAATACAGGCTGGAGCATTATATTATGCTTCACAAGGCACACATACACAAAAAATTAAAAACATTCATCTAAAAAATCAAAAGTGATTTCTATACGGTGATAACATTTTTAATATTTAACGTTGAATGCCCATATTTCTATTTTTTTCAGACCAAGGTATCTATTTTGACTTAATCTATTGTTTTATGACAGTGTTGAATGCCATATTCTCTGATGTATGTGTATCCTTTAGTTCCCATTGTGTGTGTGTAGGTGGAAAGTAGCTGGGATAAGAATATTTAAAGAAAGAACTTCCTCTATATGGTCCTACCCTACAAATTCATTCCCTTTAAGAACCCATCTTCAAATCTTGCATTCATCCCACTCTTTCTTATCCTTGTTTTCATTATCAGGCACCTGGGAGAGTCATTCTGGACAAGGCAAAGTCTGCTGGAAAATATATACAAATACTACAATTTGTTCTGAAATCAGACATTTCATGTGTTTACCAATGAATATTCTTCCAGTTTCCCGTTTCCCCCACATATTACTGCAATCTGATATTGCCTCCTTTTGTCACTCTTCTTTCTGTTCTGTTCTTGACATAGATAATTTTAGATAGCAGTGTAGACAGATGACACTTCTTTAAAAAGGCATTAAACTACCTGCCTCTGTGAGGATCTAATTACTGTTCTATTGGACATCAATGCATTTCCTCCAATGATGTTGACAACTCATTAATCGTCACTGTATGTTTGTGCCAAGTCCTTGCAAAACTTATAATAGAAGCCCAATGAGATTCAATGAGGCTCCTAACTTGTTGTTTGGTAGAATTCAGTACATCCAGTTCTTGAACAGTAGTGCTTACAAGATCAAAAATAAGTAGAAAGAATTAAGAAGTTGCCCAATGCATTTTTGGTCAATGAATCATCTTTATATTTTATAGCGGGTTTTGGAATTAAAGTAGTGAAAATTTATTTATGAGGTTGGTCCTACATATTGGATATAATGAGTTGGTTTCTTCAAACAAGAAAATTTCAGGATCATGGAAGGTCAGCAAATATATTATTTAATTTGTTGGTACGGTACTTTTGTATCTCAGGCTTGGTGCCTTTCCTCTCCCATGCCCCAAACAATCATGATTGGCATAATGCACTATGGAGGATAAATGTACAATTTGCTACTTCAGGCAGCAAGATTTTTGAGGTGACTCTTTTTTACTCACCAAGATCATTACATTTATTCATAGTCAAATCCTTATTGTATAATTCCAAGAACAACTATAGCTTCCTTTGTGAATAATGTGAAGAAATGAATTAGGTACCCATTTCCTTTTGTGGCATCCATCTGAAAGCACACCCAAAATAGATTAAGCCACCTATAGCTAGGATCTTGTTTTGTTTATGTGTTCTTGTGTAGCAAGGAGACGGACAGGATAAGCTTAGTGATCTTTTCAAACTCTATGATTCCATGATTATATGAATAATTCATTCACAAAGGTGATTTAATGTAAGCAGAACCAAATTCAGGTGCATAACTAATATTCCCAATATCTTCCAACTCCATTACTACATCGCTATATTATGATGACCTCTGAATCCCAATCCAATCAGGCAGGCACACAATATAATTTGGTGGCTCTTTTCCACAGAGAAATTTATAAATTAACTTTTGCTGCCATTAAATTAACCTTTATTTCAGTATTTAGATATAGCAGGTACAGAGAGTCTCCACTGATTCTGCTTTGCCTTGGAGTAGCATCCTTCAATTGTTATTGTTAGATTATTCCCATTTGCTTTATTAGATCTGTTAGTTCAATTACAATTGCTCCCACCAGGCACATGACAAGAATACTATAAAGTTCTGTAATCAGAGATATAAATACACTAATTGAATTGGCCTTGAAATTACAAGTCTTGAGAGGAAACAGTGATTCCACTTGCATCATTCTGAGAAGTGGATTTTCATGGGAAAAGTTGCTTGTTGGCTCCAATCTCACCAATTTCAGTTCACTTATTTATATATGAATTATCTGGCAGCCAAGGACAATGTGTTTTCTTAACTCCCCATTCCAGAATGCACATGTGTACATCAGTGGAGCACTCTGGGTACCCATTTCACATTCTGTGGAGCCAATTTCACTGTGCATTGTGGTTCTTACTACAGCATGCTGATGCTATTTAAAGGCATCATTAGGACTGTGCGAAGCTTCAGAGGTCTGCTTCGTAATTCAGAGATTTGTATGATTTAGTAATACAAATTTCCAAATTACTAATTGGAACCGGACCCCTCCAAAGCATTACAAAACAAAATGGAAGCCTCCAAAACATTTCAGAGAGCTTAGTGAAGATTTGTTGTTTCAGAGCATTTCAAGCTGTGTTTTTTGAAAAAGAAACTTTGCAGGATTTATGCTCTGCTCATGTTGTCTCATTATACAGAAATTAAAGTGGATACCTCTTTGGGTTTTATATATATATATATATATATATATATATATATATATATATATATATATCTCCTTTAAAATCCTTAAAATCAGTGGATGACCGAATGTTCTGAAACTTGGTAGGCTTAAAGTTTCCTACATGTGTGGCAAGTTTCATCCTGATAGCCACAAAAATGGCAGAGATATGAGCCTCTACCTTCTCCCCATTTCTGCTGATCGAAGAAATCTTAACAAAACTATTAGGAAAATTTGGAGATTCAGATGATGAAATGAAATGGGACACCTCTGAATCTTTATGAAACAAAATGGAGGCCATCTAAATCTCTGAAACCAATTACTAATAGGATTTCAGCTGCTTCGCACACCTCTAGGTATCATGTCAAATTCCCCCCCCCCCCCACTTTTTTGTGCTGGATTACTGGTCTTAAAGTGCACTGCAGCATGTTTTCAGGGCATGTGTAATTTAGCCAGTGTTTTCAAGATCACTTGAAGTTGGATTAAATTGTCAGTTTAGATAGGGCCTAAGAATAAGCTTTATTGAGGCTATTTTGAGCCAATTCACTCTTACCAATATTCCTCTTTAGCACTGTTTTTTCACTCTCCTTTTCATCTCTCTTTCCTCTTCATTTATGTTATATGGTTGAAAAGGGCAATCCTAACTTTGTTTTTGTGGTGATTAGCTGAAACTGATGGCAGATAAAACTGATACTAATTGATGGGAAAGAAGAAAGTAATAACCTCCAAACTCTGATTCAAACAAGACTCAAGTATACATTCTGACTAAGCAAGGTAGGACTTAAGAAGATGTTCACGGGAAACTGTAGTCTCAAATATTCATTATCTTATCTTTCAAAAAATTAAAGTGAAGGGGTTTTCAGATTTTTTTTCCTATTTGCAAGATTCAAGGATATTAATGACCCTGTCCATGTTTTGAAAGCTTGCCTGGAAAAAGAAAAACTCATTTATATAGTAGTGTTGACCATTTATCAACTAATCCTGGCTCATGATCAACAGGATGATAATACCTAACTGGACAAATGCCTCCATTAGTGCTTTTCAGATCAGTATATAGAGTAGCACTAATGGGCTTTAAAAATGTGAATGGTGATGTAATTTAATACCTATGAATGTTAGTGCATTGCTGGTACAGAAATACAGTTTGTCACCTCATGAATCCTGAGAGTTGTGTGAGCTGTACAAAGCTTTACAACCAAAATAAGAAACCACTCTAAATTAGAAAAGACTAAATGTAGGAACAAAGGGGGGAAACAACATGAAAGATGACCTAATACACACAAGGTGAACAGTCAGACCAAGAAAATATGGGGAGAGGGCACAAGAGGCTCTTGGTGTGAATTCAACCCTCATCTGGATTACTTAAAACATTGAGTTAGCAAAAACCAGCTGCAGTGGAAGTCATCATGCCTGGATTTTTGTGATGTAGTATTTGAATACTCGTTCCATGAAATGTCTATGTAGTGTGAACTGCATTTGTGTACAAGGACAGCTGTGGTTAAAAGTGGATAGAAAGTGATACAGTTCATATGTGTACAATCCAGTTCATTTCAGCTGAGTTAAGATGAGAGCCAGAGGATCCTACTAGACAAGTCACTCAATGGATCAGTTGTCCCTTTTACGCAAAAAGCGCTGGCCATTCGTGAGAAGATGGAAGCTGAGAGCTGATACATTATTGCCATTAACAAAATCCAAACTTAAAATTTACTATGGACAAGACACTTGTTTTACTTACCCCATCCTCGTTCAAACCTTACCTTAGGAAATTACCAATTTTAACCTTTTTACTCTGTATTTGTCTAGGAGCGGGTTATTAGGCCGCAGGTCGGGATGTTTTGTATCTTTACATGGTTTTATTGTATGTATGCGTAAGTGTGTACGTATTGTATATTTTACATGTTTTGATATGGTCAAAAGTGACTAATCAATAAAGAATTGTATTTTGGGTAATGAAAAAGACAGTGTCGAGCCAGGTTTGTTTCTTTGAGCATTCATTCACTCATTCGTTCCTTGGCTTGCCTCTCCAAAGCTATTTAGCTTGACTGACAATAATAAAATACATATTAAAAATGAAACCTTATTAAAATATAATGAATAAATACAATAATTGCAATATAACAATAAAAAAGCAAACCTATCAACCAATGCTTAAACCACACTAAAGCCTTTGCCTGTCATGGGGGAAATAACTTATGGTTTCTTCATAAGGAATTCCAGAATTTCTTAGGGGCCACTGAAAAGAGGGTCATGACCAAGGCATAAGGAAGCATCCCTAAACATGCAATCACATTTTAAATCAAAGTCATATTAAAATGCTAAGTATGTAAAACTACCAGAAGATACATGGAATCACTTCATTAAACAGGAATATTGCAAGCCTTCTTCTATTTGAACAAAAGGCCAGGTGATGAATAAATATGAACAACCCAACTAAATACTAAAGACTGATACCTTCCTGTTTTGAGTAGCTGATAGGTCGGTGCATTCCTATAAGATTTGTCTAAAATATTCTGGAAGAGAAAGGTATATTTGCAATAGCACTTGATTTGCACACATCTAAGTTACAGAAATCTCACATATAGAGAAAGAGATCACTGAAATTTTAAAGGTAAAATGATATTGAAATGGTATAGACTGGAAGATTAATATCATGGTGGAAAATGCCTAAAGGCCCATTATGTATGCTTTTATATATCACATTTCCATTTGAGTTTGCATCTTGAGCTACCAGTGAATTTGCTATAAAATAGTTCTTGATAAAAATGAAGAAAATGAAATACTCCAATGAGTGCTGTGGTTTTAGTATAAAATAATATATATTTTCTCCTGTAGAATTTCTTGAGAATGTGTTTCTAGATGCCAGAAGAATAACTTTGGACATGATTGCAAGAATGAACCCATATCTGGGTTTAAAATAAGAGGAAAATGAGATTTCTTTCTCTAATTTGTATTTGCTTTATTGCTAAAGAATGGGAAATTTTAAATAAAAAAAAACAGGGACATATCTCAAAAGAAGCGCAACCAGTCTCTTTTATATAATATTAATCTAATCATATATTATTGTACTTGATCATATATATAATCATGTATTATTCAAGTACTTTCAAGTGACAAGCAGTGGCTTCTCTAAGTACAATGGTTTATTAAAATATTTTCTGGACATTATTTATTAGACTAAACTCTAGGAATGTACACCCATCTCCTTTACTATCTTTTATTTAACATAAGTTTTATATACTTAACTAAGTGGTGAGATACTAAGAACCTATCTTAGAGCCCTTCTACACAGCCATATAACCCAGAATATCAAGGCAGAGTATCCACAATATCTGCTTTCAACTGGATTATCTGAGTCCACATTACCATATAATCCAGTTCAATGTGGATTTTATACAGCTGTGTGGAAGGGAACTTAGTGAATTGTGAAGATGTGTAACAGAACTACAGCAAAAATGCTCAATTTGGAATAAAATAACTTTATTATCATTGTACTTCGTACAACATAGTACAGCATTTAGATATCAGAACTCAATATCCTAACTCTCTAACTATCTTCTCAAAAATGACATTTTTATTAATAGGAACTGATTGTTATGTATTTTAGCGAATGATCAAGTCCATCAAGTTAGCCCAGAAAAAGAGAGAAATGCCTAACCTGTCCAGTTGCAAGAGATAAACTCAAAATTGTTTGTAGATCTTGATTACCGATTCAGCTATTTATCTTAATTACGTTTGTATATGAGTTCACTTTCTTTTATGGTTCAGTGCAAAGGTCTGGTTGGATAATGCAGAATAAACTTGAAAATAATGGGAGAAAAATAATCAGAAATCTTTTGTTTTCTCCTGCAACTGGATGAAAATTATGGAAATTATTGTGATAATTGATAGATTTACATCCCTACTGTACTACTACCTTTCTACATTATTAAAGTTCTTGTACAATTTATTTTAAGTTACCACTGCATCCATTTTTCATTCTTCAATGAGTCCCTGGAGATAGCATTGCCCTGAGAAGTTTGACATTTAGCACAGAGAAAAGCAGTCTATGTTAGTGTTTCAACCCACAGCGAGTACAATCTAGCTAAAGTTAAGCACTTCTAAATCCACTGATTTAAAAGAAACAGTTTAAAAAGTGCTAAGCCTTCCCTACCAAAATCAATGAGATGTACAGGTACTTAACCTCAGGTAGATCATATCCTAAACCTGCTATTTTTAAACAATTAGGTTTAGTGAAAGTTCTCATTAGCAGCATTCAGTTCAATAAAGCATGGTTAAGTTTATTGCTACTCAGCAAAACACTCCGCTGTGTTGCTATTATGCAAAACTCTTGCCTGTCTGGAGCATGAGCAAAATCTGAAGTGATGCATTAGTGAAATTCAATTTGATGGTAAAGCTTTATGATTTACTGGTGTTATTTAGGCTGACACATTCATATTTTGGAAACTTATAAAGCTGTCACATTCATTATTAATAGTAATAATATACAAAAGATCGATAAGGCTCTCATGTTTAGATACTGTGCTTATATTATTGGAGGAGAATGAATTATTCAGACAGGTGTTTCATTGAATTGAACCTGTACAATTCATGGCAATTACATAGCCATACACATCACTCTGTTTTGCTCTCTTAATCCAATTTCGACAATTACAAAGATGTTGGAGAGGTTTGCTTTAATAAACTACTGAAGCAGCAGCCCTGCACTTTCATCCATTCAAACATTTTTTTTCAGAATCACTTCCATGTGGGAATGCACATTGCAAAAAGACATATAGCTGCCTAGCAAATAATGGACTAGACAAGGTATTTAGTAGTGTCTATGCTGTTTTGAGAAGGTGGGGGGAATTGTAGTCTGAAAAATAACTTCCTACAAGATCTGAAGGTCAAACTCTCTGTCTAGACTAGTTTAAATTGGTTGTTCTGAGATTCTCTTTGAAGTTATTCATTGCGCATATCTTGAGAGTCATAGTGATATAGTACATGTCAGAGATTGCTTGATGCTCTGGTATCCTGGATAGTAAACTGACAGAAAAGCTGAGGCCTAACCACCATTAGAAAATTGCTGATTCACCATGTAGCAAGCAGGTGGTGGCGAATTCAATTGGGGGGGGGGGTATAAAAGGAAAGCACTTCCCATGTGTTTTGGAGAGAGTGAGTGTGGAGTGGTGGGGGCTGGTTGGCATTTGGAAAGAGCTGTGAGTTGTTGTAAATATCTTGTATATATTGCAGATGAATATATAACATCTTCCTGAGTTTGGAATGAGCATCTGGAGTGTAGTTTCTTGTGTTCCTGCCACAACTACAAGGAGGGGAACTTGGATTCTCTCTGGTGTCTGCAGGGGAAGCTTCCAGGACTCTGTTAAGGAAACAGAAATCCCTGACATGACAAAGTCATGCATTAGTGCAATATAGAAAATGTGTATAGAAAATGAACACAAATTTCCATGTGGGAATGAAAAGCAACTGTCAAAATATTGTTTCTACACTACACTGATGCTGTTCTTTTTCCAGGGTTGTGCACCAGTGGGCCACCAAAACCAAAAGTTGTATATTGTTCATATCCACAGAGGACTATTTTTTCCACTACATGTCTCCCTAGGCTTCTGGAGATATCTGATGGCTGCCATATATCTTGCCAGAGTCATCAACTCATCTTATTTCTCATTTCACAGGAAGCAGAGAAAAGGTTGTCTTTCACTTGCTGCTGCGGGTCTTACTCCACATCTGATCCAGCAAGGCTTACTTGCTTATCAACTAGTATGACACGATGAGATTCAGTTCTTGGCAGAGACTGAAAAAGATATAAGCAAATGCAGTGATACCTTTACATATGAGTTTAATTAATTCTGTGACCAAGCTCGTAACTCAATTTGCTCATATGTCAAAAGCACATTTTGCATTGAAATGCATTGAAATACCATTTTAGATCTCGGTCACAGAACAAATTAAACGTATTTGCTAAGGCCCCACAGGGTTCAGGGGTTTATGGCAGCTTTTCCTTACTTTTTCCCTTGAGTGGCTCTCTTTGGGTCTCCCTGCCACCACCCGACCTTCAGAGGAAGAGGTGTGACCTTCCTGTGACCTTGGCCTGCCTTTGAAGCTTTCTCAGGCTCTTCTTGCCACCTCAAAGGCTCTCCTCAAGCTCCCTTCCCAGCCTTGCATGGATTGCTCTGGGCCTAAGAGATGACGGAGTCCTATGGCTGGTGGATGGAGCAGTCAATGCTCGGGCTGTTCTCTCTCTGTCTCAGTCTCCTGATGTGGCCACCGTCATGGAAGGGGCTCATAACTAGGATCTGGCTCAGATGTTGAATAACAAAATCAGGTAAGTGACAGCTAGTAATTGGAAAAGTTTACAACTCGTGATGCTGGTAATTCAAGGTCCCACTGTATTCTTACTGATTTCTTTATTACTTATATTTCAGCATATATTGTACCACCTCAGGTGGATGATTTAAAAGATCAACAAAAAAGTTATCTCATCATAGAAACCACACTTATGTCTGCCCTTCCTCATTTTCCCTGGGCATAAGGATGTGCTGGTCCGTCATGTCTTTATGCCACGAGGACAGCCCGAAAAAGGCACACAGTGGTTGGGAGCCCTCCAGAACACTTTAAGCTCGTGTGTGTCTTCCTTAGGCCATCCTCCTGACATAAGGACAGGTCAAGTGGTCCCATCCTTATACTGAGAGGCTGGTGATCTGTTGCATCCCAGGTCAAGAGGAGAGCTAGGGGAAAAACAGGCTACTGCTGAGAACTCTTCAGAGAGTTCTTTGATGGGCTACCGTGTCTCCAGGCTGAAAGGAGGATCCTCCCTCCAGGCACCACCTGCCCCAACGGCAACTGCTCCCACCCCAAAACTTTGGTCATGCCTGGTGTATATGGAGGAAATATGAAAGAAACTCCCAAATAAAAAAGTAGGGAGTTTAATTGTGGTAAATTCTTTCATATATATTTTGGCTTCTGAGACATAATTTCCTTAGATGGGGATTCAATTGGTCCCTAGTGGTATATTTGCAGATGGTAGAAGGAAGACAAGATGGAGGGCCAAAAAAATCACAATGAACTGAGCTGGGAAGTATGTGGCTCCAAAATGTAGCATAAACTTATGCCATGTAAATTTAAAATAAGGCTACATGAAATTCCTAACAGTCCCATTCCATTGATTCACCCCTTTTGTCATCTATACATTTTTTTCATGGTTAATACAGTGAAGTGACTGGGCGTGTATCCTTTTGCTTTCCCCATATTTCTCAAGGACTGTCTGAATAATGCATTGTCATAATCCTTTGATTTTTGAAATTTAATTCACAGCCTGGAGTGCTTGGCTAGTCATTCCATTCAACTGGCTTTTCTTCTTCTAAATGTTCTTCATCACCATAGCAAGCTCTTTAGCTCATTTCATTCTATCAAACATAGTGCTTGTTCTAAAGGTCATGTCGATTTTATCCAGACCTTGATATTTTATGTCAGCAGCTCTCAAACATCCATCTACAGAATTCAATATTTTCTCTATCCAACACTAATTTGAACACAAATAACAGATATGATAGGCTAACTTTCTGAGTGTGCCTTGAATGAATTTCTCACTCACTAGTAACAATTAAAAAGATTCACAGTGCTGAAGTCAACTGTTCAAAGAATCAGGCAGAAAATATTACATTTCAAAAAGCCTGAAATTCGCTGCTCTAAAAAGTGACACTCTCAAGTTAGGAACTGTGGAGATTGGATTGGACCTACCATTCAGCCTTCAGGGTCTCCTTGCATATTTTTTATCTGTACTAACTGGACACAAATTTTGAGATCTAAAAATGTGGTTAACATCTAGATGGGGATCCAAAACCTTCTCTAAATGCTTCTCTTAAATAATGGGCTGCCATCTAATCCAGGCATAATTGAAAAAGAACAAGCAAAATATACAATTAAATATACCAGCTTCAATTACCTATGAAAAGCAAGTAGATCACCTTTTGGAGGTGAAGGGGACCTCCAGCACCGAACCTATTAAAGTGGTGGTCCTTACCACTTTTTCCCTTTGGGCAATTCTGAAATGAATGTAACATTTCATGCTGAATATTCATGTCTAAACCGACATGGTCTGCATCTGTAATCAGCCTGTATTCCAAACGCTCAACAGAAAAGCTTCTGATGTTGCCCTTGGGGTTCAATCGCTGCTATGGTTTGAGACCTGCACAATGTGAATGTTATACAATCCCTCATTCTTAGTAGGATGTGCTGGAATCATCAGTTGCATCAATAGATGTGATTATGTGCACCTCAAGCTGCAGGGAGAAGCAGATATTATTACTATACTATTAATGTTATTGTTGTTATTAATATTATTAATATTAAATCTGATTCCAGCAGGGGTGGGGGTTATAGTAGCCCTCAGATGAAAACTTTCATCATAAAGGTGCTAGACTGGTCTGAAAAATCAGTTAAGACAAAGCATATAATGTCTATACACTGAAATAGCAGAAAAAGCCATCATGGCTAACCTCTAACTATGACTCCTGCCTAGATTAAAAATCCATTAAATCAAATACACCATGCTCTATTCACCTTCCACCTACATAACCTTTCCTTCTTGTCATCTAAATTGTCCTAATGCTTCTTTCCTATCTCTCAATCTAGAAAAGACATCTGCAGAGGACAGGAGCAAGGGAATGCACAAAACTGATATTTTGTTCATAAGGTGTTAATTTATATTTATTCTTTGCTGCCACCAATTAATATTCAGGTTTCTTTAGCTGCCACCATTTTATTACACCTCAGTCACCTCCTCTGTCAGGATTTTATAATGACAGGCCGCCTCTAACTATAGTCTCAATAAAATTCTTAGCTCTTCTTCCCTGAAGTCTCTTAACTATATTCGTCAGAGGTATCTTTCTATTAACAGTTCCCAAAACTATCCCATGGGGGGGGGGAAGTGCCACTGTCTGGCTCTCTCTCCCCCCCCCCCCCCAGTTCTTTCCTATGGAACATGTTCCCAGAGAAGTGTCCTAGCATGCTGCCAGAATGTTTTCTCCATGAAACCCTGCCTGAAGTTGCCTTATATTGTCTGTTGACATCCGGCAGGTTCCGTGGAGGAAATATCTTGGCAGTGTGCTAGGACATTTCTAGTACTCCTTGTGATGAGGTGGTGTGTAGGCTGAGCCATTGCACCATTGGATGTGTGCTGCAGCTCACTTGGACTCACCACAGATACTGCAGCTTCCTGGATTTCTTCAATGTCCTTCTCCTATGTCTCAGCAATGCCTTCCCTTTGAAAACAGTGCACAAGGACATCTAGAAGAACAAGAATTTGTTAAGTTGTCCTTGACTTTCCTTATCCTTTTTTCTGACCAGAGGATCCACCTGGGTTGAATCTGAGCATTCTCTAAGACATCAAACCTAGTCAAAATTATTGCCAATCCACTTATCCTCAATACAGAATGAGGACAATTCAAGTGATGAGTGTTTGGCATGTGACCCTTGCTCTTATTTTGGGTGAGGAGGGGTGTTCTCAATGCCCTGTTTAGGAACCATAGAGCGCCTAACCAATTCTAGCCTAAGAAACACAAATAAAGCTATGGACAAGGCGGTAGCTATTGTCCGCTTTTGGTCTAAAACTATTTAGCTGCTTGTGATTCCTTTATTTTATTACTTTTAAACTTATTTATTATGCAGTGCTTTTGTCACAAAATAAATAAATCATTTATGTCATTACACAAACTTTAACCAAGTTTCTACACACTTGGGTCCAACAAATTCATTTCTCCCAATGCTGCATACCATGGTTCCAGAATCAGCTTTATGTCAGGGTGCTTTTAGACAGCATCAAAATCTGCATTTTAAATGGGGGGGGGGGAGTGTGTGAAAAATCCTGGGATCCGACTGCAGGTCCCCACACAGACCTGTTAGTCCCGAGATTGGGTCCCCTGCCATAATCACAGGCTTTCTCTGTATCTAAACAATACGAAGCACAGACAGGAGTCATCTGGTGGAAGTTTTTTATTAAAAAATCACTCTTATTATGTGTTGGACTATGTATAGGCACATGTGAATATCTTAATATAAATAAAAGCAGATTCGTATGTGCGCATATGAGGTCCAGCACATAATGGAGGGATTTTTTTTCAAAAAACTTTCACTGGATCTCTCTCTTCCCCCGATTGTTAATTCAAGCTCTGTTTAATAATATAAAGTTTAAAATAAAGAGTTTCAGAGAGTTCTAATTGAGCTCCATTTGTGCTTCCTTTAAACCAGCTGTGTGTCTGTTTCACTGCCCGATCAGCTGATCATCTGTTTTGAGCTTTATAAAAGCACAGCTGCGCTGGAGCAGTCTCCACGAGGGGAGGGAAAGAAATCACATGTTTTTCATGAGTACAGGGATATACAGTGATGCGAATATGAATGTTTTTAGCCGGAATCAAGATATAAGCAGACCTTTTAAATACGTGTTTTTATCCGTTGCAACGAATCAGTGTCATTTAGCCGCTACACCTTTTAACCCAGTAACTTCCACATTTTGATACTGTATAGAAGGGCCCTCAAATACAGCTTGTTTCTATAATGGTTGTTCAATATGTCCAAAGTTGTGTGAACATAAGTTAAAAGTCTGTAGTTTTATTTACTTTGGTATTGTATATAATTGCCCAAAATACCAACTGTTAGAAGTTTAGGGATTAATTGTATCCTTTCAGAGGTCAATGAGGCATTTGAAGACTACAGAGAACCAGCTTTGAGATGGCTATCTCTTAGATAAATTAGTTGGTACTTTATCTTGATTATCCTTTAGTCTGTGATTCAAAGAAACTTAAGTAGTTAACCCCACACAGTCAATAAAAGCAGATTGCTCAGATTTCAATGAAAACTTACCTACTCCACAAGGGAAATCTACCTTTGACTAAGGGCTTTGCTTTCTTTTTTAAGTGGAAAAAATGTGTGTTGATTCACAGCACCAGCACTGCAACCCTAACAAAGGCCCCTTCTACACTGCCATATAAAATCAACATTATTTCTTTTGAACTGGATTATATGGCAATGTAGAATCTTAAAATCCTAGAGTTAGAAGAGACCTTGTGGGCCATCCAGTCCAACCCCCTGCCAAGAAGCAAGAAAATCGCATTCAAAGTACCCCTGTCAGATCGCCATCCAGCCTCTGTTTAAAAGTCTCCAAAGAAGGAGCCTCCCCGTCTAGGGGAGAGAGTTCCACTGCCAAACAGCTCTCACAATTAGGAAGTTCTTCCTAATGTTTAGGTGGAATCTCCTTTCCTGTAGTTTGAAGCTGTTGTTCTATGTCCTAGTCTCCAGGGTAGCAGAAAACAAGCTTGCTCCCTCCCCCCTATGATTCCCCCTCACATATTTATACATGACCATCATGTCTCTTCTAAGCTTTCTCTTCTGCACGTTAAACATGTCCAGTTCTTTAAGATGTTCCTCATAGGGCTTGTTCTCCAGACCCTTGATCATTTTAGTCATCCTCTTCTGGACACATTCCAGTTTGTCAACATCTCCCTTCAAATGCAGTGCCCAGAATTTGATAAGAGTATTCCAGTTATGGTCTGACCAAGGCAGAATAGAGGTGTAGAATGACTTCCCTGGATCTAGACACTATACTCCTATTGATGCAGGCCAAAATCCCATTGGCTTTTTTTGCTACCGCATTGCATTGTTGGCTCATGTTTAACGTTGTCCACGAGGACTCCCATGATCTTTTTCACATGCACGTACTGTTTTAGACCAAGATAATCCTGTTCAAATCAGATAATGTGGATTTTTTGCTTTGATAACCTAAATTGTCTGGCAGTATAGAAGGGACCAGAGATAGAATTTATTTTGTTATCACAACTTACAACTTACTTTGGAATCCTGAACACTAAATAAGTGTAGGCTGGATCTACACTGCCCTATGTCCCAGAATATAAGGCATTTTTATCTGGCAGTGTAGACTCATATAATCCAGTTCAAATCAGATAATCTAGGATCAGATCCTGGGATTTAAGGACAGTGTACATCAAGTTTAAAAAGCATTCATCCATTTCTGTCAGCACCCAAAGTGATAGCTTTTTCAAAAGTGCAATTACTTTTGAAGTTCAACCATTTCTTCTTGACTCCTGTTTTGTGTCCCTTTCCGTGTCAAAGGTTAGGAAAATTAGTCAAGGAACCACAAACACAAATGTAGGTACTTCACTTGCAATTCTACAGCAAAAACACTATATAGTGAAAAAAAATTAAATCTACTTCTTTATCAAAAGCTCAGTATTTTTGACCAATGCTTTTGGGTTTGGAAAGATCGGCCACTTACAAGAAACGTTGCCCAGGGGACGCCCGACTGAATTCACTCAATCTTCGGGGAGGCTCTAGCTTTATATATGCTGATGACCTTGGCCTTACAACACAAGCAAAAGATTTTGAAACAGTTGAAAAGCAACTCACCAATGCCTTGAAAGATCTCTCCAGCTACTACAAAGAGAACCATCTGAAGCTGAACCCTTCCAAGACACAAGTGTGTGCTTTCCACCTACGTAACCGCGAAGCCAACAGGAAACTGAAAGTTACTTGGGAAGGCCAAGAGCTCGAACACTGTTTCCATCCTAAATACCTTGGTGTCACCTTAGACCGAACACTAACATATAGGAAACACTGCATAAACACCAAGCACGCAATAACATCCTGCGGAAACTGACTGGCAGCGCATGGGGTGCAGACCCACAAGTAGTAAGAACATCAGCCCTGGCCTTGTCTTTCTCAACTGCTGAGTACGCCTGTCCTGTTTGGCACAAGTCCGCCCATGCAACGCAGGTGGACATAGCACTGAATGAAACATGCAGAATCATCACGGGATGCCTTAAACCTACACCTGTTGATAAACTCTACAAGTTAGCTGGCATTGCCCCTCCTGACGTGCGACGGGAAGTTGCTGCTAATGGTGAGAGAAAAAAGGTCGAACATTGTGAAAGCCACCCACTGCATGACTATCACCCTCCTCCCACCAGACTCAAATCAAGGAAGGGCTTCATGAGAACCACCACTCCTCTTGATGTTCCTCCAGCAGCAGCAAGGGTGTCCCTCTGGGCAGCTAAACCTGGCAATTCTAACTGGATGGCCCCCCACGAGGGTCTTCCTCCAGGGGCAAACCAAGAATGGGCAACTTGGAAGTCCCTGAACAGACTCAGAAGCGGAGTGGGCAGATCAAAAGACAACTTGGTAAGGTGGCACTACCTGGAGGAATCCTCCACCTTGTGTGACTGTGGAGCTGAACAAACAACTCAGCATATGTATGCTTGCCCACAATGCCCTGCCTCATGTACGGAGGAGGAGTTGTTTAAAGCTACAGACAATGCAGTTGCTGTTGCCCGCTTTTGGTCCAAAACTATTTAGTTGCTTGTGATTTCTTTTCTTTTTTTCCCCATTATTTGAAATGTACAATGCTTTTGACACGAAATAAATAAATAAGTATTTTTGACATATCATTTATATTCTCAGCACAGGCCTGTAATTCAAGCTATAATATTCAATAGATAGCACTCAGTTAACATATTTACCTCATTTGTTTATCATCTTTGTTCAGAAAGAACTGTGAACATACTTAATTTAGCCATAATAATTCTTTTTCCCCATTTACTAAAAACATTTCCACCTCTTTCCGATATTTTGCAGTAAGTCCTCCCAAGCAATAGTAAAACCAAGATATACAGCATGATATTGGAGATCTTTGGAAATGGAAATTTAGCACCTAAGCCAGCCTAGTAAGCATTACTTGTCAACAGTTTTGACCCTTTTTGCTTGCTTTTGGGGCTGTGATCTCAGTTTAATGGATGCACTTGACAGTAGCAATCCTTTACAAGTACTCTAAAAGCAGACATAAGTAAAACAACCCAAACCACATCCATTGTTAATAATTGATGCTTATTCAGCATTGGTGAGCATTGATTATAGGCTTAAAAGGAAGTTCTTTGCAATATTGATTTTGATGCTTTTGACTTGCTATATCAAGTCTGAAAACTCTGCACTCTTAATGGAAGTCGGTCACATTTCTTAAAAAATTAAGCAGCCTTGAAGCACATGTGATTCAATACTAGTCTCTACACTCTTTTCACAGCACAGACCGCATGTCCTTGAAGAAATGTCAAAAAAGTGTTACATTCTTCAGCCTTAAAAAGAGGGTATAAATTAATATCCATATCCAGGAGGTTTTGTTGAAAACTGAAATGGCTTTGGGAGAGCTGATTTGCATGATGTGAGTAATAAAAGATAACCTAAGCAATAAACATTCATTATGAATAGCACAAATGATAAAATATTTCTTCTCCATAATATTTTCTGCAGTTGGAAATATATAAAGTAAGGGTAAAAATTCTAGCTTGACTGAAAGAAAAGTATTGGTATTTAAGGATTGGAAAAAATGAATCAACTAACTACTTTATCAATGAGCAGTTATTTAGGAAGAATAAAAGTATTCTCTTCCTGCCCATTCGTTAACATTACAGTAGAGTCTCACTTATCCAACATAAACGGGCCGGCAGAACGTTGGATAAGCGAATATGTTGGATAATAAGGAGGGATCAAGGAAAAGTCTATTAAACATCAACTTAGGTTATGATTTTACAAATTAAACACCAAAACATCATGTTATACAACAAATTTGACAGAAAAAGTAGTTCAAAATGCAGTAATGCTATGTAGTAATTACTTTATTTATGAATTTAGCACCAAAATATCACGATGTATTGAAAATATTGACTACAAAAATGCGCTGGATAATCCAGAATGTTGGATAAGCGAATGTTGGATAAGTGAGACTCTACTGTACTTTCTTCTTAAATAAATCTTGTATATGTACACAGCTTTGAAAAATTGATTGGTTGTTCATGAAAAGCTTTTTTTTATCATGCTCTCTTTGGGAAACATAGTGAAAAAGCCTATGTTGTTTTAGAATAAACTACTGAATACAGAGTAAAGTGGAGAAGATGCCTACAGTCTTGTAGTACAAACGATCCCTAATACTTACATTTTCAAAATATCTCAGCACAACACAGTATAGTGAGGTAATATACTTGATCTATTGGCACATTGGAATTCCCTATGCATTATTTACCCAAATAACATTTGTAGTTTATGTGATGTACACAGATACAGATAATATTCCAAAGCAATATTGTTGGATGGGGTGGACGTAAGATACAGAGCTGTCCTTCTGTTGAAAAAAAAAGAGATTGGATTTATGGTTTAATAATCTATAGTACTTCATCTAAAGTACATGCAGGATATCCCAGCAACCTTTGCTATATTGTAAAAACAATCTAGCATCTAAAAAAGGTGACTTTGTCAAGTACCAAATGGGAATGAGGTCAGCAGAGAACTGCCCTGAAGTTCAACATTGCATTAACACTGAACAGTTTATTATAGCTCTAAAATTTAAAGAAGGATTGAACAGACTATGTCATCCAGTTATGACTGAGAGGAAACACTGTACTGCCAAGAATAATGGATTTGCCATGCTGCTTTCTACATTCATAATGCACAATTTCATTTTACTTTTTAGCTTTTATAAATCTGGTGCTTAACCCAGCCAACTGGCCAAGTTCTGGATTTGGATTATCATTTGGGAAAAGAATCTTCAGTGAAAAAAAACACAAATCTCTTCTTTGTAGCGAGCAAAGGGGCTAGTTTTATTATTAATATTTGGTTGAAACTTTGCAATTTCTTTTAAAGAACATGACATCTTGCTCTGTGTTTACAAGACTGTAAACAGGACTTACGATTACATAATTTTGAGATCACTTTTATGGTCATTACTGGTTAAATGTGATTCTCAAAACCTGCTTCTTATGTCAGGCAGTGCTCCAGCTGAAGGGTTTCAATTTGTGGAAAATAATGAATTCTGCCCTGTGAGCAATAAGTAGACCAGAAAGACAAAGGGCCAATGCATGCTTCCTCTTTATGTCTTCATTTTAGGGGTGATGTCCAGTCATTTTAGAGTTGATGTCATATGGATGGCTGCCCCTTTCATCAAAGTACGAAGCATGAGTTTGGGAGAGAAACTGACTTAAATCTAGATGGGTTTCATGTTTGTACTCTATTTTGTAGAGGAGCAGAATTTTGTAGCTGCAGAATTGGGATTTTAATGCTAATTGCAATTGCTATGCATGTCCTATGTAAGGAAATTCACTAAGGTGTTTTTATGTTGACAAGTTTATGTTTCTCTTGATTTCAGATGTTTTATCCTTATGGCATACACACACACACACACACACACACACACACACACAATGCTGATGTCCACATAGGAACACACATTAGGCCACATGGATGTCATCAACTTTTCTTGATTCATATTAAAATTTCAAATCAGCATGTTTGAAAATCTAAATCTTAAATCACTTCATAATATTCAATAGTGTACCACCTAAATGTAGAGCATTACATCTATTGATCTAATAAGATGGTGATGTAATCTATTGCTGTTGTGTTGCAGCATCTGCAAATTAGTCAGTACAGACAACCATAACCTTTATGTAATTGCTGAATATATATTCTGCTTACATTTTGAATTCACAATATTCAGGCTTTTGTCTCAAGAACACCACCTATTTCTGAAATTGGAACAGTGCTGTTCTTACAAAAGTCAATTCTTCTAGCCAAATAACAAAGGTTATTGTAGGTCAGGCTTGACTTGCGTTTGCAGTGCAATGTGTACATCTGCTTTGCTGAATATAGACTAGTTGATCAGACTTTCATAATAACAAAAGGAAGTGGAAGAGATTCTTTTAAACATATTTCCCCAATCCAATCATCCACAACCAACACACATACTACTGACCAAGCTTCTTCTTATGTTCTAGCAAAGGAATGATGCAAAAGTTCACAGATTTTAATTTGAATTTGCATCTTATTATTTTAAGGCTCTAGTGCTTAATTTCTGATGGACAGGATGCATGGGCTTGCATGTGTATAAACAAGCTCTTTCCATGCTGACTGGAAACCCTCTGGATCAAAGGAGGTATTAATTTGGTCAATATGCTCTTGCCCAAATATTTCTGTAATACATTGGGGATGCAAATCTTTGCGTATTTCATTTTCACACAGAAGAATGAAAAAATTCAAAACAATTTTCGTTGGGTGAGGCTATAATTGTTGTTTACTCCTGCCAAGATAACTTTGACTTATGGATGACCTTATGAATTAAAAATCTCCACAATCTGCTCCTATACGTTTTTAAAGAGAGAACTGAGCTTCTCTATCTTCTGCTACCAGTTAAGCAAACTATTTGATTTCTATACTTGCCATCTCGTGATATCTATTATACAGGCACCTCTTTGGTTGCTTGAAGAATATGTTTGCAATAAATACCTGTTAGACTTGTAAAATTCAGTAAGTCACTTTCCTGCTTCATTCTTCATCTTGTACCAATTTTTCCTACAGCCTTTGATCCTGAATGCTGTTTAACTCCTGTTCTGGTATGTGATCATTTTCCTTTTGGACTTCAAGTAGCTTACATTTTTTCTTCTTTTATTTTTATACGTAGAGCATACACTTGGATTATGGTGACAGGTTTTCCCTGAATTTTAATTGATATGATTCAGTCAGATTTGCATCATATTATCTGAGTGCTTTTGCTCTCCTCACTATTAATGCCACACAACTTCATTTCCTGAGTAAAATACAGTATCTGTTACTCTCTCTCTCCATTTACCTCTAGGTAGGGTTTGAGGGCAGATTTCCATTCAATAGAATGAGCAGAAAGACCTTCCACAAAAACTCTTCTACTATCTGATAAGAAAGTGCATTGGTTGTCCTGTAGACTGGGCAAAGAATAGCTGCTGAATGAGTTCTATGACATAACATGCCAATAGTGACATTTTGCTGTTGGAATTGTCCTGTTACTCATCTGAGCCAAATTAAAAGTGCTAGTCATAGCCTTTGAGTTTTTGAACAGCTTTAAATCCAGTTTACCCAAAAAGAGCACCCTCTTCTGTATACATCTTCCTGTACCTTGAGAAGAGTGTTTGTTTTTCATGTACTTCCACCAGGTATGTGGGACAGCTCCTTAAGGAACTTTTTTAGTATTTGGGCTTTCCAGTTATGAAATATCCTACCTGAGAGATCACATCGCAGCTAGATTGTGAACTTTTCAGCATATTCATTTTACTGTTCTTTTTAAAAGATCTTTGCAAGATTGTCATTTTCCATTGTTTGGTTGTTGTTTATTTCTTGATGCTATTAAACTGTTCAATATGTTATGTCTGCATTTTATTTTTGTACTTAAATGGCTTTAACTGTTATTTTTCCAACCATCAGGGGCACTTATTGCTGATGGCTGGTATATAAATGTTGTAAAGAAGGAAGTAAATAAGACCTTGTGAGGGTGAAATGTTGTTTTCACAGTGCCATAGCAGTCAAAAGCATAATATTTTTGCATAGACTGTATAAGTTGATACAAATGTTTTAAAGTCACATTAACTTATGTGATGTCAATAAGGTGTACTGTCCATTCAGAATGCTCCTGAATATTATCAAACATATCTTATTCAGCAATGGCTAAATGAATAGTATGGAAGCTGATCAACCCATTTTCTAACTTCACAGTATGTCATTACATGATTAAAGTAACAATTGCATTTGTGATGGTGTATAGATTGAGCTGCTGAAGGACTTGACCCTAAGGTGTGATCTATTTTTTTAATTCCTGTTTAATGATTATGGTGAAACTTTATTGCTTAATTACATCACACATCAATGAATTTTGCATTTTGATTAGACAGTAATTGTATGGAATGCTCTAGATCATTTGAGGACACTCCCATGAAGCATTTACAACATGCTGTGGAGTTCCAAGAAGGGCAAGCTATATGTTTTGACACAATTATCGAAAGTTTTGTGCATGTAAGCTGAGCTGAGCATTTGCATTTGAACTCCCATGCTGCTTTGTGGTGATTTTCCTCTGCTAAAATATATTTCTGAATTCACTATGACGTATCTCTGTCACTTACTGTGCAGCTGTGGCTGAACTAACAGCTGTAGTATCCTGATAACGTCTCATAAGAGGGCAGTATTATTATTGGCTTATTTTCATATTCCTTATGCTTTTGATGTTTTGATTTTTTGAGTTAGTAAAAATGATGCTACACATTCCAATGGGACTCACTGAAGTCTTTTACAGCTATCTAGTTCTTCTTGATTTCCTTCCATGCTGTTTTTTTTTTTTTTTTACCTTCACACTACAGTGTTATATTCATGCAGGTATGCTATCCAAGTATTTTTCTGTTGGCATTCTAAATTCTGAAAAAGCTGTTGTTGCCTGTAGATTAAAAAGAAATTCCACAGGAAATATATGTATCAAAACAGAAAAGGGTTTTAAAGTGCTGTTGCATCTGGTCTTGAATTCGAACACAGGACAAATACTTGCGTTGATATCTCACACAAGATGTGTCTGGGACAAATTAAATGAGAAATAGTATTAAATGAAAAATGAGAAATATACAAAGCTGTAGTATATTACAATTCTATTTTTAATACAAACATGAACACACCATTTATAAAATCAGGCAGAATTCAGAGTTCTTTACATTGCAACTGTTCCATATTGATTTTTATTTCCCAGCTTATTTATAGTTATCACAGTTATAGGGAAAGCTTGAATAGAAGATCCATCACTATAGGAAGTGATGATCTGTCACTAAGGAAATTTCGTTGCCATATGTCCTTAATGCTACAAAAATTGGACTGCAATGTTACATTTTACATATGATTGTGAAGTAGCTAACAAATATAGTTTAACGCTCTCAGCAGAAAATAAATCATACTGTATTGCACTGATTTTATTTACTTATTTTGAGTATTTATACCTTACTCTTCAGCCAAAAAGCCTTCCATGGTGAATTACAAAGAATTAATGTGATAGTTCCTGCCTAAAGCTTACAATCGAAGTACGACAGGACACACAGGGAAATGGGCATGACAGCGGAGAAAGTGAATAAGTTCATCAGACGCTGCCGGCTATCATCTATCTTAGAGTCAGAGCAAGGGCAGTTGAAAGGAAAGACAGAGGCTCTGACCAATTGCTTGGACCTAAATATAATGGAAGCATTTCTGATCGTTCTTCTGTTAACTCGGAAACTAGAGTAATGACACGCGGAATCCACAGGGATCATGGAAGTGTATCTGGTTGTTCTTCTTTCCTTCAAAGATCATAGCAGTGGAAGTTGGAATCTGGAGAAGGGACTCTTACCAGACACAGAATCAAGATCTGAAGGCAGCATTAACACTTGAGGTCTTATAACACATTCTAAATTACAGACTGCCTCTTAGATCAGTTCATATATTTACACTGTACTAGATTGTAGCAATTGGATCACTATCGAGCTCATCACATGAAAGCTGACAAAGTGAGGAAAAGCAGAGGGAACTATCTTCTTTCACTCCCAACCATAGACAGGTTGTCTTCAGGGATGGCAGCCATCCCATTTCCTTTCCCCGTCTTTCTCAACTTCTATCCAGCTTCTCTCTGGCTTCTGCCATTGGAAGGTCGGATAGCACTCAGCTCCTGAAAATGCAGTCTTCCTCTGTTTCCTTGCGCTGCCACAATGGAGTCACCAACCTCTAGAAGTGGCTTTATGTCATATGATGACCTCCGTGGGACTCCGTTTTGGCAGTGCAGAGAAACTGAGAGAAGACTGAGTCTGATGAGGTCCTAAGGTTGTTATAGATGTGAATAGTTTGCATCTTGGGTGTACTTCTGGATGCAAATCTGAATCTGAAAGACTAGGTTTTGCCAGTGACCAGAAGTGTACTTTCATAGTTAAGGCTTGTGTGCCATCATAACCCATTTCTCAAGACATCAGATTTGATCATTGTGAAATATGTCTCGCTTTCATCCTATTGGTATTACTACAGAACATTTTATATGAGACTGCCTTTGAAAAGTGCTCAGCAAATTCAAGTATCCCAAAGTGCAACAAGTAGATTGTTAACTGGGGCTGGCAGCAGCAACCACTCAGTTTCCTTGTGCCAACAACTCCATTAGCTGATGGTTTGTTTCCAGGCACAATTCAAAGCATGACTTATGAACCACAAATCCATATAGACTTATGGGAGGAGTGACAGTGAAGGAGCAGGAGGTTGCGAAAAGGAATATCTAGCTTGTAACTCAGATCTCTTATGATACATTTCTCAGAAATTAAGGGATTAGGAACATCGCAACTAAAAACCTATTAACAGACACATATAATAAAGGGAGTGTCTAGGCTGCTCTCAGAACATAAATTAATCTGGCGGGAACTTGAAGACAAATGATGGCAAAGAGATTATGGGGAAATGTTTTTCATGTCAAAAATAGACAAAGTATTTAAGGGATGTAAAAATAACCTGGCTAAAGATGTTATGAAGACTTGGGTTAAGTTAAAAAAAACATATTTCCAGGAATTTCTCCCCTAACCTCAATAGTTTTACTGGAAATTTCCCCAGAAGACATGAGAGTTAAACTTAAAAACAAAAAATTAGTGGTGGTGGAAATTGCTCTTTCTTGGAAGGAATGGATGCAAAATTCGATGGACAAATTTAATAAGCTAGAGCACTAAGGTGTCCTGAATTGGTTTGAGAGGCAGCAGCTGTATAAATGGGAAAAGGACTGGTTAGGTAAAAATCCCCATATGTAGAGAGTTAAATAAATATTAAGAATGGGCAAGTAAACTTAAAAAGCAAAAAATATCCGGGAAAGAATTAATTGGGAAAATATAAAATGGTTTAATTGATGAGGAAATAGGGTTGAAGTTGTTAGAAAAGGTATGGGAAGGAGATCTTGGGCCTCTGACGGATCTTGACTGGAAAAGGGTCCTAAAGTGGAGAGTGGTTAAGAATCTGTCATTAAGATTAAAAGAAAATGTGTAAATAGTCAAATGGAGATGGTATACCACACCTGTTAAATTACTTAGGTGATCCCTTGTTGTTAGAGTATGATGGCCTTCCAAGTTCTTGCAAGATGCCTGAGCGTGAGGTTTTTTTAATGTGCGGAGGTTGGTGCACAGCCAATCAACACACAGTCTTCACAGAGTGAGGGTCTCAACCAGTGTTGTGGTTAACATGATGACGGTGGCTTCTCAATCTGTTGCAGTCTTCTTCCCCCTTAACAGCTGTTGTACCATGTTATCTTCAGCCTGATCTGCCACTGAGGTCTTCGGATTGTGCTCGGTCTGGAATCTCCCGTGCCCCCCCCCCCCGAGTGCATGTCTCTGGTAGTTACGCCCACGGTTTCATTGAAACACGCAATCCCCCTCACCACAAGGTGACAATCCATTGAGGGGGACTAGTTAAATTATACCAGATGGATAGGAAGCAAAGTAACCTCTGCTGGAGATGTGGCATGCATAAAGGGACATATTTTCACTTATGGTGAGAATATCCTCAGCTGAAGAGTTTTTGGAATGATATATTTATAGAAATAAGAAATATTATAGGATTAAACATTGTCCCGGATGCTAGGTTAGCATTACTAATGGATACCTGAAAACTGAACTTAGAAAGAAGAAAAAAGAATAGTTGATTACTTTACTCACATTGGCCAGACTTATTACTGCAAGGAATTAGAAGATAGTAACCAATCTCACAATGCAAGAATGGTATGGGGAGGTAGGGAACATAGCTTTCCATGATAAACTATAAATGGAAATGAGGGTGTTCGGGGGGAAATTAATAGATCAGAATTTGATTCATATTGGTTGGTTTTCATTAAATATATGTTAGAGAGTAATAAGAGAAAACAATACAACCTTGTAGGTCAGGAATTTTTGATATGACATTTGTTTACTGGTTGACGTATAAATTTATGACAAAGGAAATGATATTTGTTCAGGCCTTTGTGGTGGGGTTATGGGTTTGTAAAATGTCCATTGTTTTGTGTTCTGTTTACACTGTAAGCTGTTAAAGTATGTAAATCATTCTTTCCATTTCAAATAAAAAGAAAACAAATTAAATTTGTTTTGATTTACCAGATTTAATAAGTGTTGGTTCCCTGAATTAGAGGTAGGGTTAAATTATAGCTAACTGCAGTGGACCTGTCAAAAATAGGAGCCTCTCAGAAAATGAACAAGTGACAACTCTGATTCAGCATTTGCAGGATTTGAATACACACGAATTCTCCTAAACACTGTTAAGGGAGTTAAGTTCTCAAAGCACTCAGCCTGGATGGACAAACTTATACATTTAAGTTCCTCTGCTATTTCAACTTCTGTAATGAAATTCTTACTTAGTTCTAATTGGCCCTCACTGGAATATTTTGTCTTTCTCCAAATATATATTCTCCATGGAAATTTAATTTCGTCAGATAGAATTCCAGGTAATAACAGTAGAACTGGGAGTAAAAAATGGAATTTCTCCAACAAATTTCATATGTTTCTAATAGCTCTTCATTGATATATTTTTCTTTCTCTTCAAAGGAGTATTCCTCATGTATTTTTTTTTTAAATTCTTGTATGGATTCTGTATCCCTTGACCAAAATGCTTACAGTTGCTTTCTGCAATTTGGATGTGATTTTATTTTATTTACTAGCTTGGGTACCCAGCGATGCCCTGGTGATTTGAAAAGGACCTTGTTTGTTTTTGGATCTTAGGTAATATCAGTTTGGTCATATGTTACGCTATTTCTTGGGGGGGGGGGGAACAGTCTTTGCTTTTGTTTTTTATGAATGCTCCCAGTAGAAAATGCATAAGGATGTGGGTGAACTACAATTCCCACAAATCTTGGGTCAATCCTCCCAAAACTCTCACAGTTGGCCATGTTGGATCTCTGTGCCAAATTTAGTCCAGATTCATCATCTACTGGGTTCAGTGTTCTTTGGATAAGGGTGCATACAACTCCCAGATTCCCAGGGCAATCACCCCGAAGCCCCACCAATATTCACAGTTAGTCATGTTGGGTCTGTGTGACAAGTTTGGTCCAGATCTGATGTTGGCTGGGTTCAGTATTTTCTGCATACGGGTGAACTCTAACTCCCAGATGCCAAATTCAATCACCCCCAAACCCTGCCAGTATACAAATTTGGCCATGTTGGGTCTGTGTGGCAAGTTTGGTCCAGATCCATCATCGGCTAGGTTCAGTGTTCTCTGGATAAAGGTGAATTACAACTCCCAGATTCTCAAGGCAATTTTCCTGAAACATCTGTCAGGATTCACAGTTGGCCATGCTGAGTCTGCATACGGGTGAACTATAACTCTCTGATGCCAAGGTCAATCACCCCAAGTTGACAGCATTGGCTCTGTGTGTCAAGTGAGTTCAAGATCCATCATTGGTGAAGTTCAGAGTGCTCTTAGATTGCAGGTGAACTATGCATCCCAGTAGCTACAATTCCTATAAATCATGGTGAATTCTCCCCAAACCTCTCCAGTATGTTCAGTTGCTGATCAATTCCTCTGTTTGCTCTGTGCCATAGAAAAGAGTAGGAAAGGGCTGAGAGAGAGAGGTGATTGGTGGGGTTATTCAAATGGAAAGAGAAAGGAATGCTGGGATGTGTTCACTGTAACCAGCAATGTCCTGGAAGGGAGTAACTTGGTGGCTCCTCAGCACTGGGAACTATAGCCTGTTTGTGGAGGCCGGAGACTGTCTGTGTAAGCGGACACCTGTGCCACATACACACATACAGATTTTCACATACGGATTTTCACTTTTATTATGTGTATAGATTTTAAATTTTTTTGGATTTTGGAATGTTTGCATATACATAATGAGACATCTTGGAGATGGGACCCAAGTCTAAACATAAAATTTGTTTATTTTTCTTAGACATCTTATATACATAGCATGAAAGCAATTTTATATACAACATTTTGTATAGTACTATAGATCATTGGAACACATTATGAGCTATCACATATATTAATAATATGAGTGTGTGTATTGTGTGGGTAAAAGACTCCACTCCAATATGACATCTTGGCTGCACACTAAAGGTTATAATTAGAGAATCTACAAATAGTAGGTCAGTAATAGCAGTCTTTGCCTCTGTCAGCAGTTTTTCACTTTTCACACAAGCCATGTTAGCTAATTGGATTAAGTGTGTCTCTAACGCTAATGTCTGCAAATGGTGGCTAAAGAAGGAACTGTCATGTGACACCTGGTTTGTGAGTTAAGAAATGATTAACAGAGCTAATAAATGTAAATTAAATATATAACTCACACACGTAATTAACTATGCCTTATTTCCTTGATTAAAAATCTACTTAGCACTGATAATGGCTCAGCTTAAAGACTAGGTTATCTGAGCCTGGAGAAGGTTTTCTTCATTAAGTTCAGATAACATTTAAAGAGACAGAAAGGATTTGCAAGTACAAAATTTTTGAATTTAAAAGGTTGAATTTAATTTATCACAAATTTATGTGTGTTTTGACCATTCATATAACTTCTCTGCTATGGATACACTTGTGTGCTCCTTTGTCTATTAAGGTTCAAAAGGTATTGCACTCCTACTAGGGAAGGCAGATTAGGGTTATGTATATGGAGATTATGATTGATTGATATCATCTATGCATCATCTTCTATACAAAAATTGCTTTATTTTGCACTTTCTAACTAATGTGGCTAGTCAAAACCCAGAACTTTATTTGGGAATTCTCCAATTGTTGAAATGGATCTCTCTGATATTAGGTGACTATCAGGGAAAGGTATGAATAAAAATTGCATATGCTAATGATATAGACACTATGTCATTAAAATAAATGTATAATGAATATATGTATAATGAATATAATATATACACATGCACATATTCCTCAAGTATTTCCTGCACAATAAGAAACAAGCATTTTTGTTTTCATTCTGATCTCCTTGTTTATTTCCAATTAACACTAATCCTAGCTCACACTGTTTCTCTGTTTCTCCTTTTTCTTTCAGAGGTGGTTCGAAGTGTCCAAATATTCCTATACCATGGAAATGTATTTGCCTTCCATCTCTTAGCAGCATTGAACATTCATTGGGTTTTACTGTTTGAGATTTAGTGGGTACGGAGGCTTACCCTGGACTATCTGTTAGCTTTTAATATGTATTATAGTCTTATATTGTGTTCTATTCTTTATGCATTGTCTCAAGCGAGAATAAAGAACAATTAGGAACTGTATATTCATAGCAAATCCCCAGTCCTCTTCCATGACCTAGAAAACACTGTGCAAGAATAAAAAATATTAACTAAAAACATGTTTATTGCATAAAGAAAAATAGAAGTCTGAACTGAGAACCAGAAAATCCTTTTTAAAATATCACCTTAGCTCATCCTCACCAGGTGGCTGTGACACCGAACACAACTGTGTGTACTCTATAAGGGAACTAGCAGAGCTGTGCTACCTTTTTAAAGTACCATTGAAGATAATGTATGCAAAGTGCTTTGAGCAATTAGGAAATGTATTGTTAATTCTCAAATCCATACATATTTATAAAGATGCACTATTAAAATTTTATGTAAAAGGAACTATTGGATAATGCTAGAGTTATTTATGCTCCCTTCTGTGAGTGCCTAAACAGTACAATTACTGGTATAACTTAAAGTTACACTATCATAATTCCCCAAGAAGATTCCAGTCATAATGTGCAAGTAAAATGTATGTTCTCACTTCGACTGGATTCTACTCTATCATCATCACCATCATCACCATAGGCTATCACTCATGGCTGATCATGGTTGCCTTCCAAGTGTAGAGTCTTACAAGTGAGTCCGTAGGTGACTATAGATACTAGGGCAGTACAAAATTATCATTAGTCCTCATAAGTTGGATCAAATTCATTAAATTAGTACTTACGATGTGATATCCAACACAAAAAGTAAGAATCAAAACTTACCCAATACCTTTTTGTTTGAATTTTATAAACCTCGGAAGCCTCCCAAAGTCAGTTTCACATTCAGAACAAGCAAGCAAAGCAAAGGCAAGAAGGCTGCTTTTCCTCTTCAAATTAATGTCCTCTCACCATTAGGAGAGGAAAGCAGCAGGAAAAAAGCTGATTCCCACTCCTAAAGAGACTAAGAAAGCACAAAATTCTGAGAAATGTAGTTTGGGAAGGCGAGGAGCCTTATGCTAGAGAATTCAAAAGGCCCTGCCCTAAACTACATCTCCCAGAATTCTGCTCAGCATCAGAAAGCCCCGATCAGGATGGGAGAGATTTGTCCCTCCATAACAGCAGCCAGTCATAGTTCCAATAAATTGTTGAATCTGAAAGAAGAGGACTGACTGATACATCTAGTAAGTAAATCTCTGGGCTGGGATGGGAAGAAATCCCTAAATGAAAGTTCTATCGAGTAATATGAGACATTCAATGAAATAGCTGTTGTGGCTTTTTAAAAAAGTTTTTGTCAAAGCTTTAAAAATTCCCTAAAATCAGAAGATGTGTGGATATTTCTAAATGTTGGGGGGAGTGATCTCCTATTATCTTGTTTCATTGTATAGAAAATTCAGGGAGATTTATTTCTTATGTATTATTTACCTTATTTTTAATCCTGTAGGGGACTCGAGGCAGCTTACATACGTCAACCAAAGACGACTCCGTGTATTCTTCATTTTTGTTCCAGCAGTACCTTCCAAAAGAAGGTGTACTTTTCCCCTCCTTCAGCTGTTCCTCTTCTATTCTCCAGGTCTCTTGGAGCACTGCTATATCGATGTTAAAGCGCCCTTGCAATAATAGCAGTCCTGAGTTCAGGGCATTCATTCTCTGTGTTATTTAACAGTGTCCATATGTTCCACATTCCAAAATTCATTTCTCTTTCTTGACTGCAAGATGGTGACCCCTCTGGATACAGCAGTCCAGTCAGGGATAAGAAAAGCAGACTATGTTTAGGGCACCTTTTCTAGCCCTTTAGGAGTGGATCCTAAATATGGTTGCTCAGTCATGCATACAGCTGCTGGACTGCTCAGCTGCCTTGGACCTTGAGGTAGAATGACTGAATCCATATCCACCACCCATGTGCCCGTTTGTGGCTAGAGGCTTCGGATTTTAGTCTTCCTCCCATCTCCGCTCGCTTATTGTCATGGAACATTTGTAGGTTTGCTTTCCTTTTTCTTGGAAGACGCCTATGCCTGGATTTGTTTTATGTGTGGAGATCAATGCACACCCAATTAACACACAGCCTTCACAGAAAGGGGTTCAGATACAGTGGCATGGTTAACCCAGTGGCCCCATATCTGTTGTAGCTCTCTTCTGTCTTCATAGCTGTGGTAACATGTACGATGTTTGATAGCCATATACAAATATGTAAGGGGAAGTCATAGGGAGGAGGGAGCAAGCTTGTTTTCTGCTGCCCTGCAGACTAGGACGTGGAACAATGGCTTCAAACTACAGGAAAGGAGATTCCACTTGAACATCAGGAAGAACTTCCCGACTTTGAGAGCTGTTCGGCAGTGGAATTCTCTGCCCCGGACTGTGGTGGAGGCTCCTTCTTTGGAGGCTTTTAAGCAGAGGCTGGATGGCCATCTGTCGGGGGTGCTTTGAATGAGATTTTCCTGCTTCTTGCAGGGGGTTGAACTGGATGACCCGTGAGGTCTCTTCCAACTCTACGATTCTATGATTCTATGATCCTATGATTCTATTGTCCACCTGCTCCGCCATTGAGGATTTCAGATTTTGCCACGCTTAGAGACCCCCATGGGAGCACATTACTCCAACAGCTTCGCAGGTTCACTGGATCACATAAGCCCCTTCACCAAGATAAGGGGACAATCCATCAAGGGGCAGTCTATCAGCATCCCTCCTGGGGCACATGGAAACAAAAATGCAGTACAATCCTGGTCATAGCAACTTTGAAGTCAATTCTACTAAATTCTATAGGACTAAGTTGATAAAGGACTGCAACCAGGAAAAATATGTGGTATGCTTATGAACCAGAGACAAATAATGTAGCAGTTTCACATGTAGTCTTAGTTAAGGCCAAGTAAGCTCAGTCTATATTCCCAACATAGTCAATGGACAGAGAGTGTTTATCTTAGTGTCTCTAAAGAGGGCATTCCAGAATGTCTTCTATCACATAAACATATAAATACAGACAGTTCCTGATTTACAAACATCCAATTTACAAATGATCCATAGTTAAGAATAAGGATGAGACAATAGGAAGTGAGAGAAATCTACCACTATGAAGGAAAATTCATTCCTGAAAGAATTAACGTGCGGAAAAGCTGTCACCAAATCCTTGTTTCCACAGCAAGCCAAAGTTTTTATGTGAATGTGTGTATATATTTGTAAGTGTGTGTACACAAACACACACACATGGCTGAAAGATGAAAACTCTTTTACAAAGCCTTATTTGTATATTTCCATCTGTAACAATATCAATCAGAGATTATTTCTGAATATTTCTCCATATTATCATATTTTTACATGAGCATATTTTACACAAAATCATGTGTCTAGGGTCAGATAATGTGGATCCCATAGATGTTTTGTTCATATGCCTATTATTTAGAATGTGTTACCTATATTTTTACAATGATGTGCTTTTTTTCTTTATTAGACACATGGTTATCAGTCTATTTTACTGTAATATGTGTCCATGATTCCATCTGACTTCTTATCCTTATGTGTGATTGTAATGCTTTGTTTTAATTCTTCAGTCTTCAATCTTTCTTTCCTTCCATCTTTTCTTTATTTTCATTTTTATTAGAAAAGAATATGATACAGCCTAATAATTTGATAGATACGTTCTTGCAGATTGTGTGTTTCATCTATCATGAATTCTATTAGGTGACAAGAACAATGAAACTTACAAGAGTTTTTGATATAATTTACATGCATAATAAAACACCTCAGCTACCTCACCACTGCAGTGCAGAAAAATGAGGGGGGTGGCACAATTGGTCTACATTGTCTCACATATAGAGGATCTTCCAGAAGTAAACATTGCCAAATTAAGAATATTGGACCAGAGAAAGAGAAAAGATACATTATTTTTGGACTTCAACAATCAATATCCAGCTGGCTAGAGCAGTTCCTAGAGTTGTAATTCTAAATAGGGTTTTCCCCCAACCTCTGAGAAAGGAATAGACCTATTGTCCATCTGCAGTGGAAATAATTCAAGGAAAAAAATCAAATTGTTGAAGATCACAATATATTGGAGAAGAGGGATGCTCATTTGGCTATTTTTCCTTGATTGTGAAAATCAATAATTATAGTAGTTTTCCACACTGCAAATACTCCTCTGCAGTATTATCCCAATATTCAAAAATCCCAAAATTTATTCTGTTGTTGTTGTTGTTGTTGTTGTTATGACCAGATTTGAGGGGAAATGACTTGATTTATAGGAGTTTTAGTTCACCTACATCCAAAGAGCACTGTGAATCCAACCAAAAATGTATCTGGACTAAACTTGCCATGGATGATGAGACTTGCAATACCTTCATTCACTTCTAGAGACCACTGCGACCCCCACGAATGATGGACCTGGACCAATCTTTATGTCCTGGTGTAGTTTGGGGAAGGATGGACTACGGACAATGGGATTTGCAGCATTTTCACCCGATTCGGTTCCCACAGACCACTGCAAAACACACGAATGATGGACCTGGACCAGACTTGGCACACAGACTCCCCATGACCAACAGAACACACTGGAGATGTTTGGGGACATTAACCTTGATGGGAGCAGGCCCAGCCCAACATGGAGGCCACTGAAGCGCCCACTTCGGGTGCACATTCCCGGGGGCGCTGTTGAGGTTCCCCCTGGCGGGGACCATGGGCTCGCTTGCCGCCGAACAGGAAGGCCTGTTCGGCAGCGAGCGAGCTCTCCCGCTGCAGCCTGGCTGGCTGGGCAAGGACAGCCAGGCCAGGGTGAATGGCATGGGAGGCGGGGTCACGTCTGGGCGGTGCCCCACCTCCCACATCGCACAGCCACGCCGCGCGCCCTGGCTCTGCCTCCCACGCTGCGCAAGAGGCGGGGTCACCCTGCATGGGTGGCAGGGCCAGGGTTTGCCCCGCCTCCCGTGCCACTCGCCCTGGCCTGGCTGGCATGGCCCAACCAGCCAGGCTGCAGCGGGAGTCCTTCCAAGCCACAGTGAAGGCCTAGCCAGTCTGGCTGGGCCTTCGCCGAGGCCTGGAAGGACTTTCCTACCGTAGCCTGGTCGGCTGGGCCAGGGCGCACGGCATGGGAGGCAGGGCCATGTCTGGGTGGTGCCCCACATGAGAGGTGGGGTCAGGGTGCGCTGCGTGGGAAGCAGGGCCAAGATTGGCCCCGCCTCCCATGCCACTCACCCTGGCCCGGCTGGCCTTGCCCAGCCAGCCAGGCTGCAGTGGGAGTCCTTTCCAGGCCACAGTGAAGGCCCAGCCTGGGCCAGGGCACGCGTGGTGGGAGGCGGGCCTCCACCTGGGCAGGGCCCCGCCTCCCACATCACACAGCCATGCCACACCTCCCACACTGCGTGAGAGGCGGGGTCAAGGTGCATGACGCAGGAGGCGGGGCCAGGGTGCTGGAGGCAGCACGGGGGGGCTCAATTATTATTTTTTTGCTAAACACTTAAAATTACCTCGGGCCGGTTCCGGATGGGAGTTATAGTTCACCTGTATCTAGAGAAAATGTGACCCCCACCAGCAATGAACTGGGGCCAAACTTGGCACAGAGAAGCCCCATGACCAACTGAACATACTGCAGGGGTTTGTGGGAATTGACCTTGATTTTGGGAGTTGTAGATCACCCTTATCCAGAAAGCACTGAACCCAGCCAATGTCAGATCTAGACCAAACCTGGCACTCAGACCCAAAATGGCCAACTGTGCATATAGGCGAGGGTGGGAGGTGATTGACCTTGTATCTTAGAGTTGTAATTCACCTTTATGCAGAGAGCCCTGAACCCAGCCGACGTCGGATCTGAACCAAACCTGGCACACAGACCCAACATTTACCACTGTGCATACAGGCAAGGTTTGGGGATGACTGACTTTGGCATATGGGAGTTGTAGTTCACCCTTCTCCAGAGAGAACTGAACCCAGATGACAAATGCCCTTTTCAAATAACCTGGGCATCGCTGGGTCTCCAAGCTAGTAAATAAAGAAAAATAAATCTTATGTTCGCCTAGGCTGTATATAAGAACTTGGCAAAAAGACTCATTTTCTCTACCTTGATCTTTTTTCAGGAATAATTCTAGAATTAGGCTATCTCTTCCTATCAACCTAGCCTCAGTATGCTCTTTAGGTCCTACAACACTAATGACTCCCTAGAAGACTAGAATAAATGACTGAATCCTACCATAATGCACTGTTTAGATAGATACAAAAAGTCATTGTTTCTGCAGTCAGACTGGATATTTGCATATCATTTTCTCTTGTTACAATGTAAAAGTTTTCATTTAAAAAAAAACATTCCCCAGGCAACGGAGCAAATTGTTTTCTTACCTCATCTTAGAAGTCAAGAAAATAAACTCTTTCTTATAAACAACAATTAGAACAATGAATTAATTTCTATTTTAATTAAACGGTGATCTCCACTTAGCAGTGATTAAATTACAAGAGCTAGATAAATTTACACAGCAACATTTAGTTAATGTAATTAGGGATGGCACTACTTTCCTTTATCACCACTCCAAATAACAAATGTGTTAGATATCATGGTTCCTTTGGCTTAACTTTTCTTCATTTGATGGCCAGACAAAGGTATTTGCCATATGGCACATTCTTAATAGGCTTAGATCATTCTATTTTTGAAGTGCAGACAATCTGAATTTCAAAAGCTCATCACAGTTGCATAGAGACATACCCCCAAATTTTTACTTGCTGCTTGAAACCTAATTTACAAAATAACTTTGCAATGCCATTCATCACAGTGGAAACTTGTGACAGAAAATGCATTGCCCAATACAGAATTAAGAAAATCCTAACCTCTGGCCTATAATCCTTTACCAAAAAATGTGGAGAGAACTACCTTCACTAATAAACTGGACAAAACTCAGGGCCCTTTCAAACAGCTGCTTAATCTGGAGTAAGGAAGCGAGATCTAAAATCCTGATATTTTAAGGAGAGTCCTCACACTGACCCATTAATCCCGGAAAATGGTCTTATGGTGTTCCAAAAGGTTTGGTTAATGCTGGTTGAAGGAAACTGCAAAAGGTACGGGACATACCCCAGAAAGTTTCTTTCATTTTTTTCTTAATGATGCTCCAAGATGTGCTGCACCTCATAAGCATTTTGCCAATGCTTATGAGCACTAATATGCTGATGCGGATATACCAAAGTGCACACAAGCAGATTTCCTGTCATCATTTCTCCCCACCTTCCTGGAGCCTTTAGGTTTGCTCTCTTGAACCCTGTTTCCCCTTGGGGTCACTTGCCTGCTATGCTGTTGTCCAATGAGTACATTCCAGCTCTGTTCCTTTCAGAAATATGAGAACTAATGAATGATTGGAGAGATTTCTCATGGGAATTGCTTTCCTCTCATGCTTCCATTTAGCCACCTATGCTGTGTGTCTGTGGCTCAATCTGTTTACATCCCTCGTTAGTTGTCTTGGGATTTTAAAATGAGGATAACTGCTGGAGCTGTCTATACCAGTGTACTGCAAAGAAGGCTTATTGTTTTGGGAGCATTGGGACATATTGCCTGATATCAGATTTTATGTTTTTTTTATACATTCCTGCAATCAAGCGCACATTTTCAGTCTGCTTTTTTAGTTAGCCCGACCCCCTTTATACCACTTTCTTCCTGGTTTTGGGGTCTGCTAAGATCAATAATCAAAGCCCCCTAATTTTCAAACAACTTGGTTTCTACTATGCCAGGTTTTTGCAGACTTTGGGGTGGGGGGATGTTACAAGGAGAAGGTACATTCTTGCATCAGAATGTATACCTTCCTTTTTAAAACATCTAGTTTTATTAAAAGATTTTAAAAGCTACAATAAAAGTTAAAAAGAGAATTAAGATAAGAAACCCAAAAAGTTACAAGAAAACAGAAAAAAAAACAGAAAGGCAGAAATGGAGAAGAAAAGAAGAAAAATGAAAACAACAATCTACCATAGTAATTTATATCAGTCAGTCCAAGTAAAAAAGCCTTGGGTCTTAACTGGGTATTTTTCCCCAGGTTTTTTTTTTCTGGATCAACTTATGGATTTGATTCCCATATTTCTTGGCATAATTACATGTCCCACCACATATGGTAAAATAACCCCACTTGTCATTTACAAGACATATGTGCCTTCCTGATGGTATCTGATACTTATGCTATCTGAAAGGTGCAAAATAGAACAATTCTGAATTTAAAAAAATGTCCAGTGTAGTAAATTCCTCATGCATCCTACACAAAAGACAAGAGATTTCACAAATACAAGTGCACTCCACCCAATCTGAAATACAGAATTTCAACCATCTGTATGCATGCAGGAACTCTGTACAGATTTGTTTTGTATTTGTTTGTATATATATGTGTATATGTATATATGTATATATAGCTTCTGGAAGAAATCTCACTTCATTATTTAAAATAATCATTTTTTGCAAAATTTCTAGAATTCTTTAAAAATGCAATAATTACATTTCAGGATGTCTAAAACTTAGAATTAATTGCCATTTTTATATTTGTTCCTGAATTCTCATATTCCTTATCAATGTGTTGTTGGATATTTCCCTTCAAATTCAAAGTAGAAGCTTCCTTTTTTACTCATTAAATTTGTTAGCAAAAGCAGGACAAATAATACTAAAATCTGAATAGTATAGCATGCTAATTTATTTTCTTTTTGCCTTTTACAAACCACAGCAGAGGTTCACAACAAAGAGTTTTTTAAAAAACTGGAGAGGAGAGTTAAAACTAATATTTAAAAGAAACACTTTTTAACGCCATAATTGGATTGTGATAAGTAGGAAAATATCTCACTAGTGGACCTATAGTAGATCAGGCATGACACAGAGGAAACAGATTTTAGAAAAATAATGTAATTGATGTCCAAAGGTCATGGAATATCTGGAAATCTGCGCTTAAAAAAAGTTGATAAAAATTAAACTGGAAATGTCTAGTTAAGAAAATATATGCAAAACTTATATGCTCTGCTGCAATCTAGTTCCTGATTTCTTAATTTGCATTCTCACTATTTGTAATTATCTCCTTTGAATAGGAAGTGAGATTTCTCTGAATAGGTGATAGGGTGGGTTGTGCACAAATGTCTGGAGCTGCATCTCAAATTAAAAAGAAACTTATTTCCCTAAGAAAGAGACCTGGGGCTCTGTGGACATCAGAATTCCAAATTAAGCACATATTGGTGCAGATATTATGTGGTGATGCTAAAATTAATAACATCTCATTTGGCACTAGAGATGATGGGAAGAGCAGATGAAGCAGACAAGGTGATTTTTATTCCATTTGCTGAGAGAACATAAAATCATTGAATGAACTAATCAGAAAAATGTGAACGCTGCACAAATACATCATTTGCATGTTAACTCAGTTAATTTAAGGAATCTTTCATTCTCCCAGTGTTTTCTGCTTCCTATGAAGTACAACTGGACATGATCTGAACCAACCACAAGGTCAGGACAGAGTGTCAATAATTTTTTGCCTCAAGCCCATACATGTAAAAGTTCTAAATGTTCAAGTTGAACCAGAGAGATTTGCAAGACCAATAAACTGCAGTACATTTCTGAATTGTACTATGATTGAAAGTTAGATATATTAATAATGTTATATTGGGACTTGTTAAACCAGTTTCAAATAAGAATATTACCCAGTTTCTATTTTATTTTATTTTATTTATTTGCAGTATTTATATTTCGCCCTTCTCACTCCGAAGGTGACTCAGGGCAGATCACAGAGCACATATATATGGCAAACATTCAATGCCATTTATACATTGACAGGACAGACAATTGTACATAGATAGGATATGTAGGCTTTTCCCCATCTTTGACATCTTGGAGGCTTGCACTTGGTTCCGGCCACGAGGGGAGATGGGGCTGTCGCTCCATCTCCCTGCTGAAGAACTTTGTTCGTAAACTTCCTCCTTGATCGAATTGCCGGCATTTTTCTGGCATTTCCTTATGGGTGCCTTAATACCTCCCCACTTATAAGTGGTACCTATTTATCTACTCATATTTTGCTTTCAAACTGCTAGGTAGGCAAAAACTGGGCTAAAGGCCAGGAGCTCACTTTGACCCAGGCTTCGAAATGTCAAGCTTTTGATTGGCAAGATTTACTGCAGCTGGTGTTTAACCATCTTAGATTAAAATATAAAGTGGATTTGAAAAATCATGTTCTTAGTGACAATTGAAAACTTTTCCCAGCTGGAGTTTTTAGAGATTTCTACAGAACTTTTTTTAGTCTACTGAAGACTAACAAAATACCCTTCAGGGCACATTCCCTCTCCTCCCAGTTCTGACTAGAAATTGGTAAGACATTCCGTTGGTTTATACTTGTCAGTGAGCCAACCTAGTTTCGACTTCCTTGAGTTAACATGTATTATGATATTCAAAATATTTATCTTGGTTTACATAACCTTGACTCTTGCCAAGATCTGGGTCACTTCAGAACCATAATGAGAAAGAGGGGGTATTTCTGTTCCTGTATCTCCCACAGGTGGTGGCAGTGTCATCCCTCCCGTTTTGACTCCTCAGAGATTGACCCATAATAAGCAACTCATTGCCTGCCCTAATCCTGTTCTGTATATTTTCTCCTTGGAGGCAGATGGAAGTCATGGAATGGAAGGAATAGCTGCTCCTGATTAGCTAGCTGGCCTTCAATAACACACACACACACACTTTCAGGGGGAGCAGCACCTCAGGGAAAGTACAAAGCAGATATAAATAGCCTTTAACTCTATACTCCTAGTGACTCAGTTACATATGCTCAGTTTGAATCTCTTTGTTCCTGGTGCCATATGTCCTATCTTAATTTGGACAAAAGACTCACAATTAATATTCTGCTGTCACACTTTTTCAAATGCATTTAAAATGATCAAATTTCTCTCTCCTTCAACATTTCTCCTTTGTCCTCAGCATGTTTCAATTGCAGAAAACTTAATTCAAAACCAAAGTAGTGCTTTAAATCAATTAACCCAAAGTGACAGAGAGAAGCACAGGAGGCAGAATCTTGCCTTTCATAGCAGGTTCTGGCAAAAGCCAACTGCTACAGCATCTTTTAGGTTGTGTCCTTCCTCGTTTATTTATTTTTCCCTATTGACCACAATCTGATGTTGCTTTGCCTGGTTTTTCATATTTGATATATTGAAGAATAAGGGTCCCCAATGGCACAGTGTGTTAAAGCGCTGAGCTGCTGAACTTGCGGACCAAAAGGTCGCAAGTTTGAATCCAGGGAGCAGAATGAGCGCCCGCTGTTAGCCCCAGCTTCGGCCAACCTACCAGTTCGAAAACATGCAAATGTGAGTAGATCAATAGGTACCGCTCCGGCGGGAAGGTAACGGCACTCCATACAGTCATGCCGACCACATGACCTTGGAGGTGTTTATGGACAACGGCGGCTCTTCAGCTTAGAAATGGAGATGAGCACCAACCCCCAGAGTCGGACACGACTGGACTTAACATCAGGGGAAAGCTTTACTTTTACTATATTGTAGAATATGTGGTGCATGAATGTTAAATAAAATGCTAACTGACATGGCGATTCAATTTAAATCAATTTGTGAATGAATTCATGAGACCAGATAGGTACCAGAAATGCAACGACCTGTTCATTCATACACATTGGTTCTTCAACTGGCTTGGTTTTGAAAACTCTCTTCTTTAAAACCTCCCCAAATAAAAAGATTTTAGCCTGCTGCCAAAAATATAGCAAGGAGGGGGCCCATTCTAGCTTCCCTGGGCAAAAGGGGCAGCCACTGAGAAGTCCCTCTCTCACATTTCCAACTGAGTTGGCAATGGTGGTTGGACCAAGCGGGACCTCTCTGGAGGATCTCATACCCTTGGCAGGTGTATAATCTGCCAAATAGCCTGTACCTGAGCCATATAAGAGATCAATCTTACCCCATGGGAGACTGAAAGATGGATTCCCTTTCTCATCTCCCTAGTCAAAGAGAATGCTGAAGTTCACATTGCTTGACTCAGAAGTACTAGAGAAGATAATTCCTATGCAGATTGAAGTTGTGTCTTCAGTAATACAACCTATTAAAAGATAAGTCCAAGAGATTTGAGTATTGTATCAACTCAATCTGCTAGATGATGCTTTGTTACATTTACAGGATCGTTTAGCATTATGGATTTAACAATATCTTGACAACAGACCCCCACCTTTTCATAACATGTATAAGACAGCAAGACAGAGATATATACAAAATTTCTTTGTGGATCAAATTAGGATCAGATATATTCAGCCCTCCTAGAAGGGGGTCATCTGTTTTTTAAAAAAAAAATACAGAGACACGACTGTTTGGACCTGAAAAAAGACTTTGACTTGAAACCATCATGCAGATCAAAAGCTGCAGTTCAAAAATGTGTACATTATGACAAAATACAAAAAAACTATTATTATAGGAAATGATTACATAAAATACATTATATGGAGAAAAGTGCTTGTCAATGTCTTCATGTTCAAGAACGTGCAGAGGTAACAGAAATCTGGGGGTTAACTTTGTATATTTTTTGAATACTTGTAAAATGGTGCAATTGTGGATTGAAACAAGTTTATAAAAATGGAAATGAGAAAATCAATGAAACCAAAATGTGTCTCTACGCTGTTCCCATAGTTTGATATTTTTCCTCCTATGCATTTTATAATTTTATGGCAATCCAATTAATCTCTAAGGAACACTGAAATGCCATAAATAATAGCTGGTAGTAGAGTTATTGTACAACAATCATACTTTATACTAAATCAAATTAAAAAGCATTTATCAAGGCTGTACTTAGATTTTGTCACAAACCACTTTGATGCCTACTGTTATGACAATTCTGCATGAATTTATAATGATTAGTAATTTTACATTATGAGACATCAATTTTAGGTTTTAAATCCCTAGTGATACTGTTATGAATTAATTTTAATAACACTTCTCATGGTACATTCATAGCCTATTATTGTGGATGTCATAAATAGTCAGGTGCCATAAGGTTCTTTTAATTTGAATGCAATAATTACTTAATGGGCAGTTTTTATAGCTAAAATCTAGATACCTTTTTCCAAGATGAAGAGCACTTGACAACTTCCATTAAAATTCTGGTAATTCAACATCCAGCACCACAAAAAAATGTAAAATCACTTCTGTAAATGGACGTAATATGAAGTGATATATGTGCACACGTTTGACATTTTCACATTTAGATCTTCAGGTGAACATCAGTCTTCCTCCAAACACAGACTAAGAGCTTTGGGGAACCTGCCTTGCCTACAAGAGCCTCACGAAGCCCCAAAGTTACATTTTATCTCCTCTGAAGAAGACTGCCTGCTTTGTTATGTTTTTTTTTCAGTATATCATCATACACATTTTTCCTGATAAATTACATTCCAAGCTCTGAGCACATGGTTATCCAAGGCTAAAAGAATCTATTGAGCTTAATTTAAAAAGAGTCATAATGGAACAAAATAAACAATTTCTGCTGAAAGAGTGCATTCCATACTTGTACCAAATGAGAAAAAAATAGTAACACCAGGAAGTTGCTTTTTAATAAGCTAGACCATTACACTATTTAGTAGGGTTGGGCTCAAATCCTCTTTCATCTGTTTCTTTCATGGTTTTGTACTGTTTGTCCATTAGGATTGCACAGAATGGTACAACCCCACGGGAACAAAAGAAGCAGTGAAACAAATGAAGAAATGGAACGGTAGCTGTTTGGTCAGCTGATTTTCATCACTTGGCTGTAGGCCTGGCAGCCAGGGCCTATGAGCCATCAAGTGCTTGATGCTTGTAGGCCCGGCTTGCAGGCCTACAATTGAGTGCTGAGCGCTCGATACATTCTAGTACATGTTCTGGCTCTGGCCTTTTGGTTTAAGTAATTAGTCCATAATGACTGTACCAATAACTCAGGCTATTGACCAGAGGGCTCTCAGTGCAAATTACAGCTTCAGCATTGTTTGAATGCTGAATTATGTCCACTTTGGGCAGTTTGCCAATCTATTCAGTTATGAGGTCATTACCCGGTCCTCTGTTTTGTCATGCCAACCAGTCTTCATTGACTAAATATCAGTTTTGGGCAGTAACTTCCAAGGCACTTGCTAAATAGGGTTTGAAGGGAGTTAAAGCATCTCCTTTTATGAACCACCGAAAAAAGACTAAGATTGTCTGGGGAGGTCCTGCTCTTGGTCCTGCCACCATCACAGGGACATTTGGTGGGGACGAGAGAGAGGGCCTTCTCAATGTTTGGCCCCCGGCTATGGAACTCCCTTCCTGGTGAGATTAGATCAGCCCCCTCCCTCCCCCCTGTCCTTCAGAAAGATGGTAAAGATGGCTGTGGGACCAAGCCTTTGTGGAAGTGCAATGAGGAAATAATAGGAAACCTACTCCATTGAGCCAGCGTGGTGTCTTGAGTTGGTTTAAACAGCTAATTTTAAAGTAGATATAACTGATTTTAATGTTTGCATATATTTATAGTTATTTTATGTCCCGGCATGGAAAGTTGCTGTATATGTTGTGCTCCATTCTGAGTCCCCTTCAGGGTGAGAAGGGCAGAATATAAATGTTTTCAATAAATAAATAAATAAGTTTGTCACACACTGTTTTCACGTTGTGGCTGCTTCTACAGCAGTGGTGGTTGGCATCGATATGTAGGGTATTTGAGCATTTGACATTGGAGATCAGTGGCTTTTTGCCACTATGTTTAGCCATTTTCTCACTACATCTGTTTCTAGGTTGTTGCCCGGGCTCATGCAGCAAAGAGTCCTGATTGGTGGCCACAATTACATCTTCTGGGCTGAGCGTCAGATGCACTGGAGCCATTTTGGATGTCATCTTGCTTTAAGTAGACGTGCCACTATCAGATGGCTTGGCTGGAGGAGCTTGTGATGACACAGCTTATTGCCCCATTGTTTAGTCAGAGTCGTGGTCTGCCTCCTCATATTTTGATTGTGCATCCTGAGTACAATGACCTGTGTCTTCTTTCTGGAAAGGCACTCATTTTCTGGGTAATCAGATATGGGTAAAATTCAGGCTAAAAAGCCTTACACAATTAGCATGGTCAGCTACCATTTCTAGACAACAATAGCCCAGGGAGGGTGATAAATGCTGCCTAGACTTGGCTCAGAAAAGAGTCAATAAAGAAGTTAGGTGTGCCATGATTAAAAGTTTGGGGTTTTACATTGCTCACCCTGAGATTACTTAGAAACATCCCAAGTTGTTGCGGTGTGATGGAGTTCACCTTCCAGAGATTGGGCTAGAGCTGATTCTTGTGGATTTGCAACATGCCCTAAAAATGATCATATTTAGTTTTGGTGGGGAATAGGGGACACAGTGAACATTGGTCTTCTATTTATGGCAGGTATTGGGGAAGGTATGATTTGGTGTTTCACTTACTGGCACTTTGAGTGTTGGATGGTAATTTTGAACCTCCCTTGCGGATCAAGCAATCTGGGGGAAGGGGGATTAATCTCCTGTTTTTAAAGCTGGTCTTGGGGTCTTTGCCTTAGTCAGAAGTCAAAGCAACTTTGGGGACTTAATTAGGGACTTAATTGATTAGCCTTCCAGTATATAAGCTGGACCTTTGAGCAACCATGTTAATTGGGGATTGCTTTTAGGGATTTTGGTGTTTCACCCAGGGCAAGCTGGGGGCTTGATTCAGGGGTTGCCGATTCCCTCAGCTGCTCCCATATCAGACCGCTCCACCAAATAGTTATTTGCTAGTAATAAGAAAAAGCATAAAATAGTTAACTAGTCAATAAAAGCTGCTCTTAGTTAAATCCACTATTGTTGCCTGGTCTCCTATTTACCTGGTTTGACACCAATGCCTAATTTGTCACTCAGTCAATTTTAATTGCATCAGTAATATAATCTTTGTCGCTCAGTTCATGTTGCTCCTTTTTATCAGAACAATCATTTATATTTTGAATTACTGCTATTTAACACATTGCACTTTTCTGATTTTTAAAATTACGCAGACTTCATTGATTTCTTTATTAGAATTTACTTTCATGTTTCTGTTCATATTATTTCTGCACTGAACATTTTTGATCAACAAATGGACACATTTCTATTGACCCTGTGGTGCTTAATTTTAGTTAGACTTTACCTCTTAACTGACTCCACTTGGCTGCTAAAGTCCAAATTAGTTTTCCTGATTAACAAAAAGTCAAAGAATTTAACATTGGAGGTTTTATTCATATGGGGCCAAGTAAACAGGTAGCATTCACTGGTGGAATGTGTGCTTATCGCTGAAAAATAGACCAAGTTTTACCTTATAAGGTAGGTCTTATGGGAGATCATTAAACATGAATTGCTGTCCTCATTGATAGCTTCTCTCCCGAGTCTTTCATAGTCCAACACAAGATGGATCCTGTCATGGACGAAAGGCAGGATATGGAATAAAACAAAACAAAATAACTTTGTATTCAAAACATGTGCTTCTCCACGGAGTCACATTTGGGAATATTTTTAAGAAGCAAGTATGTCCTAGTTTCAATTGTGTGGCATTTCTCCAACCTACATGCTGTCTAATCCTTTTTCCTCCCTTGTTTTTTCTTTCAGTTGTGCAATTGTGTTTTTGTCCTATCTCGACATTCATATACATTTTCCATTGTCACTTTCTGTGTTGTGCATTCATTTATGCATGTCTTTCCATATACACATTTCTGTATATTTTACTGTTCCTCTGTTTTTTCATTTTATGCATTTTTAGCCCTTCACAAATTTAAAATATGTGTATTATTTTATACATAAGAAATGTGCTTCAAGGCTCATAGATTTCTTAGGCAAGGCCTATTTGGTTTTAACAAGGAGATACAAAGTTTGTAATTTCAGTATGAATATTCTTTTCTGTTCTTTCCTGGAGCGCAACATTTACTGGCTTTAACACTCACTGAAAATTGTAGCAAGGAGGTTTTAGAACGGCAATGAAATTCAAGACAGAGGTGAATCCAGACAGAGAAGGATGTGGGGTTGCATTAAAAAACGATGCATTTTGCAAATATGATATTTATGGAGCAGGAGTGAGTGACTTTTGGCCTTACAGACAATGGCAGCTAGTGACCTCTTTATTAGTAGAGTATTAAATCTGCTGCCTATTTCAGTGCAAATTTTAAAGACACTATCCAAGGTGCTGAATCTAATTTGGGAGTACGATTCAACACCTAGAATAGCTCCTTTAATGTTTTGTCTAAAACCATCCAACACTGCCTTCAGGTGCTACTTTAACCACCCTGCAGTACTGGCTAAATTGACTAGCGCCCATGACAGTAGCAACAACTGAAAGGCTTCATGTCACCCACCTATATCCTAAGGTATGGAATATCCTTATGTACCTTTTCAAGGTGATTAGAATGCTTTATAATCATCTTCATTGTGGATGCATGTCAAAGTCTGAAGAAAAATAATAATAACAACAACAAAAGCTGTACATAAAAGAACATAAAAGAGAAGAACCCCAGCATGTCATATGGACAGCATTTATGCCTCATCTGGTATTTATATGTGTAAATACTTTGTATTGCTTATACAAATATTACATAAGACAACTTCAGCAGATAATGCATGACTACAAAGGTGCTAAAGCAGCGATTACAAAAAGTACAAAATACCAGAAGGAATATGCCTCAGGCTGTAAAGGCTATCTGAGAAGGTAGCCAATTCATTTAGGTTTTTCATAACAGTACATTCACTTTGGCAATATAAACTGGTGTATTTTGTATGCTAAACGCTAAGCAATTGCTCTTAAGTGAATTACAGTGCTTTCATTTTTTCATCACTGGAACATTTAACGAACTGAACACTAACCCAAAAGATTACACTGATAAGAGTGTGTCTTCAAGGAACTAATGAAAGCAAAACATTATGCCCACAGAATGAGTCATTTTCGGATTATATGGGAACACATCCTGAAATTTTAATGTGTGGATAATAGGATTTTGAGATATTTAAGTTAACTAGTTAAAAAAAGCACACTTATTAAAAGAACTGGGACAAATTTCATCTGCAGCTTCTTTAGCGTCTCTAAGATATGGAGTATATCTGGGAAAATCTTGCAAAGTAGAGTCAGTTTCATAATGAACAACTGTATAGATTGTTCCAGGGGATTTTTTTTTGCAAATAGTGTAATGGTAAGATTTATTGTTGGGTATCGTCCAGTAATTCCTTATGACAAACTTACCATAAGATTTTCTTAGCAGAATTTGTTCATAGGGGGATTCTGACTTGCCCAGGTTTACCTAGTGGATTTCCAAGGCCAAGCATGAATTTCACAGCTTGTCTCACAGAGACCTAGGCCAACATTCAAACTAGTACATCATGTTTATTCTCACAATGGAAAGATGGGTTCTCTTAAAACACTGTAGTTGATTAAACAATTTATGCAAAAGCAAATGTGGTTATATTGTGAAATGAATAGATACTTTCTACCAGCAATTTCTGTGCTTGTGATTTACAATATTTGGCCACATCTCATCAGGATCAGAAAATACCATATACCTTCCACAGTATGAGTTATGCATAGGAGCCAATCCCAGCACATGAGTCTTGTCTTTGTAGGCAGAAACATAATTAAGAAATGTTTGAATTAATAAATAAATTCTAACCTGCCTGCTCACCTCTTTGTTCTTATTCAGCAACTTATAGTCATATTCATTTTAACAATCCTCAGACCAATACCACCCTTTGAACAGCAGGAAGCAAGCACATTTCATTAGATTTGTGGCTGTATGAGTAGCTAGAAACTTTTTGTTTGGCATTTTTCTCACACATATTTGATATGAAACAATGTGATTGACCAAAGTTATATTCAAATGTCAGTCATAATAAACAGCTAGTACCTGCAAAGATGCTAACCAATGTTTTACTCCTAAATTGTTGTTTCCATTTTAATGGGGAAATTGGTTTTAAATTTGATTTCCTGTCTCCATCCATTGTTGTCAAGCTTCTTGACGTGCAATGTATGAGCCAAATTTGCTGTTGCAGCATGCAGTCTGTGTAGCAGGATCAGTAGGAACATGCAAAATATGATTTGCTGCCTTTTCCTAAAGCTATACACTTGGGTTCATATTCAGAAGTTATACTAGAATGGTTTAGAATTAATCCTAATATCCTATTACTGTTAGCATCCAAGTATGCTAAGGATATTGTACACTACATTGAATGCCAAGGAGAGTACTGGATAGATTAAATTCTGGAGGAAAAAACCTATGAGCAAAAAGCATGTACATTCAAAACTGAATAACAAGCAGAAAATTTCACATTCTGTGAATATTGCAAAGTCAAAGCAGAATCGTACAATCACACAATACAGAGTCTCTGGCCAAAGAAATTTATTGAGAGCTATTCAGGATTTGCATTCTCAGTGCCTTTCTTCCATCAGTGCCAGAACATGGACATTATTTTTTGTACTAGAGCGAGCAGCCAGCATAGTCAGTGATTATATTGGCTAAAAGTTATAATCTAAAAAGGTAACTTTTCCCACTCTGATCCATGAGTATATAGTATATTTCACAGAACATGGTACTATTTCACTGATTTCCTTTAGCACAGGGTGTAATCCAGAAACCTCTGGAGGGTCACATATTCCCCACCCTTGAAATAAATAAAGTGTCACATGCCTTTAAGAGTTAGATGATTCAATGATGTCAACTCTAGAAACAAGCTTGAATCACATAGGCCCCCTTCTGTATTGCCCTATATCCCAGAATCTGATCCCAAATTATCTGCTTTAAACTAGATTATATGATTCTCCACTGCCAGATAATCTAGGATAAGAAGGTAATCTGGGATCAGATTCTGGGATATAGAGCCAGTGTGGAAGGAGCCTGAGAGTGTCAAATGGTGGGAACAAAAGTAGAACAACATATATGGAACAACATTCATGCAGTCAACCACGAAACCCTTGAATCACCCAAGCAAGAAACACACTTAAATTATGGCTAAGGTCTATATCAGTTATGCCTAACAAAGGGCTTTTCTACACTGCCATATAATCCAGATAATCAATTTGGCTGACTGCATCCCCTTGTACGAACCTGCCTGGGCCCTGAGATCTTCAGAGGAGGTCCTTCTCTCAGTCCCACCTCCATCTCAAGTTCAGTTGGTGGGAACGACAAAGAGGCCCCTCCTTCTCAGTGGCTGCCCCTCGACTCTGGAACTCCCTGCCCAAGGAAGCCAGAATGGCCCCATAAAATAATAATAATAATAATCATCATCATCATCACCATCACCATCTTCCTTGAACGGGATTATATGAATCTATGCTGCCATATAATCAGTTTAAAGCAGAAAATCTGGATTAATCTGATAGCGTAGAAGGGGCCACAATGTTCTAGGCCCCCTTTCTATCCTGTCCAGTATATGTCTGTGTAGACTAGTAAGTATTGCTTTGCCTGTGGATCAGGGCATTGAGGCCCCTTCTGTGCTTCCATTAAAAATCCAGGTTATCTGATTTGATAATCTGAATTTTATGGCAGTGTAGAAGGGGCCTGAGATCCAGCAAAGGGCCCAGGCCTGCAAATTGCATTCATGTCAGTAATCAGTTTTCACCTGGGTTGGTTCATTGTTCTAAGTTGGACTGGTCACAAACATTTCTCTAATAGAATAAGATTGACAAATTTGCAGTAAAAATGAGCAATGTAATATTAGGAATTATTGAATAGAATTTCTCAATTAAATAGATAGCAATTTAATTTTGATTTTACTGTAGCCACCTAGAAATTTTAACAGACTTTGAAGCTAGAAGATTTCTTTAAAACCACTTTAACACAGTGTGTGAACACTCATTAGGGCAGAAAGGCAATAGGTGTTAATGAGTCATTTTATCTGTGGCTTATTTCAGTTACTGTTATATCATTTATCAGTATGACATGGAAATTAGCAGAGAACCCACAGATTGTCTCCACAGGTCAAATCAAAACCCTTAATTTCAGAGCCGAAATCTCACCTCTTGTTATACATGAAATTGACTTATGCCCAAGTGTATACAGTACCCATGTATTAGGGGAAGATGGAAAATAATTAAACCAGTTCATTTTTTCTTGCTTTTGCAATGCTTTCTTCTTCATTTTTTCAGTAACACATATTCTCCAACCATCCCAGTTTGGCAGGGACAATCTCAATTAATTACCTATTGTCACACTTTTTCTAATGTTTTGAAAAGGTTGTAGTTTCTCCTCCTCCATTTTCCCTGTTTGCCTTTTAGCTTAGTTTCATTGGTGTAAACTGAAGCCAAAGTTCAAAAGTACTTTTCTATTAATATAGTATGGAGTAAGGAGATGAGCAGGAAGGATATTGCAGAAGTTTGTTCAGAGAAAAGCAAACTTCTGCAAACTATTCATAGATTGTGTGTTCTACCTAAAAAAATAAATTTTGCCATTTATAATTTGCATGATCACATTCTAATGTTGCTTGTCCATATAGGCCCTGGTTTTCATCTGTGAAATGTTAGAGGTATGGGAATAAAGAGGGATTTATTCAACCCTACTCATTCTAACCTACTTGCTAGACAGCCTTCATGCTATTATAACTTCAAACACAATCACAGTTAACTTCCTAGAATAACTTTGTCACTGTGAACATGTAAGCCCCATCAATATGCAAAGTGATTCTGGGAGACAGTGGAAAATGGAAGCATATTGTTAGATGTATGAGCATGTGACATACGCTCTGCCCTAAACATCCTTATCATTATCTAACCCATTACAATCAAGTGTGTTGGGTGACATTGTCACAACATTAGTTAGCTCCTGGAACTCACACTTAGAGGAGGGGGCCCATTGAAGTTAAAATGTTGTCACTCTTTGTCTGGATGAAAACTTTGTATATGATAGCCATCGTAAGATCTCACAGAGGCTGCAACCACATGAGAATAGTTAGTTTGATGAGATTAGGCAATCTTTCAAGAGGGTTAGCTTTTGTGAGATTTGAGCAGACTATATATTGACCTGCTTAGCTTGGCTCAGTCTCTTTTAGCTACTGGCTTTCTAGCACCCAACATTGCAATTTGCCTGTCTTTGAACCATTGCTGGTCACCCTCAGGGGCCAAGAATGATTTTTTTCATGACACTGTGGCATGTTGTTCACCTTCCCTGTTGACAACTCATGGAGAAATAGGGAAGAGTGAGAGAATGTTACAGCATATCTGGACAAGTGTTACTAAGTATGAGAGTATTTTGAATGTTACATCTTATGTAATGATGAGACAGATTAAGGTGAGTGAGATGAGTCCTCAACAGGGAAAGGTTTTGAGGCAACACAAACTAATCTCTTGGGGCTAGACTCTTTCTTCCATAATCAGAAAATAGCTTAGGATCAAGCCAGACTGGAGCACCACCACACATAAGGAATTTGTAATAGTGGTCAAATCAGTTCTGCAGGCATAGATCTCCCCTTCTCACCTTCAGATTATATAATGGTTATGCAAATAGAATCATAGAATAGAATCATAGAATAGAATCATAGAATAGTAGAGTTGGAAGAGACCACATGGGCCATCCAGTCCAAACCCCTGCTAAGAAGCAGGAAATCTCATTCAAAGCACCCCCGACAGATGGCCATCCAGCCTCTGCTTAAAAGCCTCCAAAGAAGGAGCCTCCACCATGGCCCCGGGGAGAGAGTTCCACTGTCGAACAGCTCTCACAGTGAGGAAGTTCTTCCTGATGTTCAAGTGGAATCTCCTTTCCTGTAGTTTGAAGCCATTGTTCCGTGTCCTAGTCTGCAGGGCAGCAGAAAACAAGCTTGCTCCCTCCTCCCTATGACTTCCCTTCACGTATTTGTACATGGCTATCATGTCTCCTCTCAGCCTTCTCTTCTGCAGGCTAAACATGCCCAGCTCTTTAAGCCGCTCCTCATAGGGCTTGTTCTCCAGACCCTTAATCATTTTACTCGCCCTCCTCTGGACGCTTTCCAGCTTGTCAACATCTCCCTTCAACTGTGGTGCCCAAAATTGGACACAGTATTCCAGGTGTGGTCTGACCAAGGCAGAATAGAGGGGGAACATAACTTCCCTGGATCTAGACGCTACTCCCCTATTGATGCAGGCCAGAATCCCATTGGCTTTTTTAGCAGCCGCATCACATTGTTGGAGTCCATTGCAGTCCATTTTAATACAATCCAGGAATCACTCTGTATGTTGACACAACTGAAAAATGTTTTCCTTTCCAGTTCAGGTGGCTTTTGTACACAGAATCAAAGACCAGGTAACAAAATTTCTAACCTAATAATTGTGTTATGATTCTTCTACTATGATTCAGCCTTCCTCCACATCTTTTGGTCTTTAAAAGACTCTTGAGAAAAGTCTAGACAGGGTCATCCTTCAGCTCTGGGGCATTCCCATGAATTTTATAAGCTTTCACCAGGTAGAAACATAGCTATTGTGCATGAAAACCTCTGTACCTCTAAGGTGACTGCTAATTGACAGCAGCAGACAATATTTTTACTACCTCCCAGGGATATACTCTGTACTGGACTCTGGCTTTTGAATTGAACAGCAAAGATTGGCATGGCACCAACAATGCAGTACATACTTGGATCAAGCATCTGCTGTTTGAATGATCACTAATATCTCAATGGAAGGCAAAGCTGAATGGAAAACAATGGACCAGAAGGAGGAAAATATAAAAGGAGTAGAATAATATTCTAAGAGAAAACCCCAAGATGATAGGTCAAAGTGAGTTGAACATATTTCCTATCGAAATTCAGGCAAGGCACAAAAATACCTGAACTGCAAAATAAAATCATAGAACAACTTTCTATTTTTACAGTCTGTAAGAAAGAAAAGACTTTAGTTATCTACACACTGTTTTGGCGTCAAAGCATTCCCCATGGGTGGTTGCACAAAAAGAAATGGAAAAAGTCTTGGTTTAACTTTATTCTCATTCTCTCCGTGTCTGGAGGGTTCCCCTCCCCTAACCTGTCTGAATGTTTTACTGTTTCTTTTATATCAGTTGTGGAGTTGCACTCCCCTCTCCTTTCTCTCCCCTCCTCACTTTCCTTTTGTCTTTCTCCCCTGCTCCCAGCCCCGGAGATGCTGTACTTTGCTTAAAAGGGAGGGGAAAAACTCACTTTAACACTCAGAAGCTTCAAAGTGCTTCAGCAGTTTAAAATGCTTGTAGGAGGCTTAGGTTATGACACTAGTGCAGCAGCACAGCTGAACTCTACTATACATATAAAAAGAAAATACAAACCTTATTTCACAGGGAATCTTGAGGTTGCTGGAAGCCCTTGTTAGGAAGGGAATAGCTGTTGCTGGGTGGCAAGGAAATGCTGTTAAGTGGAACTGTGGATAAAACAAGTCATTTAGTTTCTTTCAATTGCTGGGGAAAACCAGCTGTTAAGAATTGTTTTGAGGGAATTAGGATTTGTGTTCCAATGCTGGGATGGCTTCAAGTAATTTGGAAAATATCTCAAAAGAGTGTGTATGGGACACATTTGGTCAAGTGAAGTTGTGTCACTGCAGAGCTGCCAACGTTACACTGATGGCTCTATTTTGAAAATAAACAATGTTAAGGACAGGACCATTGATGTTTCAGTATATTCACAGAGACATCAGTAATGGGAATTTGGCTCTTGGCAAGTGGTAACTCCACAGTCCATCTCACACACTACTTTCCTAATACAAACCAGCATCAATAAAATGGAACAGTCTTGGATTAATGTCCTTGTGGCTCTCAAAGCAATCATGTTTTATATGCTAGCAAGGAGGAACCAGTCTCTTTATGAGAAATGCATCTTGTTCCAAATAAATGAAGTTTGTTGGGCTTTATGATCTTGTTGTTTCTTAGAATCAGGGGCCTAGGTACATGTGAAATTAAATGTGATGGTTGAACCATCAAACAAATAAAAGAAGAACACTGAGGATTTATTTTGAATCAGGACCATTGCTAAGAAGAAGAGGAAAAGTATTGCATGACACCAATGAAAATAATATTGCTTACTGCTAACTGCAGTATGGAAACATTTTTCTGAAAGGCAATGTGGAAAGGAATTGGTTAAATCTCAAATGCTCAGGTCCCAATTTTAGCATTGTCACCCATCAATTAAAAAGCTACATTGCCTACATTCTGTTCAAAATATACTATATCATGAAATGTAGAAATGAAAGTTCTGATCTTCTGCAGAACTTCTTTCAAGTAAAAACTAGGGTAAGGCTTCTATGTAACTATATTTTTTAAAGAACAAATCTCCCCAAAATTGGAAATATCTTCATAAAATGTATATAAACAACCTGAGATTTTTTTTAAAAAAAAAAGAAAGAAAGAAATTCCAAATGTAGAATCACTGAAACTAAGATTAACCCATCCGAGTAGAAGCATTTGAATGCTTAGCCACACATGCTTGTGTGTTCATTGTTGTCTTTGTTAAACTTCCTAACTAGCTTGTCATCTTGAATGATTACATGGAAAGTGTGATATAAACTTATCTGTACTGAGCACTACTGTACCTACTGAATTTGGCCAGAGCAGACAAGTGAAGTTCAGGTCTGTTCATGCTTAAAATAATAATTTCCCAAAGTATGCAATTTCTTTATAAAGAGGAGGAGGAGAAGAATTTGGAAAAAGAAATACAGTACTACATTTCTCAGAAACCCATAAGCCTTCTCACTCCCCATTCAAGTTCCATATTAGGATGAGGAATTTCTGGCATTCTCCCAGTTTAGTTTTACTCACATGGAAATTTATGTCTACATTGATACCCAAGTTTCATATGATACACATTTTTCAATATATTCAATGTTACACATTTCCTACCTTGACTACAGTCAAGTGAGTGTATCCTCGTTTTTCAAATATAAGCACTGGTAATAATACACGTTTACTAGCAGTTGAAATCATCATCTTCATTGGCATCATGATTATCATTATGTTCATCATCATCGGATGCCTCCTAAAAATGGAAAAGGCAAATGATGTTCAAGCAGTTTCGTTGATAGTCTCACAAACTACAAATTGAATACTTGCTGTTAATATTAATTTCATTTTCATTTCTATCTAAAACATTTACGTTCTCTCAGGCATTTTAAGATTTCATCTTTTAAATATTTTGTTAGAAACTTTCCACTCTGCTGTTTTACTGATTTGAAATTTTATTGTATTCTATTACTGAAATGGGACTGTAATGTTTTACAACTATCCAATGAGCTATCCTGAGTAAGTACCCACAAAAGTACCTTGGATAAATAAACAAATAATAGCAATTTAGTTCCTACGTCTGTAAATAAAAATTAATCTGCTTCTCAGTGACATTTAAGAGAACATCAAATTCAGTTAAATAAAAATAAGGCAAGAGGACAATTCAGTGTCAACTGCAGGAGTGTGAAAGTGGGAATTCGATACGTCTGGACCACTTTCTGGAGATATTTCACATTGTGCAGTCTAATATGAAGTCATTTGGACCATCATGGAATTGATACAAAATGAGAAATTTTTAGGTCTGTTGAACACTGTCAGTGTTTCACAGTTGGTAGGTTAAAGTGCTGAAGCATGGGTGTTTCTGTAAACAAGGTATAGTGAAAGAATCTAATGCTCATTGGCCCTCAAATTCACACTTTCACATGTGAGGCACAGTAGTGTAGTGAATAATGTATAACTTACAGGTATGGCTAAGATCTACTTAAGCATTATTTCTGAGCAGCTCTTTTTATTCAAACATTAGTTTGCTCTGAAAAATTGTAGGAGATAAGACGTGACAGAAATGGGATGGACTTGGAGGGTGCAAGTTCCATACTGGCATTCAGCATCATTGGTAATAAACAAAGAAAAGAAATACTAAATATTTTATTAAAAATATTTCATGTATGTTGAGAAAGTGGATAGAATTCATACTTTTGCTTCAGTAATGTTACGATTTGTAAAGAACATAAACATCTGATGCAGAAACCAATTCACTTATTTCTACATATGAAATGCACTCTTTGTACAAACTATTGTTCTTTCCTATTGTTGGTTTTCTGTAAATAAGGAGCCCCAACAGTCATGGCATTAACTAGGCCAGTTTGAGTCATGGTGAGTGCCGTTCATAACTAGTGTTAACAGAACAAAACCAAGATTGTTATGTGAAAAATTATGTTTGTTACTTATTGTAGATAAATCCATGTTAGGTAGCACCTGAAATTGTAATATACCATATATATCTCCACGGCATATCTACACTGGCAAAAAAAAAAAAAAAAAAAAGACTCACCCCAAAGCTGGTGTTGACAGTTTAGATCACAAGGCTGGTGAAGTGGTAGTAGTCCTATCGAAAATGGAATAGGCCAGTGAGGACACTGTGTAGTGTGTTGCCAGCCCAGATAGCATGTGTGGACAAAAATAGGGCTTTGCACAGGATTCAGCTCAGTGTGTGTGTCTTCCATCATGAAGAGTCTGGGACATATTGCTTTAAACTGTCCTATATTAAGCAACCAGTGTAGACATGGCCCAGGTCCCCATTGATGACATACCTAAATTCAGAATTGAGCGAGCATAGTTTTCTCCTGTTTATGATTATTTCAGATAGGTCTAAACATTTCTAGATTTAGCATATAAGCAACCAGAAATCATATTTCTTCTTCCTAGTCGCTGTGAATGGGAATAACTATGGGAATAATTGCACCTGCGCAGTGTAGTTAAGAACCTTTTAGCTCTCTAAAAGATACTTTTTGATGGTAGCCCCGCCCACTCTGCTAAGAGAGAGTGTGTGTGTATGTATTCATGTATGTATGTATACACACACACACTCTGGTGGGTGCAGCCATGGCCTTGGTTCTTTTTTGTTTTCTCTGCTGCTCCAGCAGCTAAGAACCTTCACTCTTCCTTGTGATTCTACAGATAGGGACTTTGAACTTGACAATGGGCCAGCCTGACAATGGGGCTTTGAAGAATAGCTACTACTTCTTGTAAAGGCAAGATTTCTAATAATGACCACCACTCAAAATGCTTATTGTTTGGGGGAGGTGCATATTGTGTTGTCATGTAAATTTTGCCAAGCATTTACCACAGTGGCTAGAAAAAATAGAGCGCCTCAAAGCTCTCCTTTATAAAATAGTCCTCTTTGCCAAGGGGGCAGCAAAGGTCTTGTCACACTCCACACCAGTGATTTCTAAGCCATCAACCTCAGGGTCCTCATTGGCTATCACCAGACTGAGAAGAATCCTGATGCTTTCATCTAAAACTTCTTTGGGAGTCACACCTCTGGTGTTGAACACCCCTCTGAGGTCAAAGAAGGCTCACTAGACTCTCAGAAAATGGTTAATCAAGGGACTGAGACTTTCCTGCAGAAACCTCCAAAACCTGGTGAGGGGGAAAGTGAAATCTCCATCATAAGGCACAAAAGGAGAAAGGGACGTAAAACCCCTTATATACCATCTCCTGTGCATTCCATCCACTCGGTACTTCAGGTTACTGTACCTTCCCCCAAGCTGCTGACTCTCTTTTCACTGCTTGAACAGAAGACTCACACACACCTCAAAAAGCCATCAGGGAGGAGCCAAGAGATGCTTCACATCAAACCAAGATCATTCTTCAATGTCATCTAGTTCAGCAGACACTGTCTTAATCATCAAGATCAGGGTCTCCAGTAGGCTAACGGCACAGCTCCTGCTTTCAGGGATTGAGCAGATTCTTCCTACAATCTTGGAGCTCCAAATCATCCAATTGATATTACCTTTAATGGGAAATCACCATGATGTCAGACACTTGTTCCAAAACTCTAATGCCAGTGTCCCCTTCCTCATTGGATGCGTTGGGGGCAAGTCTATTGAGCCACAAACCTCCCATCTTGACCTGTCATCCTCTGACAGCATCCATGCCCTTGCTGACCTGATGACATGACTGGCAGGTGCCCTTGGCTTACAGATCAAAACAATGACCTCTGCTATAGAGGATCCAGAGTACAGAGGTGCCCAGTCCCTAACCCCAGCCTCGACAGTGCTTCCATTCCCACCTTTCCTGCTTCAAGTGGCTTGGTCTTGCTGGATCACTCTTTCCCCATTACCCCCAACATTGAGGAAGCTAGATAATTTATACAAGGTACAAGATACTGATCTGTCATGACTAGTCTTCCATTCAGAGGTTAACTCAGCAATTTTTGATTCAGCTCAAGCCAAGATCTCCCAAACAGTTCACTCTGCATTTCCAGAAAGGGAGGGAGAAAAGATCAATGCAACAGGAAAGAAGATATACTCCTCAGCTTTTCTCCTGCTTAAAATGGCACATTATGGACTGTACATGACAGCATACCAGCACTGCATGTGGGAGGAGATCACACAATTCCTTGATACTTATGCTGGGGATGCTAAGAGAACCCTGACAGTGTTGCATAGGGAAGCTGAGGCATTGGGCTTCCATCTCCTCCAGCCAAGAATGTCATTGATTGCTAAGCAAAGGTCCTGGCCCATTCGATCATTCTCTGAAGGCATGCATGGCTCAGAACTTCAGGTCTCTCTTCAGCAGCTAAGGCAGTTATAGAGGACCTACCTTTTGATCAACTGGGTTTGTTCCATGCAGAAACCAACAATAAGTTAGGACATACCTACAAAATGTGCTCCACTGTTAAGGAGCATGGGTTTCAACAATCAAACTCATTATACAGATATCATGGGTAGTCCTATGCTTCTTATCGTTGATGTTTCAGCCCACAGCTATTGGGGTACAAATACTGCCCAAACTTCCAAAACCCCAGAAGAAGTGTCAACAGCCACAACCCCACATTAACCCCTCAGCAAGTTGGCTGCTTTTTCAAAGCAGTGGGTTTAGCAGTCTCGAAGACATTGCCTTGCTCAGCAGCCCACAACCATTTCATTGCCGTTTGTGCCACAACATTGCAGCATGGGCCGCAATCACCCCTGACTCTTGGGGCTTGGATATCATCTGCCGAGATTGTTATTGAGTTCCACTCATTACTCCCTCACAGGCATCCAAAGATCTATTGTACCCTCACTCACTCTGCGAGATGAAGTGCACTCTCTGTTGCAGAATGAAGAAATCCAAGAGCTTTCTCCCTCTTGCTTCAGCAGTGCTTTCTTTTCTCAACTTTTTTGTGTCTAAGAAAGATGAATTAATGAAAAAAAACACAAAGTATTGTAGTATAATTTAAAAGTACCAAAGCCTGAAAGTTTTTCTATCATCCCAGAATTATATTCTCTTATTCTGCTCTTCTAGCATTATTTGCAACTTGCAATTTTTATTTTAAATTTTGCCCATTATTGAAAATTTAGTTATTGCCACTATAGGAACAGAACATAAAGATTACTATAACATCTCCAAAGGCAAAATTTTAACATAATTTTCATTATGATTTTGAATATAATCCAAATCCAATACTACAGTAGTATCTCCAAAAAGCTATAAAACTTTAATTGAATAACTCAAGATTCTATATCTTTCTAAGAAGTATGAATATTATAATGAAACAGTATAAAAGGTTCCTTTATGAAAATAATCAATTCCATTATCATTATGATATTTTAAAAGTCACCTTAACATGATAATCATTGCAATGATGAAAATAGTGATGTTCATTGTAGTGTTCCCGGATTTTCTGTTACTTTTTGTTACTTTTATTTGAAAGGAAAAATCTATGAGTTGATAAAAGAATGGCTTGAAATTTGAAAAATCCTGGTAACTTTAAAAGTAACCAGAAACTGCTACTTGTTCTACCAATAGAGCAACTTCTTTCTTTCTTAGCCATTAAAGTATTATTTTGAAATATAACTTCACTATACCCATTGCACAAAAGTTAACTACTTGTAATGTCTTACTTCTAAGCACTGGTATGCATTTATTTATTTTTACTGCAAAACACTATTATTCAGCAGAAAATACCAACAGTATACTATATGCACAACAAAACAATGCCCAGTACTACTTTCCCCTAAAGATCTATTCCCCTCCTCATGTCATGAAAGAGAAAATAGGATAACTAACTCCAAGGTTGAAGGAAAACAAGACAGGTATCTTCAATCCAGTGATAGTTTCTTCAACAGCAGTTTTATTACAACTGGTTTTAAGCTGGTTGAAATCTTGCCGTCCTAAAGGGAGGCATTACCACCACCTTCACCCACTCTGCCAAACCCCCTCTGGCTTGCTTTACCAACCAAGATGCGCTGAGGTCTAGGATGCATGTGGTTGCTCTTGCCTCTCCGAATATCTTGTCCACATCCTTGAGCTGCACTAATTGAAATGAATCCAAGGAAACTGGACAAGCAGGTGCTCATGTTACATCCTCAGAGACTGCTGTTAATGTGGTGTCCAGATCAGAGCGTATCCGAGCGACTTTGTCCCCAAAAAAATCGAGCAAATGCCGAGTTGTGAGGGACCCTGTTGTGGGAGACTGGTTTAACAAACCTCTGACTACTCAAAACAGCTCTGCTGGATGGTTCTTTGTGGACACAATATTGGCTGCAAAGAAGGATTTCTTTGTGGCATGTATTGCCGCGGCGTATGCCTTTAGGTAGAGACATAGCCGTGTTTGATCAGACTCACCAAACGCAGCATATCATTGATCTGATCGCACTCAACTCTTATTTCTCCTTTCCATTCAATTCCTAGGAAGCTGTCATATAATTATAGAATCATAGTGCTGGAAGAGACCACAAAGGCCTTCCTGACCCAGCCCTTTCCATGCAGAAGTATACAATCAAATGACTCATGACAGATGGCCATCGAGCCTCAGTTTAAAGGTAAAGGTTTCCCCTGACGTTAAGTCCAGTCATGTCTGACTCTGGGGGTTGGTGCTCATCTCCATTTCTAAGCCGAAGAGCCAGTATTGTCCGTAGACACCTCCAAGGTCACGTGGCCGGCATGACTGCATGGAGCGCCGTTACCTTCCCTCCAGAGTGGTACCTATTGATCTACTCACATTGGCATGTTTTTGAACTGCTAGGTTGGCAGGAGCTGGAGCCAGCAGCAGCTGCTCCTGCCGCTCCCGGGGTTTGAACCTGGGTCTTTCGGTCTCCAGCTCAGTGCTTTAACGCACTTCGCCACCGGGGCTCCACAGCCTCTGTTTAAAATCATCCAAAAATGAGACCCTCCAAGTGTGCATTTTACTGCAAAATAAAGCCGGACAGTTTTGCTTTTTATATTCATTTTTAAAATAGGTGTGAAGTTTGGATGGGATTCTGTTGAGGGGGGGGGGGGGGTCTCAGAAAAAAAAAATCACCATTTGTAAAGATATTTCTAAATATTGAGAGGAATATGAAGATAAGAGCATGGAAGATACCACTGGACACATGAAGTACTATCCTGTCAGGGCTGCATTGTGGCCAGTCAGAATTTCCAAATCAGGCTTAAAGAAAAATCAGGATTGAAGGACAATGCAGAAATCACAGTGAGAGAGCAGGTCAAGAATAAAGATAAAAAGCAAGACTAGAAACATGAGGTTCACCACAAGTCGGCTGGGCCATTTTATTGAGAAGCTATAGTGAAACAGGGTATCAGATGAAGAAGCAGTCTTGACGCACCCTATGGATGTATTCCTTGACATCCTGGAGACATAGAGTCTTGGTTTTGTTCAGAAAATCTTCTATTTCAGCCATCATTTCTGGTCTAAGTTGCTGAATGGGATATGGCAACTCTCAGAACTTTTGAAGGGGTCATAGATTTTTGTTATGCACTACTTATGAAAGAGGTTTTAACTGAAGCAGCTTGGAAAAGACTCTGTTCAGTTTGCTGATCTCCTAATATACATTGGTCTACAATGGGATAATTAATTGTAAAGATATAAAGAAGATGAGTCCTTTAAAACGGCATTTTAAACATTGGCTTTTATTTGCAATAGAGCTATAGATAGGATTATATTTTTATTATAAATTAAAGATAAATTCCTAGGTTACACTGGGATAACATTACATTAAACTAAGGCCAGAGGTGTAGATAAGTATTCATATTCATAGAGTTGCACACAATTCTGGCTTTTCTTTCACCACCCAACTTACTAATCTTGAACTACAGGCCACAGTTCAAGCTATTTTATTTTAAGCAGTAATCAAGGAAGGGGATATTAAATCATATACTTTAATTTCCCAAAGTACCCAAACCCTGTAAGGTTTATAAATTACCTTCAACTTTTGCATTAACTTCAAACATTGCATTCGACATTCATTACTATAGCACTTTCATTTTATGCATTATCTGTACTGGAACATTTCTTCCATTTAGATTTCACTTTAACCAAGTGGGGAAGTAGTTGAAGATAGTCCCTCAGGTTTATGACTTTTACCCAGGAGCATACAGCTTGCAAAAATTGGATGCACAGAGTGATTTTATGACTTCACCTTTTACAAGAAGCACAGTAAGCTGAATCCAGATTTAGCTATGTATAGAGAACATCCTTTGAAATAACAGAGGTCTCTTAACTAACTTAAAGTTCAATTGTTACAATGGATCAGCTCCTAATTACATTTCAGCAACTCATATGATTGGTCAGATGGTGGCTTAAATTATGTCTTATTTCCTCCTGTTTTCTTTCATAGTAATTGATATCAGAAGGGGTTTAGGGAGCTGGGTATGCTTAGCCCAGAGAAGAAAAGGTTACAAGGTGACATGATAGCCAAGCTTAAATATTTGAAAGGATGTCATATTGAAGACATGGCAAGCTTGTTTTCTACGCTCTAGAGACTAAGACACAGAGCTAAAAGGAATATCCAGTATGAAGCACAAGACTCTGACAATAGTCTGACTCAGTATGAAGTAAATTGCCTGTCAGCTTATGGTGACCCCATGAATTTCATAGGGTTTTCTTAAGCAAGAAATAATCAGAGAGGGTTGTGTCAGTTCCTTCATCTGACATATACGCTAAATTATCTGGTGTTCTTTGGCACTCTTCCATAAAGGGCCATGAAGAGAAATTTTGCAAGGTGGAATAATACTGTTTTGGGGACCTGGATGGGGGTGCTCTGGCTTGTTTGACTATGTTACATGCCAACACTTGATATCAAACAGTATAGATTAACAAAAAAAAAATTAGGTATGCAAATATTATGTTCACTTTATTCTATGTCTTGACTGTTATGCTAAGATCTAAAAGATATTGCATTACACTGGCCCCTCCTTGGCTTTCTAGGCTCCGGACTGATGTACCAACTGCACTATGCTCTTATAGCCCTGCTCCTACTAAACAAGAGTGACACTGCTTAGTTTCTAAGATCTTGTGCCTCTGAGTATTTAAGCCCTCTATCTAAAAAGTACTTGGAAATAATGGAAGTGATCCACTAGGTTTAATTTAAACATAATGATCAAACTCAGAAATCCTGATGCATTCAATCTAAAAAAGAATCCTATTCTGCGAACCGTTTCAAACTTCATTGGTTCCAAACAAAAAGAGCGGAGAGTGAAGTTCATGTTCTTGAATGTAGGTAGAGTTTCCTCCAGCAGATAGGTCACAAAGAACATAGGAGAATAATTTCCATCACACACTACCCTGTCATAACCAAGTCCATCTGTAGTCGCTACATAATTATTTTAGGGTTAAATCCAGCATTGAAGAAGCAGATTTGTGTTTATTCAACAAAATTCCCCTTGTAATACTGTGATTTCTCACTTTCCCCAAATACCATGGAAGGCCCTTAGTTCTCCAGAAAAGTTGGGGAGAGGTTAATTTAGCTACTGGAGAGAGAATTCATCCCACTGACACGAATTGCTCTGACAGCAGGAGCCCATCCTTGGATACAATCCTTAAACTGTTGTAGTAGGTATAAAATTGTTATGAAGAGAAATTGTCATGACATGGTCCATTTTGAACTGGAATAGCCTACACTCAGAGCCAGTCCAACAATGAGGCAAATTAAGCGGTCGCTTGGGGTGCAAAACATACGGGAGCGCAGTTGAGACTGCTTTTTCTGTTGATTTCTTATAAAACATGATGTTTTGGTGCTTAATTTGTAAAATCTTAATGTAATTCGATGTTTAATAGGCTTTTCCTTAATCCCTCCTTATTATCCAAACATTTTTGCTTAGCCAACGCTTTTATTTTTCAGTGATTGGTTTGGGGGGGGGGGGGGATTCTATTCACCAACACTTGAAAAATACCTAGGGCCGGCTCTGCCTACACTGCTGTGTTAATAAGAATGCTAATCAAGAGACAATACACTGAGACTTCTAGTAAGAACTTTAACATTGTTTTTGTACAGTTTTGCCATTTTAGATATTTTGGGGAGCTTAAAGGTATCAGGTTTCCTACCCTGTGTTTACTTCCCCGAGATCTTAGAAAGCACATATTCCTGGGGACATGATGGCTTCCAAAGATGCACTCCATGTGGATCAGAGTCCTCTACTATAAATAGAGTGCACATGTTTCTTTACTATTAAACACTTGCATACACCTTCTTTTCTGCTGAAGGATGTATTTAATTATCCTCAAATCTAATCTGAAATGGTGCCTGATCAGACCTCCATATTAGTGTCTGAAAAGTTCCCTTTTCCTTGTTTTATTTGTGATGCAATTTTGAGACATTCTTAAAAGATGAATTTGTTACAAAAATAATTAATAGAGTTAAAAACAGTTCAAATTATTTAAAGTAGATGGACTAATAAAGACTGTTTCAAATTTCCTGGCATATGCACACAAATGTTAACGAATTCTTAAGATGAAGTAATAGAGTAGAATAACTTCAAGACCATTTTGTAAAGGACGATTTTGTGTAAGGAACATGATAAAATATCACCATACTTTTGTTCCCAAGGTTCTTTACTGATCCAGAGCAGGTCTTTTTTTTTCTAACTGGAAGGGAAGCAGCAATTGAATCCCCCATTACTTTATGTTGTAAATAGATTTTTCATACTCTTAAGATGAGCCAGGTTTATGGTTAAAAAAAATCCCTTTACAACAAGATACTTTTTGGGGAAAAATGCTGATTAGCGGATAGGGAGATGAGAAGCTGAGCTCTCCAAGATCTCCTGGTGACTAGTGCTGCTCTTTGACCACTAACTGTCCTCCATTCTGTCTTGAGAACTTATTCTTGAACCCACAAAGTAAAATAAATTCAGCACTATAATCAAATAGATTTGGGCAATAAGCATTCAGAAAATAGATTGTAAATTTTCCCTAGCAGTTGTCTTCTGAACAGGCAAAGGGTGCCTATGGTTTCTTTTATTAAAAGAGTAAATCATTGTATTAAGAAGCTGTTTAGTTTCTCTCTGTCTGTGGAAGTTTTTCCCATGCTTCTGTAAAGAATAATTTAGAAGACTTCCATTCTCTGTTTTTATTGCTATAATTTTTATTACAATCATTTATTTATTGAATAGCAAGAAAGTGAATTGTTATGAACTCTAAGGAACATTCCTTTGCACACTATTAAAAGGATGTACTGTTTAATAAGAAGAATTTATTCTCAAGCTAGTGGTATATTTCCAATGAAAAACTAAAAAGATCACAAGTGGCTGGATATCTGGATTTCATTGATCCATCCATCCAAACAGATGAAATGTTTTTGTTTTGTTTTTTAATTTAGCATTTAGTTTAGTTCATCTTATGATCTGGCTTCTACAACTATATCATGCTCATAAACACTCCTTAGTGCTTATTTTCAAGCCTAAAATGAATGTCATGCCTTCACTAATTGAAAAAGTTTCAATGCGAACACTCTAATACTGTATTATTTGATGAAAGAAAACAGGAATCTGATGCTTTGAAATCAAGCCACATATAATATTAGCTTCTGAATTTATAAGGCATGGGATTACAAGCAGCCTTCAAAATTCGCTGTGTGAATTTGTTAAGCATGATCTCATCAAAGATCTCATTCTTCTACCAAGCTTATTCTACCTTAGGTCCACATGAGAGTGATACCCACAATGATGCCAGCGACTAGCAACCTAATCTAAATCTGAACCATTTGAACTAATTTGTGGATAGAACAAAATTTAGGTCATGTATTTGTTTCAACTGTAGGCTCAATGTGCACATTTTAGCAGCCAATTTATACAAAATGTGTATTCAAACAATTGAAATGCAAAATGTTTTTACGTGAAACATCCAGTCTACTTTGTATCTCCATGAGTCATTTTGTAGTCATTGCAGAGACTGGTATTGTCCCACCCTCTGCAATGATCTAAGTGGTCCCCTGGAATTCAGTGCAGTACTGTCATAACCCTCTCATGGCCATTCTGTTTCTGATAGAGAACAGATAGACTAGGAAATGCAGACCAATGGCATAATCCACTGACACCTTCAGAGGACCCCAATAGATGCCAGAGGAAGATGTCCTCAGTATACATCTGGATTTTGGAATATAGCCACACAGAGACACACTCTTACCACCAGCAACATAATGGCTGAAGAGAGGAGCATGATTCCAAGTCTGAATATTGATAGGGAAGCCATAGTGGAGTTCCATAGAAGAACCATTACACTACTCTCCACTATGTAAGATCTTGGGTTGAGTAATTTAAATGGTGGGGAAAGATGGAAGAGATTATAGAGCCAAACAAAATCTAGTTATGGAAATAGACTCTTCCATCCACTCCTAACTATAAAAATGAAACTGAAAATTACTCAGCATATTCCCTTTTGGCCTTGGTGGGTGGGGGGGGGGGGGGCATGTGTGCAAAAATCATTTCTGCAAGGAAAGCAAATTTTCTGCACACAAAAATAACATTTCTGCAAGGAAAACGTGCTGTTTTCTGTCTCCTAATCCCACATGTACATTTTACATGAAATAAATCTGTACATCAAACATGCTCAACTCTTGAGGACTTTCTCGTAGTGTAAAGGAAAAGAAAGCTACATTTTTCATTATTTCTAATGAGAATGCAATTTTCCTGGATTTCCATCTCTACTTAATGCTCTGGATTGAATCCTAAACAACTCAATCATACTTAGAACTCATTGAAGACAATGGGAGGAATTCAAAGACATTGCTGTATTAGTCTGGTTCAGTAGGCAAGGGGATCTTCTAGCACCTTTGAGAGTAATTAAGAGAGGGGAGTGGGGACATGGCTAGGGTGATAACTAGGGTTATAATATGTGCCAATTCTTCTGTTTCTCTTGTAGTGAAATGGTAGCATAATATACTCACAAACCATAGTTCATTGACTGTGGGTTAAACAGAGACAGTGATTCCCTAGCTTCATGAAGGCTCTCTTGGTCAATTTCTCATATCTCCTCTCTGGTTCCCAGCTAACATTGTACTACAACCCATCAACTCCCTCCACCATTCATATGATTATTTATTAACCTTGGCTTTCGGCAATAGCTTTCCTCCTGCCTTTGTCCCAAAATGATCATTTATCACCTTATCACCATACATACAAGCTTTGCATTTATATTGGTACTATTCACATATACAGCCTGAGCATTTATAGATATACATGTCTGTTTCTAAGCACATCATTCCACACATCTGATGAAGTAGGCTGAAGTTTATGAAAGCTTGTAGTACTAACTTAGTTTTAAAGAGTCCTTTGCATTCAGACTGTGAGTAGCTATGAATAAAGACCAATTGATTTCAATGGGACTTAAGTTTGTCTACCTTGCTGTGGGTCCAGGCTCATCAGGGAGAGAGGAACATATAGTTCTGCACTGAAAACCTTGATCTTCTTCAAATGTGTATGTTGGAGCTATCAGAGACAGAAGGAACAAAGCTGTGTTAAAAGTATTTTCTCCTAGCTCTGTTATAGGCATTTCCCCCCTGCTTGTTAACATTCATAATTTAAAAGAACTGTTTTAATTAAAAATGGAGCTCCTCAGGTCACCTTTAAAGTTGTGTGCCCACGAATGAAAATCTTAAATAGCCTTTCCTAAAGCTTTTTTTCATTTTAAAAATCCCTGATTTAAACAGAATAATGATAAAAAGCTATACTCTGCCCTCAGGCTGAAATCAGGTTTGATTAGAACTGTCTGTATTAGAATTACCTCTGCCTCATTTCTCCACAGGAATTGTATAGACTATAAATTGAAATAGTTGATTTAACTAACATGATTTTACAAAAACATATTTTATGCACAAAATATTATGAGGGCTGAGAATGGCAGGGGTTCCCAGTAGTAATAGGTCCAGACATTATTGCAGCAAAAATTTGCAAAATATTCAAGATTTAGTGAATTTCCCCAAATAAAGGTTAAAATATATATTTTCAGACTTTGACAATTGTAGTATGAATGATAATACATTACCTGGAGTTACATTCTTAGCTTTCCTCCTTGCAAATCTCTCAACTTCTCTGGATCTAGCAATTCTTATTTACTTTAAAGGTACTGGTCTGAACTGAAGTTGTGTGCTTTCAAGTCATTTGTTACTTATTGCAACCCTAATGTGAACCTATTGTGAGGTTATCTGGGGCTGAGAGTTTGTGACTCATCCAAGCTACTCAGTGGGTTTCCAGCAGCGATTCAAACCCTGGTCTCCAGAGTCATAGTCCAACTCTTAAACCACTACATTTTGATGAGATGAAAGTACAGACTTCACTGCACTAAAAATGTGTGTGAGACTTTTTTTCCGTTTTATTAAGGAGGGTATCCCAAGCTTCATTATCTGGCAATATGTTGATTGAGGTTGAATGGGCCTCATATGTTTTCTGAGAAACACAAGAGGAGGGCAATTCTCTTCCTCTTGGAAGAAAGGTGCCAAGAGGAAGCTGTGTCACCCAACTCTGTTCAGGATTGCCTTCCACCTGGAAACCAATGTCCTCGCTGTAGAAAAACTTGCAGGTCAAGAATAGGACTCTACAGTCACCTATGTATCCACCGCTAAGACACCACACTTGGAAGGCCATCATACTCAGACAACGAGGGATCGCTTAAGTACATAAGTAAGTAAGTAAAGTATTTTCTGTTTCAGTATCTGAATTAATTCTGAAATGGACAAGTCACATGGAAATGTTGCATATTTGGAGAAATCAAAGCTTTAAGTAGTAAGTAAGTAGCATTAAGAAGTAAATAGTATTTTGAGAGTATTAATTAAATGCCTATTTTTTCTTTCCTGATAAATGTCTTGCCAATGTTGGTTGATCACTGCTTCAATTTAATATGATGGCAAATTTACAAGTGGAGGCTTTTGAGGTTAGTCAACAGGGAATGGGTGTTAATTAAGGATGCATAAGAGCTGTATTAAGAAGATTTGATAGGTTTAAGGAAGCAGCAATTAAACAAAGTGCTAAAGCAATTTGCATATTTTAATAAATCAAGATCTTTTGGATGCTACATTTTAAAAAAAAAGTGTCCTTCATCCAGTGTATTAATTCCGGGAAACCTTCTGGGACTTGGACTATCCTGTAACAGAAAAATGAGGTTCTAGTAAAGATGATGAAATGTTCCTGCCATTAGGATTGCAACTGAAATGACATAGCATAAAAGGAGAAAGGATCAGGAAGAGAGAAGGCTAGCAAAAATGGGAATCAAATCATAATGTTACACAGCTCTTAAAAAAAACACAACAACAGTTGGAATGGAAAGCGTACATGGAGGAGAGAAGTCAGATTTTTTTTTAACATGGACTCTCAAAATAGTTGATAAAATGGACTTGTCTCCACTACACCTTCTGCTGATCCTATTTTAGAGGTAGCTATCCTGCATGGTTACTATCCAACTGCCACAGAGAGACTTTTGCTTAGAAATTTAGGATCAAGCAAACAAAACTATTTGCCTTGAATAATAATGTGACCAAACAAACAAAAAACAAACTCAGATCGTTTCATGAAAAGCACCTCAGTCTCTCCAAAATGATGACTCTGCATTTTTATGGCCACTTCTTCCTTACTTTGTTTTTTAATTGCTGGAATGATGACCTTTAGTAACCTATAAAAAGAAATGTCAGATGTCAAGGCTGTATTTTATTTCTAGATTCAGCAGTTCATATTTAATAAGCACCACTGAATTTCAAAATTATAACTGAAAAGGGCACCTGAAGGGTTGACTTGTCTAAAAAGGACCGATGTACCCATGGTAAACACTCTGAAGATATTTGACAATACATAATAGGCTTTAATGAACCACTAGGGCTTACTTGAATAAAGATATTTCTATCTTTAATTGCATAATTTTTGTTTCAAAGGTAACTTGGAATTCTGAACATACTTTGACATTCTGCCTTGGCAAGGTGTCATCCCTTTTCTTCTTCTCTACTCACAGTCTCTCAAAGAGGGTTTAAATAAAATGCCTGATTTTACAGAGTTTAAAAAACTTGCTGTTTTGTATTACAACTCTCCAAATCTCTAGGTAGCATGGTCACTCCAATTATAAGTTCTACCTTGCACTATTTTCCATGCCTGGAAAATAAAAATTGTTTCATCTCAAGAAACTCAAAGAGGCAGATATTTAGAAATTCTTCAAAAAAATAGTGTTCTTCCTAGTCATGAGAAAATATGGCCTAAATATATCCAGAAAAGAGTGTCCAAAATGATGGAAGGTCTGAAGCCAAGCCCTATGAGTTTAGTTAGCTGGATATATTTCACTTGAAAAAGAAAAAGTTGAGAGGGGACATGATAACCATGTTTAAATATTTGAAAGGGTATCATAAGAAAGAGGGAGCAGGCTTGTTTTCTGCTGTTCTGGAGACTACAGACTTCATCACATGGAGATCCCTAATGTGAGCGACAGTGGGGGGATTCACTGGGCAGTGTGGCAAATCCATGGGACAGCAAGGGAAACTATCACCCCACACCCTGAATCACCCATCTAACCACTTTCCTCATCACATGGGGAAGCCATCCCCCCTTCTTCCAGCCCCATTCTAACCAATGAGAACACCAGAAGCTTCCCATATTTTCTGAGCTCTGTCCTAGGATGCTTCCAGGACAGAGCCGCTCCAGAAGTAGTGTTATGTTATGACCTCCAGTAGGCTCTATCCTGGAGGAATTCTAGTGTGATTCTAGGCATTCTAGGCTAATGTGATGAGGTTCTTAAAACACGAAGCAATGGATTCTAATTGCAGGAAAAGAGATTCCACCTAAACACTAGGAAGAACTTTGTGATGGTAAGAGCTATTTGGCAGTGAAATATGATGCTCCCTGTGAGTTCGGGTGAGTCTCCTTTGGAGGCTTTTACACAGAGACTGGAAGGCCAGCTGTTGGGAGTGCTACACACACACACACACACACACACACATTCATAGTTAACATGACTCCATAAAGGAGCCTGACCACAATGTGTATTTTATGACAAAGACCTACAGAACTAAAGTTGTTAAAGCAATTCTAATCAATGCATGACCTAGAGGAGGAACTGAAAATGTTAGTCATGAAGCAGGTATGGAAAATGGCACCCAATACAGAGGCCTTTCAACAAAACAGACCTGTAGCTACAAAAGATGTTGCATCAGCCAAAAAAAAATAGATAGATAGGATTAGCAGAATTGTAAAACACCACAATGCCACAAGCATTCTGTTCTGCCACTTTCCCCACCCAAATGGGTTCCTGGAAAATAATACCAGCATAATTTCTCAAATATTTAAGACATGTTGGCTAAGAAAATCTCACAGTGACATAAAGCAAGAGGACCTAACCAGCTGCATTTCTAATGTAATATAAAAGAGTGATGGGAAAGGGTAAAGAGTACTCCTGTAGCAAATCCTTGTGACAGTCAGGTATTGATACAACAAGCAGGTCTTTCTAACTATTGCAAGCAGGTTTGCTGATCCTACAGCTTTGTATCTCACTTAGTTTCTTCATGAGTATGTTGAAGGTACCCCCACCCAAAGAGGATGAAAAATTCAAAGCAGAACAAAAATCAAAAGATGTTTGCGCATGTTACCATTCATACAATGGCTCATCGTTTTGTAGTGTGAACCTTGTATTGCTTGTGGAATAAGTATCCCACAGTTAATGTGCTATCATTGCAAAGATGCAGGGGATTTAAAACACTACAGTATGGCCCCTTTATCTGTGGACTCAATATCCATGGTTTTACTAACCTACACACCAAAAAATTCCTCTCCAGCAAGTGTTTGTGGGTCTCTCTAGGTCTTCCAATGCTATGCTACAGCATGCTTCCAGTCTGAGATTAATCAAAATATAGGATTTGCTTTTATCCAAGATTTTAGGAATCCACCAGGAATTTTGAAATGTATCCCATGTGAATACAGGAGCCATGCTGCATTTCAAATTATTGTCAAAGGAGGGGGTGACTATGGCTTTTTCTAAAAAATACAAAAACCGTTTTCAGGACATTGATTCCAGTTAGCAATTAATCATCCTTAGATGTGCTATATTTTTCAAGATCATAGAAGTCATAGTATTTAGTTTAAATACCATCCCAACCTTTTCAGAGACTGGCATCAGAAAAGACACACAATTCTAGAACTGAAATGAGGCAGAGAGACAAAACGCTCAATTTAAAAAGAAAGCCCAGTTGTCTATTTCTGTTGATTAGACAGCTTTGAAAGAAAGAGACCTAATTACCACATTACAGATAACAAGTTGAGTCTTTTTACAGAGTTCCCTATCCTTGATGTCCAGAGCATGTTCTCATGACAGGAGGAAATTGACAACTCCATTTACATTCAACATCTCCAAATTACAGGCATGCCACCTGAAAGGACCTTTTTGCTCCAGAGTCCACAAACCATTTATTTATATATCCATCTCTTGAAAGCTTGTTATCTCACACTCATGTTTACCTCATTTCTTCCTTGTCAATCAAGTTGAGCTGTGTTGTACCAACATAGCAATCAGGCTTTTTGTTTGTTTTAAATGTTGCTTCAAGAGAGAAGTGGTACCTTAGGTCCAGCACATTATTGACCAGGAAAATGTGCTTGCATTTTCAATAACTGGGCCCATTACTGGGGTGAGATCAGTTCAATTGTGTCTGAGGAAGAATACTGAATCAAGCAGAATACAAAAAGGAAAGCAGTGCATATATAGGCATATACAGACATGTTTATGTATCCAATATTCCATAGTAAATTTTAGCTAAGCTCCTAAACCACCATTTCATAATGTACATCTACATTCATGTAGTTAAGAGATACATGCATTGCACCAACCTGTTCTTGAATATTGTACAACCAGTTGCATATCTATACGTGTTCCTAAAATCCCAGTGGTATCACAAAGGTATTGAGAAGTGGTCATGTAGCATCAAAGAATTAATAATAACATTCTCATAACATGCCCCAAATATGTTCATATACACAAAAGAACTCATATATACATAAAACATCCACAAAATACTAGCCATTTTTTCAGTGATGCAGAGGTTGAGTAGCTCTTATCCAAAATGATTGGGAGCAGAAGTGTTCTGCAGTTTAGATTTTTTTTCCAAATTGTGGAATATCTGTATTGGCATATACATACATAAGATATTTTGGAGATAGGACCTAAATCTGAAAACCAAATTCATGTATGTTTCATATATACCTTATAGGCCTGAAGGTAATGTAAAACACAATATTTTTAATAATAGTGTGCCAGAAACAAAATCAGAAAGCAATGGCATTACTGTGTCGGCCACTATATGGACAATTTTGGAGTATTTTGGATTTTAGAATTTTGAGTAAGAGATACTTAACCAGCAATAATATTCTACTGCATGATCAAAATGATGTTTTACTCATAAATAAGTTCCACTTATTTCAAAGAAATGAATAGGGAGTCACTCATTTACCGTTTCAACTCTATGACTAAATCAAAAAGGTGCCATAAAAACAGCAGCCTGAAGGAACTACAACAAAATATCAATTACTAACTCAGGAAAATAAAGCTATTTGTAGAGCTGCATCATTCTGAGAGAGTAATTTTCAGCCCACTAAAATTGCTGGTTTCAACCAAAAAATGAAAGGAGAAAAATATTTGACATAATGATTGAGACAGCGGCTTTGCTGATGCAAAAATCTGCCAGCTATGGTTACTCACAAGATCACCTTTCTATTCATACTAAGGAAGCATATAACAGAATTCTCTACAGTTACATTCAGAGCTATTGGTTGGAATCCTGTATGGAAGAGTTACATCTATGTGAGTGAGTTTATGTATATGAGAATTACCCATATCCAATAGAAGGGTGCTGTTGTGTTACGATAAAGCAGAGTCAGCAAAGTGACCATTATGAAATGGGACAAATGAACAGCAAAACCATTGAACAAGGGGACCAGTTCATAATGGCACTGATTCACATTGTGCACTGATAGATTTCAGTCCCATTGTGTACCATTATGATAATCGTCCCAATATGTATCTTCTAGAGGTGTGCACGACTAAAAAAACTGCTTGCAGCCCTCCCTGGGACCTCCTCCTCTGCCAAGCGGGCGACTCGCTGTGAGGGGGAAGCCAACTGAGAGTGGGAGAGAGAGAGAGAGAGAGAGAGAGAGAGAGAGAGAGAGAGAGAGAGAGAGAAGGAGCTGTCCTGCTACCACCACAAGGACACAAGAAAGGAGAGGGAGCCAGATGGAGAGGCACATACGAAAACAAACTTCTTTACGAAACCTCAGAGGTGGGTGTTTTGATTCATTTGTGTTTGGGGGGTGGCTCTGTGGGGTTGTAAATCAGGTCATATGTACAAATTTAATGAAATACTTACAATTTACAACCCTCTTACAATTTTTTGCACCGCTCAAGTAAAATTTGCACTAGTAAAATTTCTTTCTGTCTCTTACGTTTCAAAAATTAAGCACACTAGTAAATCTTAACTCTTCCTATATATTTTCAGCAGCCTTCCCCCCACCCGGCTTCCATACGCTTTTGTTGACTCCTTCTGAGTGAAATCACTTCTTTTTATCTTTCTTTCTTCATTAATCCTATCTGACAAGGACTTGGCAACCTAAGCCATGAGAATCTTTGGTTTACCCCTTGGGAGAGCAACTGACATAGTATCTTTGAATCTAGGATTTAAAGCTGTAACAAAGATGTGTGTTTTTGATCTCTTAATATGCTTTATGCAGTGACCTTTTGTGCTGAGAGTAATATGCTGTCCACCAAGTGTACTGCAAAACCATCTATATAAGTCACTGAAAAGAGGTTACTTAACTAACACCGTGATGTATATGTGTCTGCAGAAGGGCTGCTGTTCCATCACAGGCCTTGGTGAAAACTAGCCCAGAGTGTTTTGCTATGGGTCTTTGTGCTGGGTTGTGCATTCTATATCTGCCACACAGCCATCGATTTTATTAAATATTTAGGCTTCTTTAACAATGACACAGCCTTGGCCTGTGAACAGTAAGAAATGACCAAATTAGGCTGAATATATTATCGGAATGAAACTGGGTTGTTGCCATCATTTTACAGTGTCACTAATGTCAACCAATACAAAGTCAGTGTGGAGGGGACTCTGATCAGAGTTTTACTCTAGATTTTAAAGGAGCTACAATGTTATTAAATTAGGGTGTGTCGTGGGCGAGTCAGCATCTTAGGCAACTGCACTAAAATATTGAGCTCAGATTAAAATATGGACATAGAAGCCACCAGCCATGCCTACTATTGATATAGATATGAGTAAAATCCTCCCTACAGAGGAAATGATCCAAACATTGGGGTAGAAGGGTGATTATTTTGCAATGTATAGTAAGGAGAATATGGAAAAGTTTGGATTACACCAATCAAAACGCACTGGTTAGCACAGCAAGGTTTCCAGGACTTACAGTTGAAAAAGAAGAGGAAGAGGATGGGGAGGAAGACGAAGAAGAAGAACATAAAAATTTCCAAGTTCTGGTATTATGAGCATGACTTCATTATGCTCTCAGATACTTCAGTTTTCATATTATGAACATGTTAGAATGATATGGGCAAAGTATTTGACAATTTCAACATAGTTGAATTGCACAGTAAACATTTGTGAGCCTGTAGTAGTTCTCTCCAGCCAGTGACATGGGCATTTGGCAGCCAGACCTTTTTCTGCCCCGAACATTAGCAATTCTAATGGTTTTATGTATGGTTCAATTTCAGGGATATGCTGTAGAGGAAATAGATGCAACCCCAGTACCATCAGGTAATTGAATTAGTTATGACTGACAATTCTTAATTAAAGAGACCCAGAAGGGGCCACTGAAATATTGTACTGGCACTACTCAGGTCATTGTAAAATAATTACTAGAAGGATGTCAGAGAGACATGCTTCTAGTTACTAGAATGTCTCAAGGTTTTCTTCTTGACTGTAATATGTCATTATAGATTGCTTTGCACTGACACTTTGTAAGATTAAGATAAAGACTGGTGTTGATAAAGATCTCTGGACCTAAGATAACATTCAAATTTCTGACAAAATTTCTTTGAATTGGGATATTCTTTTTAGACTTGCTAATAATATCATTCTCATAGCCAAGCTCTGTTCAAACTTCCAGTGACAGAAAGGGATTTTACGACAACAAAACAACCAAAGAAACGTACAACATCTATTTTCCTCTTTTCTCTAGAATCCGTATCATCTCCTACATCATACCAAAGGACTCCCAATTTTGTGGACAGCATAAAGGAATGATATGGTAAGGTCATAAGTCACTGATTTTCATGTGACTAAGCTTCCTTTCCTATCCATTCCAGTACCAGTTTCATGGACTGACCAAGGACGTTATCACACTCCCACCCATCCCCCAGTGCTGTTTTGCCAGCAAATGAGGTGAAACGGCAGGCATGTGGGGCGGCAACACTTCCCCCATAATATTTGATAGCTTTAGTATACTCAGGAACTGAAGTTTTGTCTCTTTTGTAGTAAGTCTATACTTTTTTGTGTATTCTCCTATTTCAATTTCAAAAGGTCATGTGATGGGCCGTATGCCATCTGGCCCTAAACTGGCTGGCAAGTGTGATGAGGTCCTCAGTGTATCTTGTTTGCTCCTCTGAATCCCTGAAGGAAACACCCTATAAATGCCCAATGGAAAACAAAATTTTCAGAACAGACACAAAATAGCTGAAAAATTAAATTCTTTCTCAAGATAACTGTAGCAAGAAGTGGTGAGATAATGTACAATTTGCACTTTTCAAAATCATATTCCTCAGAACATGTGATGTATTTTTTAAAAAATTCTCTATGAAATGTATCAATTAGGATTTATAATATCCTTTCTTGATCAATAATAGATAAGAAGTCTAGGGGACAAACAGGAAATTTTGTCTTTGTACAAAACTTTTTGAAAAACAATTTGTTCCATTTCTTTAAGCAAGCCTAGACACTAGTCTTACCTGAATCCCATTTACAGCTTGCCAGATGAATTGGGATCACAGTCAGTATTCTTATCCATAGCGATCTGTCTTCCCAGCATCTTTAGTGTTTTTCATGGGTTCCTTCCCTTTCCTCTGGGAAGCCAGCCTATCAGGTAGCTGGATGAATCTGTTGAAGAATAAGTTGATAGACCCTCCATGGTGTGTGTGTGTGTGAAGGGAGGGGATCATGGTTTCTAATTCTCATTCTTTGTCAGCACTTAAGAGTAGGTTTGAGAGTTAAGGGTTCAACCACCATCCCCCCCCCCAAAAAAAACCTGGTTTACTCATGGATTTTAACTGGTTAACTAATTTATGAGTTAATCAGTTTTTTTTAAACCTGACACATTGGGGGGGGGGGGGGGTTGAAATGATGAAAAAAAAAAACCCTCTAGCTATGGCCCTGATAGGCCCTGCATACCAATCATTCCTATTCAAGGTTCCTTTAAAGGACCCTGGGGCCAAAGGTATACCTAAATGAAATTTGTTTGGTTGGCATCATATCATTTTGTCAGGATCTACCATTTCAAATTGAGATAAACGTCTACAACTATGATCTGATAAAGTTGTGGCCTGCTTTATTCCAATAGATTTGCCTTTGTCATCTTCTGTTGCCCACACTCCTCTCACCACATCATTCAAACCAATCCCTCCTTGAAATCAGTTGTTAAGCACATATATTTATTTCTTATTATTTATTTTAAGTATTTCTGTATTGCCTTATAGGCCACATATACGAGGGTTAAATGAAAAGTAATGCCTCCACCTTTGTTACTTGGGTTTGGATGGGAATATTTTAATAAATCAAACACAGAAATAATCCTTAGAATGTGCTCTTTAACTACCACTATTCACTTTTACACATAATCACCAGACAATTGGATACATTTCTGCCATCAATGAACAGATTTTCAGAAGCCGTCACGGAGAAAGTCGACACTCTGTTTCCACAACCAGCGTCTCACAGTACCCATTGTGCACAGATTTTCAGATAGCCAAGCAAAGCAATAATGTGACCCACACGTTCTTGTGAAATACTGATTATGCTTGAAATTTCTCTCTGAGTGAAATGACAATTGTCCTGAATCAATCTGTCAACCTTTTGCTTGTGAAACTCAGTGGTTGCTGTCACATGATGTCCAGCTCTTTGTTTGTCATGCAAGTCAGATGTTCCCACTTCAACATCTTTAAACTTACTCGCCCAATAACACACAGTAATCACATCAACACAATCGCCATAAACGGCTTGCATTCTCTGATGAATCTCCTTTGGGGTGACACCTTCTGCTATCAAGAATTCAGTGACTGCACGTTGCTTAAGTCGTATTGACCATCCGTCTTTGCAGGGTTCCATACTTTGCACTTTAACAACACAACCGTTCAATGCTAAGGCTTCCCACCTCTCCTGTAGAGGAGAGTCTACTGAACAAGCCAGTGCCTGCTGCATACCAGTACTGCCATCTGTTGAGGAGTTACAAAGGTGGAGGCATTATTTTTCATTCAACCCTCATACAAATAAGACTGTACGTACATCAGAAAAAGAAGTACTAAAATTTTCAGTCAGAATTGCCACTTGGAATCAGGGGGAAAGAACAGTTGTCCAATTTATCCAACAGATCTCAAAGGGGCTGAGAATTAACACACATTTGTCAAAAGGTGGCTCAGAGAGGACGAATTCTTTTTCCCAGGGACTTAGATTTATTATAGCAATATAACATCAATTTACAACAAAGAATCAAATCAGTGTAATTCCATCACAAGGAAAGAAACAGCAAACCATGTAACCAGAAGATGTTTGGCTTTGACTAGTATGTAATACTTTAGCTTGACATAGTCAGGTGGTCGGAGAATGTGCATCTGGGAAAACAATGTGAAGTTTTCCAAGCTGTTGTCTTTCTGGTCAATAGAATGAACACATGACACTAACAGACACTTCTTTTCCATTACCACAAAATATATAGAGAGCATATGAAAAGAAAAGATAATATCATAGAAGTGAAAATTGCTTGGGAAGAAGCACCTGTAGATGTATATCTCCATTTTTATCTCTGCAGCACAATTTTTGTCTCCAGATTCTTGTAATATAAACATGAAAAATTCAAATACCCCAAAGTACAATTTTGCTAAGGCTGGTGTCACTAGCTATGTTGTTACACACCTCCATTTACTAAGCATATTTCAGATTTCTTTCAAATTATATGTTGTGAATAATTCAGTGGTGATTAACATAATCCCTCTCTGCACAATCATCCCTTATAGTCCTATATTCATCTTGCAAAAAGTTACTAGAGGTTTTTCCTGGGTTGACCCTTCCTCGCCTCCATGTTTCTCATCTAGGTCCCATCCACATTTAGAAATGGAATGAATAAAGCAGGCATATGCTTACTGAGCAGAATAATTTGAGATTTTATTACAAGTTGTGAGCTAAAGCAATGATACACATGAACTATGTGAAATCTATGTGAGAAAACATCTGAAAATTGTTTATTCTCTTGCATATATTTCATTCCCCAAAGGTCAATTTCTTTTTTTATGTTTATTTTAAAAGAAGAATTTCAATGTCTATCATTTCCACCTGCCACCTTTAATATTTTCTTTGATATCTGACTCGTTTCCATTTGCTGCAAAGTAGATAAACCATGACTACTTTAAAAATAGATGGATTCTGAGAAAATATTGTTAAGTCTTTAGTTCAGGAGCTAACCTATAACCTTCCAAAACTCCACAAGATTTTTAGACAAGGTGACAGCTGACCTTGCCAGCTTGAGTGCCAATTAGTAGAAAAAGCATGTATATCAGCATAATTATCCCAACTTATCTGGTGATTACTCATCGGGCATTCCTTTTTGATCATGTGAAATGCAATCCAGTTTGTCATGTTAAAGTGGCTGCGTATTGACATGTAAAGTGGCACATTTCTGAAAAGTGTTGCATACATTTCCATTTAATATAATTCCACTGAGATGACAGGCAAACTCATGTGGAATTACATCATACTGAATGTGGGATAACATCTAAGGCAACAGATTACTCAAATTACTAGAAAACTCAAGCCCGCTTCTCAGTATGAGAGCTTTATTGCCTAGACTTCTAACTAGCTCACAAAGTGATTCCCAGAATCCCATACAATAAGCCATAGCAGTTTAAGTGGCATCAAACTACTACAAATCTGTAGTGTACCAACACTCTATGTCAATGGTTCCCAACCTGTGGGCCATGGCCCACTGATAGGCTGCGAGACCTAAAATAAGGCCCGCAAGACATGTGAGAAAAATCAGCTGTAGATTATTAAATATGGTTTTCTATGGGTGAGCAGATGGTGATTACTGGATAGCATATGTTCTGTATCAGAAACTAGAACTGATGTCATCTATCCAATGCAATTTTCTGAATCAGCACTTCAAATTAGCAAATTGCATCTAAAATTGACCAAAACCTCATTCGTAACCCTTTTGGTACTAATGTTGGAGAGTGATCCCTGGTCAAAGTGGTCCCTGGTGAAAAAAAGATTGGGAACCACTGTTCTATGTGAAATGTCCATGCAATCCAGGTTTATTGGGTATCTACAAGCAGAAGTACACTGAGCCAATTGGTTATGGCTTGCGATGGTTGGTAGCTCTTCTGACCTTAGAGAAATACATCTACTTTGTATTTTATTGTAAACTTTAAGGAACTTGTTGATGCACTATCTTGGGAATAGGGTTTAGCATTTTGGGTAGCAGACTGAAATCCAAAATAAAACTGGCTCTTGATTGCTCTGCTTGAGCTTTCCAAACTGTGTATTGTGACATACTAGTTTGTCACCTCTAAACGACAAGTGTGTCGCATGAGAAATGCTACCCCACTCCACCCCACAAACAAATGTTATTGTGTTTTGTAGATGATAATAAATGGAAGCTTTACGTGTGCTTCTGAACCTAAAGTCACCCTGCAGTGTAATAATGTGCCACTCAGGTTTGTGAAAGAAGTAACAGGAACTTTATTTGACTTCAAGAGATCAAACAAAGCACTAATATGTATAATAGTCTCTCTGATTGCTTACAGAGAATAAACAGTTCTTTTAAATAGTCTTTAAATATGCCTCAGTGCCTTATAAATAACAAGGCTTTAGAGAGTTGGCAGCCGTCTTCTTTCCCTGGCTGTTTCCAGTCAACACTCTCTTTCACTCACTGAGGTAAAAGCTGCACAAACCGGTTCCCTCCACAGCATGACAGAGAAAGTAGCCAATCAGATTTTGCCAGCTCTTCACAGACTCAGCCAATCAGCTGCTGACACATACTTTTCCAGTTAAGCCATTATATCATGGTGTCTTTTACAAATCCCAACAAATGCTGCCTGGCAGCCACCTGGAAGGAGTATTTTGGCTGCCCTGAAGGAGGAGGAGGAGGAGGAGGAGGAGGAGGAGGAGGAGGAGGAGGAGGAGGAGGAGGAGGAGGAGGAGGAGGCTCAGTCTGAGCAACAGTGGCAGCAGCCACTCAGGTGGTGCTAGGTCCAAGCCCAAGGCCCCGCCATCCTTCTCCCCTTTGTCTTCCTCAGTTCTCCACCTCGTCCCCAATGACAGTGACCCAAACATCAGCTCAAGTCACAGCCAGTGAGCGAGGAGGATAGTGAGAAGGAGGAAGAAGAGACCCCTTCAGCCAGGCAGGAAGGAAGTCAAAGCCCTCCTGACAGCCACCCAGCCTCTGTTAAAAAAGCTCAAGAAAAGGAAAATCCACTGGACTCCCAGACAGTTGAAAGAGACCCCCTAAAGGGCATCAAGTCCAACCCCCTTCAGCTTGGCAGGAACACACAATTAAAGCACCTCTGGATAGCTACCCAGTTTCTGTTTAAAACCCCCCAGAGAGGTTTAATCACTACAGAAATCGAGTGCTGGTGCTGTTCAAATGTAAGTACTGTTATAACTTTTATAATTTGCACAATTGAGTTGTAGTAATTGTTGATTGAGTTGTAGTAATTATCACTAAAATGGATAAGTTACTAATAAAGAAAAGAAAATCTGGTGACAATGATGAATCACATGGAGCAGCTATAGAGGAAACTACACAAAAATTAACTGTAGTACAAGAGAAGTGTAAAGGAAAAAAAGATTTTATATATAGGTAAAGGTAAAGGTTTTCCCTTGACATTAAGTCTAGTCATGTTCAACTCTGCAGGTAGGTGCTCATCTCCATTGTATGAAACTTTTATAATGAATTGATTTGACTTCCAGTTTGCTAGTAAAACCGAATTACCATGTCATGAAAGGATGAATATCTAAAAAGTATGTCACTAGCTTGAAAGGTTTGGAGAGCTATGCCTTAGATTTTGCCTAAACAGGATAAGCTATTGCTTCATAATATGCTTCTACAGTGGGTCTGGCCAAAGTGTGTTGTATATAGGACCCCATTATTCCTATTCCCTGTCCAAGCCCCAAACTCTCTCTCTCACACACACACACATACACACACTGACTACTAGGGAAGGACCCTTAGAAGTAATGATAAAAGATCAAATGATGTTTTACTACTTATTCTTATAAAATTGCAATATGCTATGAAGAGTCTATAATGGAGGCAACTAAATGAGGAATATGACACTGATGGTTGCAGAGCCATGATATAACTGCAAGAACCAGAACATTCACAAAATATGTGATTTGAAAGACTATTATTAAAAGTATACACACATTTGTCACCTGAGAGACTTTTATCAAAGTATAGACATATCTTTAGATTTCCCATCACAGGGAAGAAAGTGCATTCCTCCCAGTTTTTCTATATGCAAATAAATGAGCACCACTCAAAATTCTCATCTTTCAAAAGTACAAATTAATTTTTATTTACTTATTTTTATCCCACCTTTGGCCTGATACAGGGACTCAAGGTGGCATGAGTCCATGCTAATGCTACAAAAGCATACAAAATCTATATGCTAAGAACACTGTATTAAAAGTGTGTACAACAGAAAAAGTATGTATGAAACTATACATGGTTTCTTTTTTTAAAAGTCTGAATTACACAAAACATTGAACTTTGATATCAAACAAGGATGGGAAGAGAATGTGAATGGGATTGAGAGAAATACTTGCTGTGCTTAGTAAAACATACAATCCTACATGGGAAACCTGAGATGTGAAGGCTACATACCAAACTTGGCTTGGATCCATGAAGCTTGCACAAATTACATGGCACGGACAATGAAAAAGAGATAAAGCCTCCTGCAGAGTTGCAATCCTTGCCAATCTTTTGTCTCTGGCTCTGCTGCCTGCCTATTCTAAATTGGTTGCCTTTGTCCCCAACACATTCTTCTGAGATAATTTTCTCAACATAATTTCCCCTTCTACTTTTTTTTCTACACACTTATCTGAGAATAAATCCCTCAACAGTGAACTGAACCAAGGGGCACTGGTGAAAGGGAAGGTGTGTGGGGTGCCTCATGGTGCCCCACACACCCTGCCTCCTTCCCCCTTCCTATGGTGGGGATGGGACAAGGCGCGTTGTCACCCTGCCCCTGTCCCCATGAGATGGGAGAAAGGGTGGAAACACACATTGCCCCATTGCCCTTTCCCCCATCATATGAGGGAAAGGGGAGAAATGTTTGGGTAGCTACCCAAAAAAACACTTTCCTCTCCATTATGGAGGAGGAAGCGTCTTGCAACGCTTCCCCTCCACTTTGGGAGGAATGTGGATGGGGCCTGCTGAGCATCTACTGATGACACTCGACAGGTCACATCCAGGCCCTGTCAACCACTGCAAAAGTGAGACTGAAAAATCTTCATGTGAAGAGGTCCCAAGAATGTAGCCATGGAGGAGAGGGGTGGGATAAGGGCAATTGCCTCCATGACATTTTCCCCCAGTCCCCACATTTCTAGCATTTCAGAGAATGTGACACTGAAATTCATTCACAGCTAGGACCAGAGGCGGTCCAACCATAAGGCGAACTAGGCATTTGCCTGTGGCGCCATCGACCCGGGGGCACCATCGTCCTGGGAGGAGGGCGCCACTCTCCGCCTCCTTCTCCTTCAGGTCTCCTGGCGGCCGCGCTGGGCCTCCCACTGCCCGTGCTGGGCCTTCCGGCCAGCGCAGGCCCGCCTTCACACCACGTGAGCCCACCTTTGGGACCTTCAGAGATTGTGAGGTCTGTGGGAACTTGGAAGCTAGGTATGTGGGGTTTATATATCTGTAGAAAGTCCAGGGTGGGAGAAAGAAGTCTTCTTTGAAGCAGGTGTGAATGTTGTAATTAATCACCTTGATTAGCATTTAATGGCCTTGTGGCTTCAAGGCCTGGCTTCTTCTTGCCTGGAAGAATCTTTTTTTGGGAGGTGTTAGCTGTCCCTGATTGTTTACTGTCTGGATTTCTTCTGTTTTCAGAGTGTTGTTGTTTATTTATTGTCCTGATTTTAGAGATTTTTTTAAATACTGAGGGCTATCTGGGTTATCTAAGTCCACACTGCTCTATATCCCTGTTCAATGTTTAGTGCTAAATTCGCAAATATAGTCATTCCTACATAACATTACCATGTATTGAACTGCTTTTTCTATTGATTTGTTGTAAAACATGATGTTTTGGTGCTTAATTTGTAAAATCATAATGTAATTTGATGTTTAATAGGCTTTACCTTAATCCCTCCTTATTATCCAACATTTTCGCTTATCCAACGCTTTCATTCTTTAGTGATTGGTTTGGGGGGGGGGCAAAATTCTGTTCGCCTACACTTGAAAAATACCTAGGGCCGGCTCTGGCTAGGACTCTTGCATTTTCTGCATTCACATTCCATTGCTAACCATGCTTGCCCCTTTGAAGGTATAAACCATATTTCTAAATGTTCAACTGAAGTTTTAAATTATTGAAATGTTAAAAATTTGGGGTGAATGTGGGAGAAATTGGGGGAGGGGTTCTTTGGGGGCAATATCCTAATTTTGCATTCCTTTCATAGTTACATCCCAGAACAGAGCACACTGCATATATTTCTAAACAGGCAAACAGTGTGGTATTGGATGAAGACTAAAAGATTAAGTTAGAGACTTTGCATAAGTGTTAGGTTTAGATAAAGGGGTTGATTTTACTTGCATACTATACAGTCCATTTTTGTGTGAAAGCAGTGGTTGCCTTAGCTGTGGAATGAGTTGCATACAAAGGTATGGAAAATTATCTAGCCCCTTTTCATTTGTTCCACTTTTTCCCTTAAGAGAGAGAAAGGCCATCAGCAAAAAAGTAATGACATTTTCTGTTTGACTGGAAGGCCTTGCTGCTGAGTGGCAAAGTCAAAAAACCTAAAACCCAATTTTAAAACTAAACTCTAACAATCAGAGTGACCATAAAGTCTAGTTAATTAGAGACTTCCCTAAGGTGCAACCAAATAGATGATATGTCATCCCGGTGACACTGTCTGCCAGGACTCTGACTTACATTTGAACAGCTATATCTCAAAGATAAACATAGGCTCCCTGGGAATTAAAAAGATGATAGGTTTCAGCAGACAGGAGTAAATGTACAAGAAAGTAATAACAAAATAGTCCAAAATAATTGTCTCCTGAACTAAATCCCACTGTTTCCATACATCCATTCGAACTGGTTACAACTAAAAACTACATGTTCAAATATTCGTATGCTGGTAATTTTTTATAATGAAAAAAAAAAAAACATTGAATAAACTGTTCAACTGACTTCACTCACTGAATAGACTTATCTGGTATGTCAATCCCTCATTCTCATTCCTTTAAAGCTTCTTTTGAGGCGAGAATCCAAGACTGAGGGGCCTCTAGCTATGTCAGTCTGTAATATTGTTCTTTCCCTTTCAAAATTCTTGACATGGTTTGGAGAGTGAAAAGACAGAAACCCTCTTCCTATCCAAGAAAAGCTGGAATTGATGGATCAGAGCAGTAGGAATTCAGCTTCTTGTCATCTCATGCTGATACACTAGAGTCTCGCTTATCCAACATAAATGGGCCAACAGAACAATGGATAAGCAAAAATGTTGGATAATAAGGAGGGATTAAGGAAAAGCCTATTAAACGTCAAATTACATTATGATTTCACAAATTAAGCACCAAAATATCATGTTGTACAACAAGTCAGCCACTTGTTTGGGAGCATGGCTACACTTGTGTTGTTGTTGGGTGTGTTGGCCCACTGTGTGTTGCTGTCTAGAGAAACAGCTGTGGATCCAGATGGAAGGCAGACTGCATTAGATAATACAGAATGCTGAATAAGTGAAGGTTGGATAAGCAAGACTCTACTGTAGTTTGGTTCCTACATAGATGTCAGGATTGAATAGAAATGATTAAGGGGGCTAGAACATAAAACCATCACATATCGCTTGTTGCAATTAATATTATAAAAATGTGTTGGCACAAATTAATTTTTATTTATTTATTTATTTTGAGGTGAGGTGTTTAAATCCTCTGCATTGCCTATTTTTACGAATCCCTCAAAATGTTTGAAGAAAGAAACAGCAAACAATACTGTAGAAACGTTCATGTTGCCAACTAAGATATTATTTCATAAAGGAATATTGTAATGTCCCCATTACCCTGAAGTGACATACTTTAGGTAATCTTATTGCAAGCTCTGATCATAATACTTGAATAGTAATAATAGTTGAACACAGTTAACACAATATGATGCCATAATGACTTGAAAGATGCACAGCTAGTTGCAGACCACATAAAAATAATAACTGCATCACTATAAGTGTTTATAATTCTAAGTGTTTACTATATAACTTCCTGTTTTTGCAAGATATCTTATTTTCTTTTATGGAATAGCTGTATGAATAACTCTCCACATGCATTGACATGGTATGTTTTAACAGCAATAATATTTCTTAGCCACAGGGCCTAGAAAAAGCAAACTACATGCATGCTGACTACATGCTGGTTTCAGTTATTTCATTATTCTTTTTTATAAACTAAATATTAATCTTCAGCAGCTTCTCTATATCCAATTGCATACAATAGCTTGCATTCATTTTTTTTCTAATCCCTTCTTGTTAAACTGCTAAAATGATCATTCTTTGTTGGCTCTCACTTAATATTTTTTGAAATGATCATATTGTGGCACTGGTTTTTTTTTCTTCAGGGCTTCAGTAGATTACACTGAGTAACAGGTAGGTCAACAGGTGGAGTTTTTTTCCATAAGAAAGAAATAAAGAAAAAAAATCATCACTATAATTGAATATGAAGAACATGTTACCCAATTACTGATAATGAATTCCCTGTATCTGTCACATCTGGAATGGCATTTGCTAATTTGACAAATTTCTGGGCAAAATACATTTTTCTATTAAATATGCTATTTGCAGACGTGCATTTTGTAAATCTATGTCTGTCTATGCATCCACAACTGAAATATCTTTTGTATCTTTTTGTTGTTGTCAGTCAGATAATGTATACAAATTTGTATTTGTTTGACAGATTAATACTATCAGCTAATCCCTAGATGAGGTCCACACAGCTACACACTCAGAGCTTTTAAAACATATTTTCTCTGTTTCTGTAATCTGACCTGGTTTTCAGGAGTTCAGCTGTAAGATAATTGGAAACAACTGGCATTTAAATGGCATGACATCCCTAAAGTTCTGCAAAGATTGTCTGAAAGATTTGGCTCTTAGCAACAGCAATAAGATACTTTGTTTTTGGTTATTGCTTTTTGTTTTTGAGAAAGAAAAGCCTCATTGATGGTGACCTGATGCACCAGGCTGAACCCTCCGCAGTGCTGTATTGGTGTCCAGACAGACCAGCCAGGTCCAGACTGAATCAGCCCAATAGCCAACCACTTGTCACTCATGTTGTTGCCATTGGTCCTTGCCAGCCACAGAGCTCCCACAGAGTGCCTTCCCATCACAGCCACATCTGCAGAGAGCATAACAGATTGCCCGTGTGATCAGCAAGGAGGAGGTAAAGCAACACCATTCTGACCTGAGCAGACAGCACTGCAATGGCCAGGCACTCACAAGAGCTCCATTGATGATGGAAGCAATGTGTATGTGGATATCAAATATAAAGTCAAGGAGGACCCAATTCAGCTTTCCAGACAACCATGAAGCTCATGGATATTCCATAGTTTACTGCAAACTCCTGAATATCTCTTGACTTTGCTTAGTGTGGAGCAAAGTTAGGTTAATGGCTAAAACCTCCAGATATTTAGCAGAGATCCCATGAAAACGACCAGCATTGGATTTGGGATGAGTATGGTGCTTCGGGTTTGTTTCTTTTATCCATGAGGATGCAGCCAAAACAAATTGGAAGAACCAGAGTTTGTGATTTTTGTGGAAAGGAGAACAATTTATACATTCAATCTTACAAATTCATCAACATGAGAAGACCCATGTTGGATCAAAGCAAAGGTTAGTTATATAGAATATTTTCCCTCCCGTAATAGGCACCAGATGACTCCCACAAGACAACTTCTAAACAAAGTGGGACAACTGCCATAGAAGACACACTAGGAATTGCTGATCACCAACCAAATCTTTTGAGTCTTTTTTTGTTGAGGACAAGTGTTTGCAATAGTAATGACAAAATATTTAAATTATTAGATATTTCTGAAAAATGTGTTTCTTGAGTGTTAGGAAACCATGACTAAGAGATTACTAAATTAATAGGTGTCTTCACATTGTGACATACAGTGCACAAAAAAATCCTTTTAAACAGGAAACAGCATTCTCCATAGGAAAAAAAATGTTTCCCACTGTTTTCTGCAAAGAAAAAACCCCAACTTTCTAGGCCAAAATATGACCTTTGGGCAATTTTTGTGCAGAATGAGTACCAAACTGAAGAGTTTTAAAAAACAATAAAAACTGTTTACATTATGTTTTTACTTAATACTAAGTTTTATTTGTACCCTCCCCCTCTCCCCAAAGGGACTTGGGACTTGGAATGAAATTAGTGAAGCATTATATGCTCAATGTGCCACATAACCTGTCCTTCAACTACTCTAATTAAAAGAGCCTTCAGCCTTTAGGGTGACATTATCCCATTGCCAGCACTGGAGCATAAATTCAGCTGTCAGTCAGTTTTCTTTTGTATATGAAAGAGAAAAATTGATCCTTTTCTCCTTTGGTACAATCAGCAGAATGACATACCTATAAGAAGCACACTTAGTGTTTATCTTGAATTGGAATACTTTGATTATCTCCACAAACGGAAGGAACTCATGGAGGAACACAGCAAAGAGCTAACATGCCAACCAATGGCCTAACCTGCTGCCACTGTATGCACTTATTATGAAATATATGAGATATATCAGTCGGTCTTGCCAGCCCTTTCTGTTAGAGCTCTTGTACCGCTTCACTGCTATGTGAATCATTCAGTCTCACTCTGTTCCTCTGCAAGCTGATAAGGCAAGCACTATGGGAATATGAGGTGCCAAACAGATTCATTTCAGAGTCATATATGCTCCACCAAATCCTCATCTTTTAAAAATAAAAAAGAGTGATAGTGAGATGGAGTGGATCATATGATTCAAGTCCCAGTTCAATATTATGTTGCATTGCCACCCAAAGCGGTTGTTGTGCCTGATCAGATCAGAGAGGAATTTAGTTTTCTAAAATCCTGTTTATCCCCTTTTCAAGCCACGTGTAGATTGATAAATTAGAGATGGGACAATGTAGATCCAGACTCTGTTGGTAGACTGCATAGTATTTTGCTAGAGATTATCTAGTAATTTTAACTCCCAATTGTTTAACAATAACAAATCAATTGGAGCTGTTTTGCACTGCATAATTATAACACTTTGAGAATATTTTAATTCTCATGGCTGCATTCAATGGATTCCTGTGATCTGCAGCCTCTTCAGGCACAGAGTTCTCTGGTAAAATGATTCTAAATACCTGTTGAAACTATAAATTCCAGAATTCTATAGGATGAAGTCATGTCAGATAAAGTGGCTTTCTGGTAGTGGATCTATTGTGTATTGTTAAAGTCCTTGGACTGCTGAAAAAAGTGCTCTGTGGACTAGGAGTGAATTGTTTTTATGAAAGGCCATGTGCTTGGTTCTGGGCTACAAATCAGATGATCAGGGTGACGTTGCTCCTTAATCCTTAAGATGATTCTGCCTTCCTGCATCATGGTTTTGTACCTGGCTGCAGCTGGTGACTGTGAAGGCTGACAACTGCTGCTATAAATAGAAAGTCATATCCATTGCAAATATCCCCCCCCCCCCCCGCAAGCTTTGAACCTATTGTCTGCAGGCATTCATGCAAGAAAACCCAATTATTCCAAGGTTCATGGGAAAAGATCACTAAAGAAAAAATATGTAGCACAATACATATAGAAGATCTAAAACTTTTTCCTTCATGGCATTTGTCTTTATCTGGTAGCAAAACTTTAGATAAACATCTTGGATAAACTGGGATGGTATCTTGGATGAATCAAAAAGATATTCAAACTGTTCTTCCTAATGAACTGTTAATATTCAGCAGATAGAGGAATTTCACATGAGCTCCTGTGCACACAAATAATTTGCGAACAACATGTTGGTACCACCATACAGTCTTAGTCAGGTCTTTCCCCACTGACTAATTATCAAGAAGAAACTACTGACACTCAGGTCTAGCTGTACATCATGTTATGCTTAGAAGCCTGTGTTCTCAGATGTAAGATTGAAGGCTTTTTAGATATTTAAAAGAAACAGGCTCTGTTCTCTTTCCCTGTTTAGAGGCATTGGGAAATAGTTCTAAGCTTTCCAAATACACAATCAAAAGTAGGGAAGCAATTTCTTATTTCTGAAGGAAACAATAAGTAGGTTTTGCAATGTCCTTTCCACTGCTAGATATGCTTCAGAAAACACAGTTTTAGAAGCTTATTCACAATTTAGGAATTAACGAATTATGCTATGCAAAATTTGCAGATGGTTGCTTTGCACAAAAGGTGAACAGGAAACAGAAAATAATATTATAGCATGGAGATAGATAGATAGATAGATAGATCAGAAATTCTATTTTCTGTGCAAAACAAGAACTTTGCACAGAATACGTCCTGAATTGAGAAAGTTTTTGTCAGTCTAGGAATCATCTCATCAGGGCTATGGATAATCAAAAAAGCTTGCTTATTTTATCATTTTTCAAATGTGTGTGAATATTCTTCCCATCTAGAATCAACTATCTTTACCTAGCCCAGGACATTCTAACAATATTGTCTGAAATCAAAGAATGTATCTGTCGCAATCACTGCACATCCTAACACGCTCAGATTTGACAGATTTCAACCCAAATTACTGAAAACATTTTTCTTAGAAAATGTCTGAGAAATTGTTCCTACAACCTTTTGATTATGAAACACTGTTCTCAAATTTATCAGATTGTATTTAAAGGTTTTATGTGGTGGCAGCTACAGTTTTTAACAACATCCAGAAACAACACTAGGTCTGAGGCATTGGAGAAAATAATGATGGTCAACTCCTTTGACAGCTTTTACTCCTGTACTACTTATAATTGCAGCCCAAAGGAGAAAAAGGGAAGGCTGGGGGGGGGGGTCACTTATAGTAGTTTACTATTTTTGCTTCTCCAGGAATTTGAAATCCAGTTCTTAGAGGTCCCAGCCACTTTCCTTGGGATCTTGCGTCCCAAGCTTCACAAAAGTAGACGGCTCACCTATAGTAGCTTGTTTACATTCTTCCAAGGAGAAAGACATGGGGGGAAAAGAAGTCTACCTCAGTAAATTCTGTCAGGAACCAAGACTCCCACAAGGAGGCTGTTTTGCGCACACTAATTGCTTTTTAGATGAATTCAACTTTTAATCAGTGTTCATCTTTATATAACTAAGCCATCCCCCTTCTCCTGGCAGGCCCTTATTTTATAGAATTTCTTTATTCTTTTGGTTCGAAGTTAAAGCTAAATGCAAATAGCTTTTATTGATTTGCTTGGAAATAATTTTCTTTGAATCCTTAGTGCCTCTCAAGCAACATGAACACTGAAGCTAGTACAAGAAGCTGGATTCATGCTGGTAATCCTAATGAGCAATGCTGTTGGGGAGCTGTGGCAAACAGTTTCTTTGCCCTGTCTGGCTGTCATTCTTCTGCTGCATGTTACTTACGTTAGTTATCTTTTCTTCTTACCGTTTCCATTCATTTGTTGTCATTGTTAAAAAAAAATTTGGGGGGGGGGAGACAAAAGTGATGCCATACTAACATTGATAAAGGGAGTGAAATGCCATTCTCTTATGACACTTGGATGTTTTCTGCCAAATAGGAAAAAAACTTTTGGAAAGGCTATGTTCTATTGTCTGTATAGAGACCATTAGGTTATGCATGCAGCTAGAAGAGGATTGAGTCACATCTGGATGTAATTTTGATAGTGGCATAATGCCCCCTCCCAAAAAAAGGGGCATATGTTAGTCTCTTCAACTAATTTTTCTTCACAATTGTATAGCATTCCAGAAAGGAAGATTTGAAAATCCTTCAAATCATCACTTTTTTGGTGTTCACATTCCCTTGGTAACTTTGCCTAAGTTTTTTTCTTTGTATGCCTCATTAATAGTTCCAAATGCTCAACTGAGGTGTAAAGTTACTCCTATGCTAGAAACCTAAGAACTGAAGGAAAATGTTATCCTTATCTTGCAACCACAGTGCTATACCCAGGGGCAACAGGTCACCTACAGCCCTCATTCGAGAAATCAAAAGTATCTCTATTGTTACAGAATTGAACACCATCAATGCCACCAAAATTACACCAACTTTTATTTAGGTATGTATAAGTATGGAGCCCCTGGTGGAGCAGCAGGTAAAACTGCTGAGCTGCTGAACTTGTGAACCGAAAAACTGGTGGTTTGAATCCGGGGAGCGGGGTGAGCTCCCACTGTTAGCCCCAGCTTCTGCCAACCTAGCAGTTCAAGAACATGCAAATGTGAGTAGATCAATAGGTACCATTCTGGTGGGGAGGTAACGGCCCTCCATGCAGTCATGCTGGCCACGTGATCTTGGAGGTATCTATGGACAACGCCGGCTCTTTGGCTTAGAAATGGAGATGAGCACCAACCCCCAGAGTCGGACACGACTAGACTTAATGTCAGGGGAAAACCTTTACCATTACCTTTACTTATGTATAAGTGTGGATCTAACATACAAGACTGACCATTTGGTAAGAATTAGCAAGAACTGCAACACATTTTTTTAATCACATGAAATAGTGGTAACACAATAGCCAACATATTGGCTATACTGTTATTTCTTAGGATTTTAAAACAATTCATGACTTCTGGGATACAATAATGATACATGTCTAAAGAAAAAAATGTTCTGCACCTCCAATCTTAAATTCCATTATTAGGGAGTTTTCACACTGAAATTAGTGGGGCTTGTAGATAGACACATTTATCCAGTAATTGTTTAATTTTAATTGATACTGGAGGAGAGGCAGTTCATTTTCCAATCACTGATTAAAATTGAATTAAAAGCCAAGAAAAAAAGAGGGATTTTCCTAATCAGAAGTGGACTTTTAACCACTTCCAATTGTTGATAATTTTTCCAGTTGCAATCTGTGGTTTTATCATCTGTGCAGTCTCCAGATGGTCCTAGAAGCAGAACATTTGCCTTTCAAACTATGACCATTATCCATCCCTGCAACAAGGAATTGTGGGGTCTCTAATCTCACAACATCTGGAGGACCGTATGTTGTTCACCCCTAGAACATAGGGGCTATTCAAATTGATTTCAAGGTTTTTTCCAGGTTTTGAATTGTCTGCACCCGAATATATGTACATAATGAGATAACCTTAGACATACTATTCAAGTCTGAACATGAAATTTATTTATGTTGTTTATATACCTTATACAATATATAACCTGAAGGTAATTTCATAAAATATTTGTATTAATTTTGTGTAAGAAAATTTGTGTGCATGATACTATTAGAAAGCAAAGTTGTCATTATCTCAGTCATCCATGTGGACAATTATGGAGTATTTCAGATCTCAGAATTCTGAATAAGGGGTGCTCAACCTATTAAAGCATTTCTTAAAAGATTACCTCCTTTCCCGCCTCTTTCCATGTGCATTTTCTCAGTGTGTACATACACACACACACATATATAATGCCCAGTTCCCATGTGAGAGGAAGGGAAACACTCTGCAAGGGGCAGAGTTGAGAAAAGGGCAAAGTAAACTCCTTAGTGACTTCCTAATAAGTTCAGGGAATGATTGCTGGGTGTTGACAGCTGATGGAATTGTATAATCCTTCTTTGCTACTCAAGATCATGGCTATGGAAAGTCCTATCACTGTTCCCAATCAAGGGCCCTTTCACACTACTTAATTATAGCACTACTGGTGAATCACTTGAGTTCTCTGGATGAGAAAGCTTAATGCCCTTCCCTAAGGGGCAAATACCAGTATCCCATAGACTGGAACCATGACACCTAAGGTAAAACCATAGCACTATAACTGTGCAGTCAAAGGGCCTCAAATGGAGAGAGCCTATACTCACTGGCCCACGGTTTCACCTACTTGCATCTGACAAAATAATTCCTCTATGAAGAATGTTCTAGGTCCTCCAGGTGATTCTATGATGTGCGTTTGCTGCACTCTAGGATCTAGAAAGTTCCTAGATATTACTTCTGCAGTAACTTCTCACAAAAGTCATTCATTTCAATAGGATTCACTATTATTCAATTTCCCATGTCCATAGTAAGTTGAGGAATGTATCCACCATGAATTCAGGAGTAGTACCATACATGTATGCAGGCTGAATTGCACATGAAGTCTTTTCATGTTGAATATATACAGGCAGTTCACATGATACTTTCCTCCTAGTCACTTTTCAGAGGCCAGCATTTCACTGGAGCTTTCCCGTAGCACATGTGAACAGGTATGATAGCAGCAGATACATATTTTATTGGCTGCCTGAGGTAAATGCCTTACTCTGGGTAAGAGTAGTGCTACTTTTATTATATAGAATATTTTAGCATGGATCCAAAGAACTCAGGCGACCTGTAACATAGCAGTGATTGCACTAAAGCATCCAGTTAAGAGAGACTGCCTGTTGACTTTTAGTCTGCCTAAAGGCTTAGAAAATTCTATTATTTGCTTTAGTAAATCTCTTAAAACTCTCTGTTGTAAGTGTTACATCATCCTGTGCAAGCAAGAGATCCCTCTGGTAAAGATAAAACATCTCTATGTGGCTTTCTAAAAAAAGACACAGTGCAAATTTCATCCAAAAGAAATGCAATCATGATACATCACCTTCAACTGTGATGAACACCTGAGACCTTTAAGTCCAATAGAAGGGATCAGGTTATTGTCCTGCTCTTGAAACACTGTGGAAAATAGGACTATTTTTTGGTGCAGTGCCGTACTTTAATTGTATTATTCCCAAAGAATACTAATCTGTTGAAAGACAATGTGAAGCCTTCTCTATACCCCCAGTCCTTTGAAATGATCCCAAGAAATATCCATCACTTGGCGATTAAAAGATTAATTTCTTTTTTCATCATGAGTCTCACGTCTATTCACGCAGGCTGCTATTAAATTCAGCTGTTACCCGAGGGGCTGCAACTCACAGGTACTTATTTTCTCTGCAATCCAAACTGTAATATTTCTCTGTTGGCACAGTGTGATTCTTACTTTGTTCACAGCCAGAGTACTGAGTAACAATCCAGTTTTTCCTCCCACTTATCTATTTGTCCTAGATCTGTCACTGACCCTAAAAGGCAATACAAGAAAATCGAACTTGTTTTTTGGTAAAATGTATAGTCAAGAACTATTTTGTTGTTGCTACTACTATTGGTATAGGTTTTACCCTATGACCTTGGTTCAAGTAATTAGAGAAATGTCATGTGAAAAACTGAAATGCATATCATCTTTAAGACACTTGTGTAACCATAAACATGCACATAAGTATCTTCCCATCTCTCTTTTATTAGTCTGAGCTTACAACAATAAAGGTTACTTGAAAAATGTAAATTAAAGAGACACACAGAGAGAAACAAAAGGAAATCAATCTTTTTATTTAGGAACAAATTAAATTCCCACCTACAGTAATGATTTTTACCTTAAAGCTGTGATAATCATCTTGTTGCCGTGTCAGGTTTCTCACCTTCTTATCTCACAACAGTTAACCTTAATAATCCCCTTACTTTCAAGCTGTTCTGGACTTGCGAGTCTTTAAGCATTCCAGTTAAACTTGATCGTTTACCTTACACTTTGCCTCTAATAGACTCAGTGTCACTTTGAAGACTGTAAATGGATTTCGCTGAAGAATCAAGTTCTTCAGACATGCTGGAATGAATTGCCCCCCCCCCCCCACTCCCCCATCCTGTAATTGATATTTGTGCTAGGAAATAAAAAGTTTCAGCAGTTTACTGATCTATTTTAAGAAGAAATTGTCAGCTTTGTATTTTGAGAGGGGTAAATCACAGCTGAGACACTTTCACACTAAACCATTAAAGCACCATGACTCCACTGTAACTTTCAGGCCTGAGTCTGAAGGATCCTTGAGATAGGTTGTTTGGTGAGAAACTAGGACCGTCTGGCTAAGAATTTAAATACCCCACTAAACTGCCAATCCCATGATTTGATAGGATGTAGCAGCCAAATTGGAATTATTGCTATAATGTTATAGTGTGAAAAAGCTCTTTGTGAGCTTTTCTTACAATTCGTGGCAAACTTCATGTGGCAGATGAATTCATGGATGTGACCAACCCAGATCTCACCATACAGCCGTATTATAAAATAGAGTCAAATGGTACACACCATCAAACATAGTGTAAAAGCATGATAATATAGTAATAAAACATATATACTGATATTAGTGTAACAGATATAAAAAATGTAACTGAAGGGCTTTGGCAAACAGATAAAATCATTGAATTAATTTTAAAATAGAATTGTATGATTTAAAATTTAGGATTTCGTTGCAGCCCATGTTATAATGTCAACTGCTTAAAATTGATTTTTTTTTCTTTCTGTAACCACAGGATCATGATCCACAAAGAGGAAATTCACAAAATAATTAGCTGAGTGCCCTGAGTGAAAGAGGAGTAAATGGGCAATTAACTCCTCATGTAAGTCTCTACAAAATGAAAATTACAGAACACTGAACATAATTCCATTATTTATATCTCTACATGCACATACCCAATACTGAAATGGAATTCAGGGTTCTGTCTTGGGCCTGTTGTTGTTCAAACATCTCTATAAATGACTTGGGACAGAAGTGCAGAAATGAAGACACGCTTGCATGTCAAGTGTGCAGATGATACCAACTGCATATGCCTCCTCAGACAGGAATAGAATTCAAAATGACCTTGACAGATTAGAAAATAGGGCCAAAACTAACAAAAGGAAGGTCAACAGGATTAAATGTATAATATGATCCCCAGATCTACAGGAGATATGTTTCAAAACATACACACACAGATGGATACCTGAAACTAGGGATAATTGCAGAGCCTATCTTTTAACTATACTTGGACTGGAATCATACCATAGAATCGCACCAGAGGTCCTAGAAAAGCCCACGAACACAGGTGGGAGGGAGATATATATATTTGGAGTATGGTTAAGTAAAACAGAAGTTATTTAATCTGTAGATGGGAGGGTCATATTGTAATATATCTAGGAAGAAAAGATGAAATGTACAAATATATGATGGGTGACGCATTACTTTAAAGCAGTTAATGTGAAGTGGACCTAGGATGTTTAGTAAAGCCCGAACTAAACATCAGCCAGCAGTATGATACAACAGCAAAAAAAGGCAATGCAGTTCTAGAAGAAAAGTGCCCAGACCAAAGGAAATACTACTCTTTTCTGCTTTGATCACAGTCAGAGCTGTCCCGAGGTAATTCTTGGGAACAGGCAACCAGAAATCCCCCCCCCCGAATTTTGATGCCCCCACCCCACAAATTGTTGAAAAATTCATATGGCAGCAAGAATACCCATCTGCCTTTGCCTGTCCTAAGATGGTGGCGCCCCCCAAATTCCCACAAAATCTCACGGGAATACCTTACCAAGCCTTTGCCTGTCCTAAGATGGCAGCACCCCTCGAAGTCCCACGAAATCTCACGGGAATACCTTAGCAAGCCTTTGCCTGTCCTAAGATGGTGGGTGGTGCTCTCCAGGGGCTGCCGATGGTGCCCCCGGGAATAATGTGCCACAAGTGGCTGCTTAATTGGCCTCAACGGTGGACCGCCTCTGGTCACAGTTCATGTGGAATACTGTGTCCACTTCTGGGCACTACAGTTCAAAAATAATATTGGCAAGACAGAACATGTTCAAAAAAGGACAACACAGATTATCACAAATAAGCATTATGAATATTGCTGGGAGAAGAGAAGACCGAAAGGTGCAATGATAGTCATTTTAAAATTACTGAAGGCATGTCATGTAGAAGATGGAGCAAGCTTCTTATATACTGCTCCAGGGAATATCAATGGATTTAAAGTAGAAGAAAAGAAATTCCAAGTCTGTCTATCATCCATCTATCTATCTATCTATCTATCTATCTATCTATCTATCTATCTATCTATCTCATCTCATCTAGCCATCCATCCACAGAAGCAGTTTGGCAGTAGAATATATTGCTTTAGAGCAGTGTTTTTCAAACTGCACTCTTCCAGATGTTTTGGACTTCAGCTCTCAGAGTTCCTAACAACTGGTAAACTGGCTGGGATTTCTGGGAGCAGAAGTCCAAAACATCTGGAGGAACGCAGTTTGAGAAACACTGCTTTAGAAGGTGCTGGACTCTCCATATTTGGAAGTTTTAAACACATGTTATATGGCCAAGTTTCTGAACTGCTTTAGCTGTTTATTTCTGCATAGGAGTGAGAAGAATTGATATTCATTGTACTCTATGATTCTCCTGCATCAACCTTACTGTAAAGATAAAGTAATAATTTAAAAAAATTAAAAATCACATTTCTACATTCTGCTGATGTGTGCATGTGTCTTCAAATTACTTGTTGACTTGTGGTGATTCCATGATTTTTCTAGAGTTTTCTTAGGCAAGAAACATTCAGAGGTGTTTTTGGCATTTCCTTCCTCTGAAATACAGGCTATAGCATCTGATATTCATTTTTGGTCTCTCAGCCAAGAACCAACTAAGGCTTGCCCTACTTAGCTTTCATGATCAGATGAGAACTGGTGTCTTTAAAGTATTTATGCAGGCAGTTCTACATTCTACACCAGTAATAATAAATAAACAGAGCCAAGAAACATCAGCACAATCAGGAATGGTTCATTGGGTTCATTCATTTTTATATCAAGTTATAGAAACTCACACTGTTCTTGATAAGTTTGTCAGAAAGACATTTTACAAATTCAAATGTAGAAGAAAGTGACACTGACAGATCTGTGCAAAATGTGATGGTATTCTTTCAACCAAATCTTATGGGGAGATGCTGAATGATATGAGAGTCAGCAACACTCATTCATCCATGACTGGTGGAAGAAAATAAACAGACACCTGCTGTGAGTTAACTCAGATCAAAAATACAAGCTTCCTAGTTTCTATGTCTTATTAAAGCCAACTCTGCCACAGCGCCAGGGGGAAACGCTTCTCAGACTAGCCTTGCTCCCTTTTATTCTCATTTTTAGATTTTAGGTGCTTTTTTGTTTCTCTTTAGAATGCATGAATAGGCTTCAATATGTACTATGCTTGTTCTCTGAAGGACAACCAACACTTGTGTCAACCTGACCATGCTTTTACAATCATTTGAGTACCTACTTATTTATCCATCTCGTAGAAGATGGTGTGCAACAGGGCAAGATCCTTCTTAATAGTGGGTCCTACTTCACTGAATTTCCTCAGGAGATATTGATGGCCATCTCTATCTTTGTCTACTTTCCTAGCCTTAGACTACATATCCTAGGTTTATACTACTAGCTAGCGGCTTTTATGTCAGTGGGGTAGTAAATATGCTTGAAAAAGAGGTATTCAGAATACTGACAATACTCCCCAAAGATGTTCATCAATTTTGATAAGATTTTCAAAGTTTGCATTAAAATCTGAAGAACTTTATGAAAAATTAAAGACAGGCTGAAATAAATGAGAAATTAAAAACCCATGTAAGAATAATGGAGGCGAAACAAAAGACAAAAAGAAATGCAAAATAAAATTAATGGAGTTTGCCAGAGATTTCAAATGGGCCTGTCAAGTACTATTTTGCTACAAATGTGTTAGTCCATATTTTCCCCTCTTTCATCATTCCCTTTTTCTTTTGGTATTGTGCTTCTTTAGAATCATAGGCAGCAATTATCATGTCTATCACTATATCATCTCTATCTCTGTCTCTATCTCTGTCATTATAGAAAGTGATATAAATATATGTATAAATAGAAAGACCAGGCTGATAGCCTTTTTGGCTGAAAGGTGGGATATAAATACTTTAAAATATAAATAATTAAATTACACATTTAAACTCTGGAGCACTAGTAGACAGGAAAGATCTCTTTACTGAGATTCAGGGCCATTCTATACATGCATTAAAACCTGAGGGGAAGCAGGTTACTAAACTAAATAACCTTTAGCCAAAGTATGGGACCCAACAGGAGGAATCAGGTTAAGGGCTGGAAAACATGTGTTTAAAAGGGGCCCTTTAAACCTGATTCTTCCTGAGAAACATGCACCTTTCAGTAAATCAGTAAAGAAGACATAGAAAATCATTGATACAATGTTATAGCTGCAAGATTATTAATAGAGAAATTATGGAAGGGGGGGAGAGCTATTTGTAAAGGACTGGAGAGGAAAATTATTAGACTGGCCAAGTGGCCAAGCTGTCCAATGGCTTTGGAGGAAGAAATAATGAAGAACTTGTTAGAAAATGGAGGCTTGCATTTAAATATTTAGAAAGGAAGACAAAGGTAGACTTTAAAATAGCAGTAAGGGGAAATTATTAATATAAAGATAAGGGTAGATTTTAATAAGAAGATATTAGTTTTATATTGAGTGGTGTCGGAAGTCATGGGTGGTGGTTCACGGGTACGGGGAGAGTGTGGTAGACAGATGTATTTGCATAATGTACACTTGATGTATTTCTTTTATTTTCCTTTACATTCTGTATATCACTTTTACACAATAAAAATGTAACAATCTTAAAAGAAGCTCACACCTTTCCATGCCTGCGTATCCCAGCAGGCATAGAAAACATGTGCTATCCTTCCTACCTCTTTGTGTGGACTCCTCCAGAACACGTGTGTTTCTGAAAAGCCTGAGACAGCTGGTCAGCTGTCAAATGGAGACAGAGGTGGCTAAGGAAAGCACAATGAAAGCAAATACAACTCTCTCAAATTGTCTTTTACACTTTGTAATGTTAAGCAGAGCTTAAGTTAACAATTGGGGAAGACAGAGATCAGAGAGAAGTCTTTTTATTTATAAAATTGTTCCATTATGCATTGGATTTCATATGTGCATATGCATATATGTGCATCCCTGGAGTGATTTTTTAAAAAAAATTCCGATGGGTGTCCCCATCTGCCCACCATCTTAATCTGTTTCAAAAAAACAACTGTGAGGATGGCACGGGACTATGCAGTGGGACTGACAGGTCTGTGTTTGGACTCCCTTTGCGGTCCCACATTTTAAAAACTCACTTCTTTGTCCCACATTTTGCTGCAGTCTGGAAGCTCGCTCAGTTACCTGAGCCACTTATCTCACACAGACTAATAGTAAAGTGGGTTTTGTGCTAAAGAAAATGAAGAGATTTTCCTTGTCATGGCCATGGGATTCTTTACCTAAACCTGTATTTTTCTGTATACAGAAGAGAGTAATGTCAGAAAGTTATGAAAACTCTTATTTTCAAAGACAAAGTTATTATTTTTAGATGAAAGATCACAGTTTTATTCTCTACTTTAGTTTCAGTAGCTCTTTTGGTTTGCCTCCATTGTTTGGTCCTTCTTTGGAACAGCCCAGAATTCAGTCTGTTCTTCTACCTAAAACAAGCAGTCAATTTTAATTAACTCAGTCTGCAAAAGCCGTTGGCATTTGTGGAAGCCAGGCACAAAGCCAATACCCAAAGCAACTTTTATCAATTTGCCCAGAAAGAAGCAAAGGGAAGAACAGTGTTTGCTCAGACAACATTACAATGGACAGCCCAAACTCGTAACAGCTAGAAATAAAACTTAAGTGCCAGTTATGTGGCACTTGCTCAAGTGAGTAGACCATAATTTTTACTCCCTGGTGGAAATCATGTGAGATAAAATTGAATAGCTAGTTCTTGGTTTGTTTATATACTTATTTATCACTGCAGAGATTCTCCATCACAGATATAGTTGGAAGTATATAACTACATAACAGGACATTTAATGTTTTTTAACTGTTGCAGAATAAGTTTTTAATGAATTCAATATTATTTTATATTTTTTGCAAAGCCATTTTAGATCCCATCTTGGGAGAAAGGTGGTTGTGGGTATACATTTATCAATCAATCAGCCAATACCTGACTACCCAAACCAATTTTTACAGCAGCAGCATAACTGAGTAATGGAAGAAGGTTCTACTGGCAAACAGAGTTTATGATATTTGCAGTGTCCTCCCACCAGCAATAAGAATTTTAAGCACTTTCAGTCCTTTAACATTCTTATTTTGTCAGGGATGAAGTACTATGCTTACACATTCTGCTTGCCTAAAGTGAATGCTGAACAAACCAGCGACCTTTCATCTATGATGTCCAAAAATGACCATCTGGCTTCTTGTTCAATCAACAAACCAGTTAAATCATCTGCCTGAAAATATTGCTTTGTTTCTCTGGCCTCAGCACCATGACAAGCAAACCATGGATAGGAAATTTACACTTTATTGAGCAATTTGGAAGGATGCACCAACAGATTACCTCATCTCTACAAGTTCTGCCTCATTGCTACAGATGAACATGTCTACTGTCCACAACAATGAAATATTGCTCTATTTTTCACCCAAATTATCCAATGAACTTCATAATGGAAAAGTAATGCTTGGTCTCTTTAGTCCAAGTCCAATGCTCTCTTCATTCCAAAAACTTTGATCTCCCCTATAATACCACATGAGTAAATGATTAGAATGTTGATGCTTATTCCAACCCAAAAAAACTCTTCACTTTAGTACGGAAAGAACTTCTCCTGAGTCTCACTACAAAGTCTTTATGACAAAAAGTAAAGTCTTTGAGAGAGAGACACAGAACTGAAGCTCTTGGATCTTATTTCTTCTTATTGTCTCTTTCTTGTATGATGTTCAACTGTCTCTAAAATGGTCTCAATATTTAACTCTAACTGGACTTGAATACAGTTCTGACTGGACGTGCTATTTTGTAGACCTTCCAGCCTTCCTCTCTCTTCACCTACTAGTCATGAAAAGACTAACTCATCCAAGAACCAGAAGTGCCTTGCATGAGGCTCTGCCCTTGAGGGGATTCTTAAAGGGGCAAGGTGATGGAGGCTTCAAATGCAAAGAGGTTTTCTAGGCTGACCCCCCAGAAACTGTACATAAAATATTAATCCCTCTAAGTAAAAGGTCTTTAACTAGGGGTAAACAGTGAGGTTCTTCACGGGGCACGGCAGTCACCTTCAAGTAGTTCTTTGAGAACAGCCCTGTGACAGAGCCAAACAGTTTTGGCTCTTTCTTACTACAGTATTACAGTACAAATCGGGATTTTAATATTATTGTGTATATTGACTTTTATGACTGTTTTTAATCATGTTGAAGTTTTACTGCTCGGTTTAATGTTTTATCTGATTTGTGCTGTCGTGTCTGGGCATGGCCCCATGTAAGCCGCCCCGAGTCCCTCCGGGGAGATGGGGCGGGATATAAGAATAAAATTATTATTATTATTATTATTATTATTACAGTATTTCCACGTGAACAGCCATTGCTATGTCTTCTGGAATATTAGGATTTGTGACTGATATCTCTGTGGCTGGGAATTCTAAATACACCTCTCCAAACTGCCAATCCTGGAATTCTGCAGATGATAGTTCTCTCCAAGGATTATGAAAAATAAATTGAAGATCCTCAGTTAACTGGCCAACAAGTTGGGAATGAAGAGAGAAATACGAGTTGAACAGATATTATTTCAAGGACTCCTCCATTTTGTGGAGCGATTATGAGAAAGATGTTGACATGTGGCTGTTGTGTTCACAAAGATGTACTACTGAGGATGGAATGGGGATGATAAAGAAGACAATCTGATATATCTCTAATATTGATAAGCAACTTAATAGACTATTAACCCTTATTCAGTTAAAAAGGATATTTTAGTCTTGTAGAGTGGTGTCTTCTTGCAGATTTCTTGCAGGCCTCAAACTCTTCAGGATGTCCCCCTCCCCATTTCCAGGAGAGGTGTGCACCAGTGCTCCAGAGGCATGGAAGGTGGGGTGACATGTAGGAATGGGGGTAATCAATTGTCTCTCCCCATGGTCAATTAGCCCCATGCTAATCAGCCATGTTCTTGGGACAGTTTTGGCAGCCCTCTCCTCACCCATGTTCCACATTCTACAAAGAGCTTCAGCGAGGGTGGGTATCTACAATACATTTTGAATTTTATGGAACCTATTTTGCCCTGCAATCTGGGGTATACTGCGATCTTCTGAGCACATTAAATAGCTCATTCTGGACTCTTTTTTTTGCAACTTTCCTGAAAAGGCTGTAACCCTTTTAATCATGCTACAGCACACAATAGCAACATGCATTTTGTAGCCATGGCAGTTTCAAGTTGTCATAAAACTGCAACTAATTGTCAGTATAAAAGGCTCCAAGGTGATGTTCTTCTTCTGAAAATTTAAATAGGGAAGTATATTATTTGTTACAAAAGGCAATCCTAGGTATTTCCTACTTTACTGGGCCATGATTATCTGATTAATCCATTTATTAATTTTGGGTTACCAGTATATGTGGCTGAACTGAATCTGAACCTAAACCTCTTAGATCCAAACTGCATCTTCTGCATTATGTAATTCTGGCTTTCAGTATGGACATTATCATTGGATTGCTACTGCCCCAAGCAAATCCTCATGTAGAATAGTGACAAAACAATCTTCCTTTGGGCTCTCAGTTTATCACTACAATCCCTATGACTTAAAAATGCTAAAAGAAAATAGAGGAATTTTCTAAAACGCAACATTATTTAAATTATTTAAATGAAAATTGTGAAATATGTTCATATTGTTTAAAAGAAAGCAATGCAAACTTCATAAATAACTCCATATCAGTCAAATAGTGTATCCCTAAAGAGAAAATATATATACCAAAATATGCAGAATTATGTATGGATGATTTCCTTCATATGGTTTAGAATCATAGAATCATAGAATAGTAGAGTTGGAAGAGACCTCATGGGCCATCTAGTCCAACCCCCTGCCAAGAAGCAGGAAATCGCATTCAAAGCACCCCCGACAGATGGCCATCGGGGTTTGCTTTGGGGCTCAAGCAAGTCTAACCTTAAATACAGAGACTCCAACTTATTCCCATAGAAATCAATGGGATTTAAACCTTCAGTCAAATGCTTAAGTCTTATTGATTTCAATAGCAATAAGGTACACCCAACTTTCACTGCATTGTTCCCTCGATATGCAATAGAAAAAGGTAAAACCAAGGGTATAGGGAATATATCATTCTGTGTCAAAATCTACAATGTTTTACTCTGCACTTCTCTACAACCCTATTAAATATTCATCAGATCCTACTGATCTGATCAGCATTAAGTTCTATATAACTTCAATAAATCTCCACATTCCTTTAGTCTCTTCAGCATTCTTCCCTACCACTGTGAATCTATACTATGTAAAGTTCCACAAATTCTTTGTACCAAATTCTTTTTTGTCTTTGAAAAAAAATGCTAAAACGATTGTATTTCACATACATTCCAAGCTGATAAACTTAAGATACAAAGTAAGTACAGGGCAAGTCTCAGAAATTTTAGTATGGAACAGTTATAACCAATAAGTAAGGAACTGATAAAGAAGATATGTTTATGAGTAATTTTCAGAGAAAATGAGAAGTACTATGGATTGCTATTTTATATTGCTATTTATATAGATATTTTGTTGGGGCCCCAGGTGGCACAGTGTGTTAAAGCGCTGAGCTGCTGAGCTTGCGGACCAAAAGGTCCCAGGTTCAAATCCCGGGAGCAGAATGAGCGCTCGCTGTTAGCCCCAGCTTCTGCCAACCTACCAGTTTGAAAACATGGAAATGTGAGTAGATCAATAGGTACCGCTCCGGCGGGAAGGTAACAGTGCTCCATACAGTCATGCCGGCCACATGACCTGGAGATGTCTATGTACAACGCCGGCTCTTCGGCTTAGAAATGGAGATGAGCATCAACCCCCAGAGTCGGTCACAACTGGACTTAACATCAGGGGAAACCTTTACCTTTTATATTGATATTTATATGATAGCCAGTGTGGTGTAATGAATTGAGCACTCAATTGTAAGACTAGCTTTTCAATCCCTGTTCGGCCATGGAAATACACTGGAGGATCTTGGTCAACTCAAATTCTCTCAACCTCAGCGGAAGGCAAAATCAATTTTTGCCAAGAAAACCAGTGAAAGGGTTGTTGTATGTCTTTCGGGCTGTGTGGCCATGTTCCAGAAGCATTCTCTCCTGACGTTTCGCCCACATCTATGGCAGGCATCCTCAGAGGTTGTGAGGTATGGAGCATACCTCACAACCTCTGAGGATGCCTGCCATAGATGTGGGCGAAACGTCAGGAGAGAATGCTTCTGGAACATGGCCACACAGCCCGAAAGACATACAACAACCCTGTGATCCCGGCCATGAAAGCCTTCGACAACAAACCAGTGAAAGGTTTGCTTTAGAGTTTCCATAAGTCAGACACGAGTTGAAAGCACACAAGAGAAGATAAAAAACAATACAAATGCAATAACTAATCATGCTTAAATTCAGAAAACTATAAACAAATTAAAAAATAGTGGTCCCAGCATATATCCTTGAGGTATCCCTCTACCTATAAACATTAATTAGGTGAAGAGAACATTTATTCTACTTTCTGCCTTCTGTTCTTTACTTAGTGTTCCATCCATAAGATTAAATTTCCTGCTGTCTTCTAGTTGCTAAACTTACTCACTCTGCTTTGGTGAAATGAACTTCCCAGAGTTTGTCTTCAGAGTTATGAGCCTTGGACCTGAGAAAAGGTCCATCCTTTGGGATTTCCCCAGATAATGCAAAATCTGGCAGGGTTGGATGAATGAATTGTTAAACCAAAAGAATTTCACACAGAGTGGATTCAAATTGTAGGAATAATGATTTTATTCATGATCTGTCAATATCCAGTAGACAAAATAAACCAAAGCAAAACACTCTGCCTGAATTTGGTCACACAGTTTTAGACTTTGCTTCATCCCCTTTAAGAGCAAAAATAAAGCTATGGCCCTCTTCCACATGCTTCTTCACATATGTGTTGTGTCTCTCTTCTTCTTTGTCCTTATAAAGAAGCAAGAAACCAGTGTAAGGACTTTTCACATAACTGATTGGCTGAAATGCAATGGTATTCATCTCTATGGGATCCCAAATTGCAAATGGCATTTCTAACTCTCCTTGGTTAGCTCACAGTCAATAGTTGTTCACATTGCTTTTTTTTTCTTCAGAATGAATCACCCATGTAAAGGAGGCAATCTGAAACAAGAGCCTGGATTCAAAGCAAAGTTATTTTAAGAAAGTTAACATAAGAAAAGCTTTTCATGTCTTCTCCTCCTTGACAATAGCATCCCACTTCCAAGCCTATATTGTTTAACCCAAACCTCCAAAGATTTCTTTTAAAGATGGCTACAAGAAGAAGATGAAGACTCAGGTGTTTCTATTCACAAAAGTTCCTTCATAGGGTCCAGGCATATCAGTGATATACACTGATGGATAAGAATTACTGACACAGCAAATTGTTATGATAGCATTGCTACTCTTCACTATTGCTTTCACCTACCACAAGATGCTTATAAAGTGCAGCAATGCTGAAGAATGGAAAAACATGACTTTAATATTCATATCCAGTAAGTACATAATTAGCGATGAATAACTCGACAACTACATTCCAAGCTGAGACACATTCTTTTCCAAAAAAGATGTATGATTAATTTTATAACATCTCTGATACAATATGGAAATAAGAATGGCAATACTGTAACAAAGAAATATGATGTCACAGAAACAAAAATCTAAAAAAATTAGCAATAAATAGAATGAGAGCAGAGCCTTAATTAATCATATTAGAATTATATAAAGGTATTGTAACATGTCTCAAGAAGAGCATGTGGGAGGGGAAAAGAATTTTGGTCTGTTAATATGCAGTTGAAAATTTTCATTACCTCTGAAATCTATTTCAATAAGATGATAGTTTCAATTGATTCAAGTCTGAAAGATTTAACAGGGAATTGGGCAACTATGATTAATGCAAGAGGCTCAAAAAGAATCTCTGAGCAGACACAATATAATCTGGAGAGAAATCTAACATTATAAAGAAGCTTTATTTGATAGACTTTAAAATAAGGATGATAATTAAGTTGCATCACTTTCATTAAATATAATTTATGCTCCTTTTATTAAAGAAAGATTCTCAGCAATTGTAAAAGTAGCAGTTGACTTTCAGTGAAGACATACATTAATATTAGATAAGATTTTTTTTCAGAACAGAATATAGGAACAATGAATCAGAATGAACTTTGCAGCAAAAGTCTCCCTTAGAAAGCATGATCACATCCAAAGATGTAATTGATTTAACACACTGAGCCAACAAGCATGGATGCATTGCACCAGCAGGGTTTTTAATGTGTCAAATCCCTAAAGGATGTGTTAAAACAGCAGAAATTTCCCATGACCTCAGAGAGCCTCATTTCATGCCCGTACATACGTACATAAAAATGCCATCTTTTTTGTTGTATTAAATGAAATAATTATTTTCGCATGGATCTACTGGAAATGCTGGGAAACACTTCCAGTGCTAACTGGGATATTTCAATGTTTTATTTTAAACATTATCATAAATAATTAAACATGGACCAGAAAAGGGAAAATGTTTACAGTCAGTCCTTCCCATTTGTGGGCTTGACTTTTGCGGATTTTATTTTTCATGGATTTGGTTAAAATATTATCTCCAGAAATCTGTTCCTCCAGTGCCTCTCTGTGGTCAGCTGCCACCAAAGTTTGACCATAGATTCATGCTGGAGGACCTAGAAATTCTGTCAAAGAATCTCTCCCTAGAAATCTGTAAGTCTTCCAGTGCAATACTGTGATCAGCTTCCAGCTGGAGTTAACCATCAAGTTCTGCGGGATGATCTACAAATTCTCTCAGGTAAAAAAAATAGCAAATTTTTGATTCACAGATTTTCATTTTTGTGACAGTTTTGTATCCCTAACCCTAGAAAATGTGTATTCTCACATTCCTTTACTAGAATGGTTATCTGTAGCATTCTACATGCCTAGGCCATGCCAAAACCATATGGGAGAGAATGGTCCTGTATGTATTGATTAAAAACACCATGACTTCAATAGTTTTTACATAATGATAAAGAACATCGTTACAACAATATAGGAATGAGATTCTCCTGTATTCTGAGTTAGTGATTAATGTGTCAACTATTCCAATTGTCATCCTTCTCTAAAGCAAAAATCTTCTATAACCCCTGTATGGTCCGCTAATACTGACTCTTTCTGGATTTACCTGTTAAATAGGCAGGCCACAAAAGCTCTCTTCTTACAAAATTATAGAGGGCAGATCTACATTGACACGCTATCCCCAGGCCAATCTGGCATTATGTATACCAGATTGGCCCTAGAGTGGTTTACACAAACAACATCAACCTGTCCAATGTGAAAGTAGAAAGGAATCCCAATCACCCAACAGTAGCAGATGTGGTTCAGCACCACTGAATGGCCACCTTTACTGTCTCCTCCCATTCTGAAACTTTTCATATGCAAATGTAGTTTTCTGTCACTAACTTAGAGTTCCTCTATTGTATGATTTTGACTCAAAATATCATCAGTACATTTTCTAGCTTGTGAAACTCCTTGCCAAAGGAGATTAGGAAAGCCCCCTCACTCATGTATTTCAGGAAACAACTGAAGACCTAGCTGTGGGATCAAGCATTTGGCCCATCCTGAGATATGAACTGATATGACCTGATAGATTCTATGAATTAATATTGATTCAAACGCGGACTGGCTCTGACTTTGGCTCGAAACTTCCCCCTTTGTAATGGTCACATGGTTTTAACTGTTTTAATTTGATTTGGATACTGGCTTTTGTTAATGTTTTATGTTTGGTTTTTACTGCTTGTTGTATTGTATGTGGCATTTGATTCTGCCATTGCGTAAAACCACTCTGGGTACCCCTGGGGAAAAAAGTGGTATATACATAAAATAAATAAATAAATAAATAAATAAATAAATAAATAAATAAAATCACTTTTAACATTGAGTATTTCTGCTGCAGGTCTACTTATTAACTTTCTACGTCTTTTCAGCCAGTTCTATATAAACTTAACTAATTATGTAATTTTAAAAAATGCTGCAGAAAGCATTTAACGTTACTATGCTTAGTTGTGTGCCTTAATTATCTTAGTTGGTTGAATGTAATTAACCAAAACTGGAATTTTGCCAAGACGGTGGGAAAGGGCATTGTTTTGTGGGAGGGGCACTGTGGGAGATTTTAAAGGGCTAAGAGTGCACCTTGAATTTCATACTACATCTATGATGAAAGGTAAAATCAAATTATCTAATTTTTCATGAGAGATGACTGTACATTTACAGACAGTTGAAAACTAAGATAATAAGACATTTATTTCAAATTAGACAAAGAACATTTTCCCTTGTCTGGAAATTTTTGTCATTCAATAATACTATCGATTTAATGAGACTCTTCTGGCTTCTCTATTATATTTTAAGACACACTCAGAATGCTTCCATTAATTGCCAACAAAAGTGGTGGCAGGTAGCTGCCGACTATTTAATAGGATGGCATAAACCTAGTTAAAGCAAATTTGATCTAATAGCTTATTTTCATTGAATATCTGCTAAACAAGCTAGGCATAAAATTAATTACGTTTTAATTAAATTCCTAAACTTAATCACCATACTGTGGTTACTCTGATAACACAGCACATGTGGAGTGCAAGATAACAGGTTAATAATACTATTCTGTGAAACAAGGCTTTAAAATGGGTTTCACTCATGGTTACACACACACATGCACACACAGCTATATACCCCAATAAGCCTGTGTAATTGGATATTACTATTTCCATAATCATAACCAAATAACCTAGCCTACATCATTATATTTCAGATAGATAGATTGATAGATACCATAGATAGATACAGAATAAAGATAGAATCTCTCTCATGCACAGTCATATATAATATAATCTGATATATAATTAACCATATTGGAACATTTTAAATTATACTATTATTACATATCATCAAAAATTATACACATGCTCACTCTTGCTGAAATAAGGCAATGAATATAGCAATAGATACCATAGAAGATAGATTTTGCTCATGGACCACTCTAGCTTCCAATGTGGAAGCAAATTTTCAGAAGTACACTCTAACATAACCAAAGTGCTTGTGGAGAGGAATATCCTTTGCTCTTCTGTTAGGTTTCTATTACCTATTAGTAGGTAAGAAGATTTTGGAATAATGCTTTTAGAGCTTGGCTGTAGATTGCAGAAACGCTATCTCTAACTGTCAGGATTTGCCAGGAACAGTCTTGATGAATCATCTACCATCCCAATTTTTCAGTCTTTTTTTAAAAAAAAAATATCCCAGTTTCTTTCACCTCCTCCAACTTTTCCTTTTCTCCTCACTAACTTCAATTGCCATAAGCTGAGTTCAATGTGCAAAAGAAATTTGCATTCAAATCACATGGCAGAAAAGAATGAGAGGAGAGAGCTTAGGATCAAAGGAAATAAAAATGCCACAACCTCTCCTAGCTTGTGTGTTCTTCCTCATTAATAAATTTTGCAATCTTGAACACACTCTGGTGTTGTTTGCCAACACATGTTATGGTGTTTATTTCTTAAATATTAGAAGATTTGTGCAATATGTGTTTTTTCTTCACTGGTCCTATGAATGATGCCAATCTTCAATTCCTCCATTGAAGTCCTTTCTCAATCCATTCTCAACAAATCTTAAATTGCTCCTCTAATTTTCTTGTCACCTTTCTTGCAGTCTAATCCTGCTGTTCATATGATATGTTCTGTTTATAAAATAAATAGGTAAAGTAATACAATGCAATTTTTTCTGAACCTCCGACTAAGGGAAAATCATTCAGTTGTGTCCTCAAATGGTATCTACACTTGAGAACAATCAGACATTATGTAATTGTGGGCTCATCATTAAATGATTCTTCTTGAAGTACTACATTACCAATTTGTTTATTTTATATAGTTCCTCTGGCTTAGCCAACTCCTGCCCTGCAGTGAAGAAAGGTGGTGGGGATTATGTGATCTCCCCCTCCTTAGCATGTGAAGGAAGAAGAGGAAAAGAAGGAAAAAGGGGGTGAAAGAATATAGGAGAAGAAACAGGAAAAGGAGGAGGACAAAGGAGAGAGGGAGGTAGAGAGAAAGAGGAGGAGGGGGTGAAGGAGGGGAAGGTAGAGAAGTAGGAGAGATTCACCTTGTTCTATAAATTTTTCATTCATAACTAACAATTGCAAACATAAAATGAAACTCTGAGGTCAGGTACGATGTTCTTTCCCACTTCATGTTTTATTTCAAACAATGTTATTACAGCCCAACACTAAATGTCTGTGTTTTTCCAGCTATAGTTTACAATTCTCACTGTTTAAAATATCCAGCTAAATAGTGAACAAGGAGGAAAAGTGGAGTGGGACTGTTGGGAAGTCTTTTCAGGCAAAAAGAGTTTCACTGACAGTTAATAAATAATTTTTGTTTAATGTTATCTATTCCATGGAATTTGCTGGAGTGATGCTACATTGCTAAACATGCACAAAATTTGTCTTTACCCCTTAAATTCATGGACAACATCTAGTCACCCTTGACAGTTAGTGAGATGAACCTGAGAAAAAAGAGACTTTATGAAATATTAAATTTTGTTTTGTCGATTCAATTCAATTTTAACTGGATAATTTTTTTTATTAAGCTCTACTTTTAGCCCTAAAATTTCTCCCATCTCACTCTTTATTTGCTTATAGAAATTTTTGTATCTTATCACAGTCCCACTACATATGCATAAAGATACCTTTTCCACCACATTTGTGTCCAGATTGTCAAATAAGATAATCCACGTTATCTGCTTTGAACTGGATTATATGAGTCTGCACTGCCATATAATCCAGTTCAAAACAGATAATTTGGATTTTATATAGCAGTTTAGATGGGACCCCAGTCTTCTAGAAAGGGGACACAACTGATACTTCTAATTATGTTTTAGATGTGGTTTCTAAATTCTACCCATAATATCTTTCAGAGATGCTTCTGGAATGGAATAGGAACCAATCCATTAGAAATGAGCAAGAAACAAGTTTTAGGAGACATAAAAGCACACTGGACTAGGCATTTACATTACAAGATCTTATATGTAAATTTATCAGTAACTCAAATAAATTTATTCATGCAGCTTTTGTAGAGTTCTCATCAGCATTTGATTTTATAGACAGGCAACATTTATGGCATACATTGGCTAAAACAAACATTGCTTATTCAGTTGATACACCAAGATAATTCTTAACAGGTGAAAAGAGGTTTAAGTGGTGCTTAAACACAAGCTGTTCTCATCAATCTGGGAGTGAAATTAGTGATCTGATTCCAGAAATGGCCTTCCCTTCATTTTTCTCTTTGTCTGTTAATAACCATAAGATGACAATTTTGCAATATGCCAATATATGATAGCAGCAGTGTTGCTAGAAAGGTTTCCCATTTCACACGTTTCTGTTGAGAAGCAAGACTATATGTGCCAAACAGCAACTGGGCAGAATCAGAACTGGGAGGAGGGTGACACCTGGGTGAAGGATGTCTCAGGGACAATACTAACATTTGTTTTTTCCTGCACCGAAGGAACAATGGCAAACCATTTTAATATATTTTACCACATGATGATACAATCCAAAACGAAACAAGTACTAAAGGATTAAATTGTCATGATTCACCTTCTGGAACAGGAAGATTCAGACACACAGAAGTGAGATCTCTAGTAATGCATAGCTTTTGATGATGGTGGCCTCTCTGTCTAAGGAGCTGGGACAGTTGGAGGACTAATCCACAGCATGAAGAAGCAGATGCTGAGAGTACAGTGCCCTTCATTTAAGATCTTTGAAGAGATAAGAAGACGCTGACAATCCCAGTAGTTATTAAATAGGGGATTCTGACTCATTAATCACCTGGTGTCTTGAGACACCTGTCCAAAAATCTCCCACAGCTGCTTGTTCTCTTTGTTGCTTACAGACATTCTGTCTTAGTAATTGGCAGTACTCTTGAGTGTTAGTGTTTTCTTCATCTTGTATTGCCTACAGTTGGTGATTCTGTTTTACTCCTTGATGGCTTTGTTTATCTGGACTACTGTCCTGCTGTACCAACTTCTCAACCAGGTAAAACTGTCCTCTTGTTTCTCTTATCATTTTGCTGGATAACTTGTGACTGACTTGGACTGGAAAAACTACCTAACAGTTCTTAACTTGCAGCCACCTGACTCCTAGTTCACTTACTGACTGAAAATGTCAGGTCAAGCAGCGGTCAACAAGCCACTGAGATACACTAGATAACAACTGTGAGTAGAATTGTTGCCAATGACACAACTGGATTCAAGCCAAAAGCATGCTTGGGTGTTAATACGCTCAAAGATAAAGTGAAAGTCCAACTCTGCACAACAAATATTATAGTTATATGGAAGGAGAAAAGTATGTATCAGGGGAAGCTAGACATAGCACAACAAGAAATGAAATGTATAAACATTGCAGGACTTTGAGTACTTGGGATGAGCAAACTTAAGTGGACCAGAAATTTACATTTTGAATCAAAGAATTGCAATGTCTTACTCAGAGAATTACTTATTTCATGTCAAAAGCATTGCATAATAAATAAGTTTAAAACTGATAAAATAAAAGGATCACAAGCAGCTAAATAGTTTTTTCCAACCCAAAAGCATTGCTTTACAACTCAAGGAATGAAATCTATGGAAAAATAGGATGACATTAATAGTGAGGATAGATGTAGAAAAAGTATTCAATGGAACCCTGTAACTAGGGAGGATGTGTTCCTGGATTTTGTGTAGCTGGTTTAATAATACGATAGAAACTGTAGAGAGCTATTTGGTTGGATGTGGATAAATGAAATCACAGATATTGGTTATCCTTATCTGTTTCTTCCAACTCAAGGCTTTTTAATTGTTATTTTAACCACCCTACATGAAAAGCTACCCAATTGATCGTTTAGATATAAAGCAGAAAATACAACATAGCCTTTGGTAATGTCATCAAGAAATCTGGCCAGTTCCTTCATTTCCTGTCTCTGGGGGATTCCATTTTCAAAAGTCTTCATTGTACATTTTATTACAAGATAGAGACTGTCAGTTTGTGAATATGTCTGGAGAGGTTCAGACATCCAGAACCATTAATCAATGACATGATCACAAAGTGTCCACAGAAATACAGACCAAGGAAATATACTCACCAAGCTCTATAAATCAGCTGGAATGTTATAAACCAAAAAGCAATTACAATCATCTATTTTCATCCCCCAAAAGTTGTGCTATTTGGTGTTATCATAGGTAATATATACCAAATGTGGCCAGAAAAGCCACATTTATATTGAGAGAATGGTTGGGAATGAATAACTACTACTACTCTTCAAATAGAGGGAATATAAATTATATTTTCTCTCAGGACTCCATTTATTTTTAGTCAGATCGGGAAGACCAACAACAGGGAAACATAATTAATGAAAAACCAAACAGAGTAATTATAAACAATAGAATGGCAAAAATGGAACCAAATGTTAGTGACTGGTGCTCTCTGCTGGAACCAACATAATTTAATATATTCATTAGCAACATAGGAAATGAAGTATGGAATCTGTGGCTGATGTGATTTTCAAATGATAAAAGGCTGGGAGGGAAGGCAAATGCCTTGGAGAAAACAAAGCTCAAAATACATAATCTTTAAAGAAAGAATCTAAAATCAATAAACTACTATTCAGTGGGACAAGGCAAAGTGAAGGGGAATAATTACATCTACAAAAATGAGATATGCTTGAGATGCTTTTTCAGTGTTATGCAGAAAGTTTATAGACATGGGTTATAAACCTATTCATATTAAGGTTTTCCAAGAGTTTTGGGATCTGAATTCAGAGAAGACAGAGGTGTTCCTTAGATGGGGTTACACTCTACCTGGAAACATAGGTTCACAGTTTGAGAGTCACTCCGGAGGAGGAGGAGGAGGAGGAGGAGGAGGAGGAGGAGGAGGAGGAGGAGGAGGAGGAGGAAAAGGAGGAGGAGGGAGGAGGAAAAAGAAGTTGTTCTCTGAGCACTTCAAGCACATGATTCATATTTTCTGTGGCTGACCCCCACTCCTGGCTCTTGGAACTGAGATGGGCAGGTTCTTCATGGGTCATAATTATTTCTGCCACTCAATTGTGCACTGTTACAGAGCATAAAGCAAGAGATATTGCAGTACCAGTTAGAGCACTCTGTCCCATCCTTCTGAATTCTGCAGTGATTTCTTTCTCTTAAAGGATGAGCTCTGTGTATAAACTTGCCCTCAGGTGAAGTAGAGGATATAATCCCATTTCTAGAGTCAAGGTAATATGGATAAAGGGATGTAAATCTTTATAATTTTCCTCTCGGGAAGAAACAAATAATTTTTCTCCTATCTCTGAGAAAATGGACAAACTGTTCAGTTTGTGATTTATTCTATGCAAAATTATGCACCCAGATTATTTACACAGAGAACAACAATGTTCTTTTCTGTTCAGGAAAATTGTTTGTTTGTTTTTTGTGCAGAAATAGTTTTTGCACAGAAAATGCTGCTTTTCTATGTGAATCAACCAAATAAAGAAAACAAAACCATGCACTGCAAAGGTTCTTATCCACCTGAATGTTTCCTGACATTTCAGACACAAGTTTTTCAACCATTTTCAATTTCTAATATGGCACCATTTTCCATTTTGGCATGTAAGTGAGTTTTCTGCATCTCAGTGCATAGGGTAAATCTCAGCATGTGAAGTTAAATACTAACTGTTCTGTACCACCTCTGTATGGAATGACAATGTGACATATCTGAACCACAAACCAGGTGGATGATCTACTGTGTTTCCACCTCTACATATTCATACAAAATCCCACTAGTTCCACAAATTGAACAGAATGCAGAAGTTCTAAATTAGATAACTACTAGGGATGTGCAATCCATAAAAAATTGTTCAAAAGTCATTACAAAACTGGGGGTGTGGGTGCTTCATTTCTAAAGTGTTTCTAAAGTATACTTAGTGAACATTTTGTTAACATAACCTGGTGGCACAACAGGTTAAACCACTGAGCTGCTGAACTTGCTGATCAAAAGGTAGGTGGTCTGAATCTGGGGAACAGGGTAAGCTCTCACTGTTAGTCCCAGCTTCTTCCAACCTAGCAGTTCAAAAACATGCAAATGTGAGTAGATCAATAGGTACCATACCAGCAGGAAAATAACAGTGCTCCATCCAGTCATGACCTTGGCCACATGACCTTGGAGGCTTAGAAATGGAGATGAGCACCATCCCCCAGAATCGGACATGATTAGACATAATGTCAAGGGAAAACCATTTCCTTTGCTAACAAAATTTAATTAGGTCAAGTCCGCTAAATTGGTGGATACTCAACAAAGCAAAATGTGCTATAAGACAATTTTCCCTTGCATAAAGACAAAGTTTTTTAATAAAGTTTCACCATGTTTTTATGACAGAACCAATTAGGAAATGACATTTGTAACCTAGGAACAGAAATCATAGTGTAGAATATTAACAAATGTAATGGAATTCAGGCTGGCTACAGACCAATCTCCTACCTAATTGGGGCTTTCTGATGCTAATGCATACTGGGAAATGTAGTTTAGGGCAGAGCCTTTTGAATTCTTTGGCATGTTGTGATATATTATGTTTATTTAAGTACTATTTTAGGTTTGTTTTATAAGTTATCAATATTGTTTTGCTTATTGTTTGATTTGGCTTGTTTCTTGCTGTTTTATTATAGCATTGAACATTTGCCACTTTGTTTGGAAACTGCCCTGAGTCCCCACACAATCACTTCTGAACATCTCTTTTCACAAAGCAGAGCCAAATCAGTTCCCTGGTATATCAGGAAGCTCATGGCAGTGAAGGAAGTGAAAGGGAGACTAGAGTGACGTTGGCACCAAACTCGTAGCGAATCTGACCGAGCACAGACTAGAGCTCATTGAAAAGCCTATTCTTCAGCAATGAAGGTGGCAGAAAAATTGTGCATTGCTGCCAACATTGCATCTGCACAGAACCACCAAAGAGAGCTGTTCGAGTGGTCGGAGGATTATTAAACACTGCTTAGCCAGAGATCCCAGACCAATCGGCAGCTCATTGTGAAGAATTTGCCAGATTCTTTGCAGGTAAAGTCACCCAGATCTGTTCTAACATCAACACCAGTGTTAATGCAGTCTCTATGGAAGCAACTGAGGCATCTGTTTGTCATGGTTGTATAGATTCTTTTGAATTCATTCAGCCCAAGGACATGTACAAGATCTTACGAAGAATGAGAACGACCACTTGTTCTCTGGCCCCTTGCCCATCCTGGCTTATTAAATCAGGGGGAGCAGCTGCTTCATTGTCCACTGCGATGGCAACTTCCTCATTCCTTTCTTAATCTTTTTATTGTGATTTTGTCATAAGATACATATTGGGGAGGAGAAAAAAAAGGATAAGGAGAGGGAAAAGGATGGGAAACGGGAAAGGAAGGTTTTAGGGAAGAGAAGGTTTAGACATGGGAAGGGAAGGGGTATGTCGAAGGGTTCAGGAGTAGGAAAGGAGGGGAAGGAAAAGGGGGGATAGGGTGTATCTAGGGACAAATAGGTGAAGGAAAATTAGGGGGGGTAGGGAAAAGGGGGTGGTGTTGACTTCCGATCTATATTCTTCTTATTTCTTCTCTTCAGTCTCCGCCTACATCCATTTATTTACATTGTTTTTGTTCCCTTAAATAGTCCTCTAGACGAGACCAGTCCAACTCCCGCATTCCAAACACTTGCTGGACGATTTTTTAGGGTGTCGTAAATAAATTAGCCTCCCCACATATAAGTGGTACCTAAATTTCCTACTTCATAGATGCAACTATCTTTGGGTTGCTTAGGTCAGCAACACGCAGGGGCTATTTGTTTTATTTTAATGGTCGGGTGCTCATTCTGCCATGGGCTGGTCTCGAACTCATGACCACTTGGTCAGAGTGATTTATTGCAGCTGGCTACTAACCAGCCTGCGCCACAGCCCGGCCCCGGCCTCACAAAATGGGTGGTGAGGTGCGCATTACAATTATTAATGGCTTTGCTATCTTTTATGTTCATGGAAAACATGGATTTCAGGGTAGCTCCTCATGCTAGTTAGAAAATACATTAATGTTCAAAAGTAATCTATCTATATATTAAGTAACAGTGATTTAGATGCAATCAAACTACTTTTTAGGCATTCTTGCATTTTGAGCATTGAAGACAGCAATTCTTTTATCCGCATGCCAACTAGCAGCAGCTCAGGGCAGATTTTCATTCTTTGCTTTGTAATGGAAGAATATGGAACCTTTTGCAACTCAATATGCTGCAGACCAGCACTAGTGCAATTATTTCTACTAAGCACATTCATACCTTTTATTGATTGCCTACCAAAATCATCTATAGCAAGTTCAGTATGGGGATAAAAAAAATTCTATATGAAATTAAGCCCCTCAAATAATTTAAACAATTCAGAACAAAAGCTCTCTGAAGATTATAAAGCCATCCTGATCAATTTTGCATGTAAACCAGTGAAGGCTATATCTGAAAATCCCAAGGATATACCTTGATATTTATATTGTAATGCAGAAAGAGATTTTGTGAGGGTAATGAAAATTCTGGCAGCATCAGAAAATGGGAAGATAAACAGACAGGGTGGTCTCTGGCTTTCATTGGCTAAATTGCTCAGATTGTGGAGGGACACAAAGCAGGCAAAAATAACCTAGAACAAAACAGAAGCAACATCTGATTTTGAAGTCAGGGGAGAGATGCCTGAGACTCTACAAAATACAGGCTGAAAAACGAAGATGTCAGTTTTCCAAAAGAATAAAGAGGACGAGGACTTAAGACAAAAGTTGGCAGAAGAAAAACCTGAGCATAATGGGAAACTGAGAAAAAGTTGGTCAGGAGCATCAGACATGATACATTATTGTGTGTGGTGGTGGTGGGGAGGAGATATTGAAATATTTGGCAAAATATTGAGCTGCCTCTTGTTTCTTTTTGCAACCTCTGTCTTGCTTAGAAATTTTCTTCTTGAAATATTATGTAGTTACTGACTTCTGAAGTTATACTATGTGTATTTTTAAAAAAACAAAACAAAACCCTGTTTTGCTTTCCTACAACATGGTGCACACAGCCTCATATTCTCAGTTAAAAAGTAGAGTATGCATCTGATTAAGAGTACCAACAGCCGCCTCTGTGTCTATTTTTGACATGCAGCAACTTCTTATATAACAATGGTACCATATGTTCTGCAATTCTTCATTTGGCAAGAGGGCTTCATTAAAATAAACAACAACAAGGAAAGGTTATCACCTGTGGGAAAAGCCACATGCAGAGAATTCTGCAGAATAATTATTTGCTCTTCTCTCTTTCTGTTGCATATATTTGCATTTATTAAAAATAGTCAAAACAGAGAACCAAATAGACTGGCCATGATGCATGGCATAAATTCCTAACCTATTCCTACTTGCCACTGCATAAAATAATTTAGCAACCTATTTTAATGAGGGCTGCCAGACATCAGGAACTGGTCTTGAATCTCCAGTTTTCATGGATCATCCCCAGATGGGAAACAACAATACAAATTCTCCACTTTTACTGAGCTCAGCTCCACTCAAGGAGAAAGGTTTGTTTCAAATCACCAGATCAGGCTGGATCTACATTGCCATATAATGCAGTTTCAGAATGTAATTTAAGTGCATTGAACTGAAATATTCTGCACTTTGGCCTAAATCTATGAATTATTCTCCTGTTTTTAACATTTTATGCTGCATGTTGATTTTAATGACTGTTTTATTGATGCTGATGTTTTTATTGTTGGGATAATTGTGTTATTGTTTTGTTTTTGTCATTATATTGTTGTATCGGGCAAGGCCCCATGTAAGCCGTCCTGAGTCCCTTCGGGGATATGGGGCGGGGTATAAAAATAAAGTTATTATTATAAGTTATTATTATTATATGAGTCTAAACTGCCATATAATTTTGTTCAATGCAGTTAAACTGCATTATATAACAATGTGGATGGGACATCAATCAGAGAGCTCTAGTGCCTCATCAGAATCCCCAGAATGCTATAGGATGTTGCCATACTAAAGCAGAATCTAGTGCTATATTTATTTAGTTATGCTGTTTTTGCCCAGCAACTTGAGCAACATATAAAAGCTCCCGACAGCACAAAACACACTCATACATGTTGCTTCTAGAGTTATTGATGCTGACATGAAAGATACCAGTTTCCCTTGAATATACCCTTTGTTTTATTAACCCATTTTTTTCAGTAAGGTAATATGAGTTATTAAAGAGGCTGATTAGCCTTGGAGAAAGGAGATGGATTTATTCATTTCACATATAAAAGAAAGGGAAAGTTGAATTTGCAGCCATCTCAAGCACACACTCGCTTCAATTCTGTCTTGTTTTAAGATCGATAGTAGAATAAGAAATGAAATCTCATTAGAATATTTTCCCCCTAGATTCTGACAATCTGATGCTTCAAAGCATCATAGTGCCATCTCATCTCGATGTGGCCACATTCCACGTGGATACATTTGCTGTCCTGTTGATACAACTTTGTCATGACCAATTTAAACTGCGGTATTGTCACAAGCTAATGTATTTTCTGTGACTATAATCATATCCCTACCATTTCAATGCCATTATTGGAAGAAATTTACATTTATTCCCAATTTAAAATAAACCCCTGTTTCCAGTATTATGCTTATTTCTTCATTTGTCATAGTATCTCAAATCACTGCAAATTTGTTTGTGCTCATATGTGACCCAGTTTTGGATTGTAATGCTGAGAAATGGCAGGATGAAATTAAATCAGTTAACTGAGGTCAATCAAGTAACACTGATATATTTACATGCTCTTACAGAAACAAAATATAAATATGTAAACAAGGCAATGGGGCTACGGACATATGGTAAAAGTAACAGCAATTTATACTGATTTTTAAAGAATGAAATACACTACCTCTTGCTTTACAAGGTTCTCACTCATTTCAAATAGCAACACTAAATTTTATTTATTTCTGCAATTAAATTAAACTTTTTGGAAAATGCTGTTTCCCCCCATAATGTACTATTGATCTGCTCAAATAAGAAATATATTTTAAAAAAATATCCTGTTGCCAAAAGATTGGAATGCCAAAAATTCGGGTCATAAAATGCATTACACTTCTACTGGAGTTTGTAGATCGATAAGAACACTGAGAATGCCACGTCTCATGCTTGGATGAGCCAGTAAACACAAGAGCATCACAGCTGCTGCTGCTAAAGAATGATAATGAAATGTACCTAAAACACAGAGCACTGTAAGAATATGAATCTCTGGTGTCATTTTCTCAGATTGGTAAATGTGGGACAAGCTCCACAGTTTGGGTCATGGCAGCATGACTTCCTGGATCTTCACCACAAAAGTATTGCGGTAGGGTAACAGACAAACCAAACATCCCTCTGACAGAATCAATTTTAGGAAACCCCTTGCTCCTACATTATGTGTACCACTAGCCAATGCTCCAGTTCCTATTGCTCAGCAAATCCTCAAAAAAGCCTTTGGATAAGAAAGAGAACCAGACAAAGCCTAGTCCTGATTATTCAAAGCCTTGGACACAAATAAGACATAAAAATTGCTCACAATTCTCTCTGTGTGAATGAAGTGATGTTGGAGTTTTAACAATTCTCTACATTAGTACAGTTTTGCTAATCCACCAAATTGTGGTCCTACAATCATATATCTGTGCACTATATATATATATATATATATATATATATATATATATATATCTCACACCATAATGAAGCAGAAGGAACCCTCTTGCCAAGACTGGTGAAGGGAATGTTGTAGGATTGGAAGCTGTTGACAGGTTTTACACATTAACAGCTAAGAATGGGAGGAGAAAGCAGACTGGCAGAGTGATGCACATGGCACCATGTGATATGGACAGGGCCGGCCCTAAGTATTTTTCAAGTGTAAGCAAACAGTATTTTGGTGCCCCCCCCCCCAAGCTGTATTAGAGTCAATAGAAAGAAACACTAATGGAGGGAACAATTAACATTTTGAGAAAGCAGTTTTTTTATTGCTTAGGTTTTTCGGGCTGTAAGTTCTTTCCCAGTCTCCAACAGACCTCAACTTCTGAGGACGCCTGCCATAGATGTGGGCGAAACGTTAAGAGAGAATGCCTCTGGAACATGGCCATACAGCCTGAAAAACCTACAGCAATCCAGTGACTCCTGCCATGAAAGCCTTCAACAACACAGTGTATTTTTTCCAGACTCCAAAATAGTGATACTGCTGTGTTGTTGAAGGCTTTCATGGCCCAAATCACTGGGCTGCTGTGAGTTTTCCAGGCTGTATGGCCATGTTCTAGAAGCATTTTCTCCTGACGTTTCGCCTGCATGTTTGGCAGGCATCCTCAGAGGTTGTGAGATCTGTTGGAAACTAGGCTATTGGGGTTTCTATATCTGTGGAAAGTTGAAGATGGGAGAAAGAACGCTTGTCTGCTTGAGACAGATGTGAATGTTGCAATTGGCCATATTGATTAGCATTCAATAGCCTTGCAGCTTCAAGGTCTGGCTGTTTTCTGCCTGGGGGAATCCTGTGTTAGGAGGTGATTAGCTGGCCCTGATTGTTTTGTGTCTGGAATTCACTGTTTTTGAGTGTTCTTTATCTACTGTCCTGATTTTAGAGCTTTTTTAAATTTTTGTCATTTTTAAATACTGGTAGCCTGATTTCTGACAACTACCATGTCATACTACACAGCTCATGCCTCTCTCTCTCAGCGCTGTCTCTCTCTCACACACATGCCTTGCTGTGTGTGTGCAAGAGGGAGTGTGTGCACTGGTTTTGCTGGCTTGCACCTCTTTCTTTCAGAGCTGTCTCTTTCACTCGCCTTCCTTGCCTGAGTGTGTGTGAGAGGGAGTACATGCACCGGTTTTGCTGGTTCGTGCCTCTCTCTCTCTCGGCGCTGAACCGGGGGTGCCTCAACAGCGCCCCTCGGGGATTGGCGCTCTACGCAAATGCATATCTCGCCTATTGCTTCAGCCGCCTCTGGATATGGACAATCACAAACGGTGACAGTACAACTATAACACTGATTTGCCTTCTTTGTGAAATACTAATGTTGAACACAAAAAACTTTTATACACAAGATGCTTCACCATCACACAATCAAAGCAGCATGTGCTCTCTTTAGCCGCCATGGCTGTATCCTACAGAATTCTGGAGTTTGTACTTGGGTGAAGCATTCTGAGAATTCTGAAAATTCTGACTATGCCTCCCTCAACTGCAAATCCTAGAATGTCATAAGATAGAACCATGATAATTAAGGGAGAATCATAGCGCTATAATTGTGTAGTATGAAAGGACCATCTGTGCCTTTTCTTACCATTTATAGAAAACTGTGTTACAGATGGAGGAATAGATACCACCCACATCTCATCCTACAGCTTTTATAAATGAAGTTCTAAATACAGTCAAATCAAAACAAATTTTACATTCACCAAACTAATGCTGTTTCAGTTTTGTGATTGTGTTAAGTGAGAAAAAAAAACATTAGCAAAGGCTCTATAAAATTGCTGAATCCCCTTTGATCCAAAGAAGAGACAATTGCAAAAATGTTTCTTTTTTGGACTAAAATTCCCAAGTTCATCCAACATTGCCCATTGGTGCAACTCCTTTTGGGACCACCTGGTGCTTCATCATAGCACAATGAAGGGGTAAATTTTTGGAGTCTAAATTACGCATGGATTAAGGTTATTTGTTGTGAAGTCCTTTAGGAGCTCATATAGGAAGTGATTATTCAAAAAATTTCTCCATCATTTATTCTTCACAACAAGGAAGCACTAAATTTTCTTGTTGATATTAGATGAAGTTACTAAAAAAAATATCAGGGAGCAGTAGTTGACAGATTTACTCCTGTTTACTGACCTGGAAGTCACTGATGTGCTGGGCAATAGCCTACCCTAGTATAACAACTAGTCCCACTCAATGCAGAAGCTGTAAATATTGCATGAGATTGAGTATTAATGGGCTTTTTGAGTCCATACAGATAGAAATAAAAGATCTCCAGAACAGCTCAAAGAAAGGAATTAGGCTTTTAATACTATTTGTCAGGTTAACCCGCCTCTATTAAAGGTCATAAACTTGAAATGTCTTTCATGCTTTTCTAAAGTTAAATTTTCTGGAAATGACTCATTGTTTGTGTGTCTGACATACAAATGCTATGGTTACTAATCAGATTTGTATATTGACTAGGAAAGCTTTAGTAAAGTCTTAGATCTGATCAAAAGGGATGAGGAGAGTGGTGTCTGGAAGAAATCATTCCTGTCAGCTGGGGAGCAGAATAATTCAGATGCAATAAGCATCAAAAGAAATAATTTATCTTTGAGCTTGGCAGTGTGCTGGAAATGAATTAGTGATTTGCTGTATATTTTATTTTATGCCTAGATCATAGAAAAAAAAGGGTGAAGCTACCACGATATTCGGGTGGAGGTTATATTTACATTTTTAAAAAATGCTTTGATTTTGAGCAAACCAGGGAAACTATGTAAACTCTTTCATAATCTTTAGGTGGTTTAATTGCAGTAGAATCTCTTGTCTCTTGAGTCTTGGAAGATGTCAAATGTATGAACAATGTTTTAAAATGATATAAAGGGGAAAGATTTATATGCTTTAATTGGATCTCAGCTTGTCCTACCATCTCTATCTGCTGCCTTAACCACTCAGACTTATTATCCTCCATGGGCTGAATCATGCTGAAACTTGAGACTAGGGAATTATGATCTTACATGGATTAATCTTGTTCAGGTGGATGGTCTTGCTGAAACTTGAAGATTTTGTTCCTCCAAGCAGGGATGGGAATTGTGTGAGCCAAGATTCCCATGCACCCCTCCACAATATGTACCTAAATTTTCCTCCTCTGTCCCTCTCAAAATGGCAACATGAATTTTGTCTATAACCAAATATCTAACAAACTGCTTATTTTTTCACTATCACTCTCCCTACTTTTTGCTGACTTCCAATCAATTTCTTTTTCCTTTCTCTCCTCCATTAGATTATGGATAAATGCTAAATAATTAGATATTTTCTTATCTTTTTTTTTTTACAAAGAAGACAGAGCTTGCTTCTGTCCTTGTGAAACCCTACATATGTGTGGTTGTTGTTAAGCTTTGTTTAAAATATCCGCTGCTATTTACAATATTTCCCAACAAGTGAAAATAATAGAAATGACTGCATTTGGAACATGCAGTGTGCAGTTGAACAAAGTTTGGGGTAGGGGGTGGGGTATTTGAAGGCCCCCATGAAGGAGTCAGACTTGGTTTGGGGGGAGTATTCCACCAAAATATAACAGAGTGTCAGAACATAAATCCATAACCAGCAGAAACGTTGATCTTCCTTTCCTGCGCCACTGCTGACTCCGACTGCTACTATCCCACACTTTTAAGTTTGGATCTCCCAGTCTTCTTCCTCCCCAAGGTCTGCTTGCTCTGTCCATAGCAGTAAGAAGGAACCAAAACACCACCAGCCATGATTTTTGCTTTCCCCTGAAAGTCAGGATGGCTGGCTGGATACAGCAGCTGACAACTGTCTCAAGGAGTGAATCAATCTCTTAAAAAGGCCAAAGTAGAATTTTCATACCGGAATAACCAACCTTGCTGGTAACATAGCAGGCTGCCAGTAACAGCCTTAGTGGCATAACAGACAGCTGAGAGGCTATGGCATCCCACTCTTTCCCCCTGAAAGTCATCCACAAGACATTTGCCCCCTGCTTTGCGGAGGGGGGGTATAAGGTGCATCTGGAAAATGAAGACTGGCTCAATTTTCTTTGTGAAAAGAAACACCTCCTCTCCTGGGCTATGATTTTTGTTCCTAGGTTATAAATGTCATTTCCTAATTGTGGCAGATCTGGCCTTTTGCTCCACTGTCTCAATCTATATGAAAATTGTGTCAGCCTGCATGACACACTTTTCCCAACCTCACAGGCACACTCTGTCAGACTCTCTGGCATACTTTCTCAGTCAGTTGGTAACATCTGTGTAGGTATTTCTGGAACTCCTCCCTCTCCCAGGACAAAAACTGATCAAAGGGATTGGGCAACAATTTGCTTTTACAACCTTGTTCTGAGGCTGATTTTAGCTCCATTTGTAAAATTAGTTAATTATGCACTTATAAGACCCTTATTCAGGTCCTCTGTTCAGTCACGCCAACTGATCGCTGCTAACCAAATATCAGTTTTAGTCAATGTCATCCAAGGCACTCACTAATAGTGGTAGTGGTCTGTGGCTTACCATGGTTGTGTTTGCCCTCCTTACCACTGATTTGTTTTTGTTACAGATTCTTGGTAGTGTTGTGCTTTTATATGGAATTGCTGTTCGTTTTGTGTAGTTTCATTCATTTTGTCTCATTTTCGTATTTGTTCCCACTAACGAAGATGGGCCGCCTATTTTCATCTGGCTTACGGAAAAAAAATTCCAGACCATTGGCTGTAATGCAAGGGCTTCTGAGCCCCCCCCCCCCCCCCGCTCAGTTTTTAGGCTAGAGGGGTGAAAATCGCCACATACAGAGAGCTTTTCAACTGGCTTTGGCCCACCAACTTTTAAAACGTTTGGGTCTTTCCCAGAGTACTATTGTTATTATTAATATTATTATTATTCTTAACACCCATTGGCACACATCAGCTGTCATGAGGAAGTATTCAGCTTAGGGTCCTAGAGTATGTATATATCAGCTGTAGTGGGAAAGCAGCCCTCTGTCAGTACCTGTTTATTGTTATGAGGCCTAAACAAAAGGAAAATGAAAATGTCGTCATTTGTTTTGTGTAGACAAACGGTCAAAATGAAATGATAGCATGAAGGAAATGAAGGAAAATTTTTCATGCACATCTCTAATTCCTGGTTGTTGCCCATATCGGTCTGGCACAAAGCCCTTGTTTGCAGCCACAGCTACATTTTCTGGGCTGAGCATCAGGCACGCAAGAGCCATTTTTGGAGCTCACTTGGGCCTTGGTGGCATCAGCACTGTTGAATGACAGGGGGCTTTGACAGCACGGCTTATTGCCCCCATTATTTATGGGTGCCATGGTCTGTCTCCTTATATCTTGATGGCATGGCTGATTGCCCTGACCTCCTCACATTTTGATTTTACATCTTGGGGGCAACAACCTGGATCTTTTTGCAGCAAATATTGATATGGGCAAAATTCAGGATCATGACCTTTACTAAAATTGCATGATCTGCCATCATCTTGAGGCAGTGTTGGGCTATTGAAGGAGATGTCAATTGAGAAATCAGACATGTCATGGTTAACGATTTGGGTTTTCACATTGATCACCCCAAAATTATTTATAGATGACCTGAATTGTTGCGGTCGGAATAGGTTCATCTTTCAGAGATTGGAATGGGCTGTTTCTTGGGGATTTGCAGCAGTCCATTAAATTCATGATTTGTGGGGAATAGAGAAATCAGTGGACACTGGCCCCCTATTTGTGGCAGGTATTGGGGGGAGTTGAGCTATCATTCAGTAATCTACTGGCACTATTTGGTGTTGGATGGGAATTTCAAGCCCCCCCTTGAGGGTCAAGCGATCTGGGGTGGGAGATTAATATCTTATCTTTTCTGGCTCTAGTTCATAGAATCATAGAATCATAGAATAGTAGAGTTGGAAGAGACCTCAAGGGCCATCTAGTCCAACCCCCCGCTAAGAAGCAGGAAATCGCATTCAAAGCACCCCCGACAGATGGCCATCCAGCCTCTGCTTAAAAGCCTCCAAAGAAGGAGCCTCCACCACGGCCCGGGGGAGAGAGTTCCACTGCCGAACAGCCCTCACAGTGAGGAAGTTCTTCCTGATGTTCAGGTGGAATCTCCTTTCCTGTAGTTTGAAGCCATTGTTCCGTGTCCTAGTCTGCAGGGCAGCAGAAAATAAGCTTGCTCCCTCCTCCCTATGACTTCCCCTCACATATTTGTACATGGCTATCATGTCTCCTCTCAGCCTTCTCTTCTGCAGGCTAAACATGCCCAGCTCTTTAAGCCTCTCCTCATAGGGCTTGTTCTCCAGACCCTTAATCATTTTAGTTGCCCTCCTCTGGACGCTTTCCAGCTTGTCAGCATCTCCCTTCATCTGCGGTGCCCAAAACTGGACACAGTATTCCAGGTGTGGTCTGACCAAGGCAGAATAGAGGGGGAGCATGACTTCCCTGGATCTAGACGTTATTCCCCTATTGATGCAGGCCAAAATCCCATTGGCTTTTTTAGCTGCCGCATCACATTGTAGGCTCATGTTTAACTTGTTGTCCACGAGGACTCCAAGATCTTTTTCGCACACACTGCTGTCAAGCCAGGCGTCCCCCATTCTGTATCTTTGATTTCCATTTTTTCTGCCGAAGTGAAGTATCTTGCATTTGTCCCTGTTGAACTTCATTTTGTTAGTTTCGGCCCATCTCTCTAGTCTGTCAAGATCGTTTTGAATTCTGCTCCTGTCTTCTGGAGTGTTAGCTATCCCTCCGAGTTTGGTGTCATCTGCAAACTTGATGATCGTGCCTTCTAACCCTTCGTCTAAGTCGTTAATAAAGATGTTGAACAGAACCGGGCCCAGGACGGAGCCCTGCGGCACTCCACTTGTCACTTCTTTCCATGATGAAGACGACGCATTGGTGAGCACCCTTTGGGTTCGTTCACTTAGCCAATTACAGATCCACCTAACCGTAGTTTTGTCTAGCCCACATTTTACTAGTTTGTTTGCCAGAAGGTCGTGGGGGACTTTGTCGAAGGCCTTACTGAAATCTAGATATGCTACATCCACGGCATTCCCTGTATCGACCCAACTCGTAACTCTATCGAAAAAAGAGATCAGATTAGTCTGGCATGACTTGTTTTTGGTAAATCCGTGTTGACTATTAGCAATGACCGCATTTGTTTCTAAGTGTTTGCAGACCACTTCCTTAATGATCTTTTCCAGAATCTTGCCTGGTATTGATGTGAGGCTGACCGGACGGTAATTGTTTGGGTCGTTCTTTTTTCCCTTCTTGAAGATAGGGACCACATTCGCCCTAGGGACCACATTCGCTCTTTAGAAGTCAAAAGAGACTTTGGGGGCTTAAACCCCTTGATTAGCTTTCCAGGATAAGAACTTTGATCAACCATGTAAATCAGGAATTACTTTTTGGAGTTTGGAGGCTGAAAGGGCGTTAGGGGGCTCAAGTCAAGGATGACAGACTGCCTCAGCCACTCCCGTATCTGATTGCTCCCCCAAATAATTTTGGCTATCTTCAAGAAACAGTATAAATAGATAACTAATGAATAAAAGTTGCCATTAGTTCAATTCACTATTGTTGTCTGGTCTCTTTATTTACCTGGTTTGTCCACAATTAGAATTTCCATCCAGAGAGCACCACAATTCACCTATGTGAAAATCCTATGGTTCTGCAGGAGATAGCCATTCAAGTGAAAGTGGAATCATGGTGCTATAATTGTGTAATGTTGTTACACTTTGATTTCTACACCTACACTTTGATTTTTACACCAGTGGGTTCCAGTCATGTTCTTCCAGTTTAATGGTTTTCTTGAGTTTTAAAGTAAGGGAGGTAACAAGCCACAGCTTGGAAATGTTGACTGGGATATTAGTCAACATCTGATTGAATATCCATTATATAGAAGGTGTCAGTGTAATGGGATCAGCAAATATAGTGATGTAATCTCTCAATTAGTCCTTAAGATGCCTCTAGTTTCTCTGTTGTTTTTGTTGCAGAAACTCACTGAGGCATCCTCAACTCCAGCTATTCACCTTTGTATATTTTGCCCAGCTAAATGTCACAACTATATGAATATAAAAATATGGCTCGCCCTTATGCATGTGATGCTATGACTGCATTCCTTAATTATTTCCTTAAAGTCATCCCATTGAGTAGGAAGGGACTGCTTTTGAATAAATGACTTTAGAATAGCTGTAGGGGATTAATAAGCTACAGGCCTGTCCAGTTTCATAAGCAATAATACAATCTGGAATGAACAGATAATGCAAGAGGATGAAGAATTAAGTAATTTAATCCTATTAGGCAATCATAGTATAGCTGATAAACTCCCAGTACATATCCCCACTATTATTACAATTCACTCAGCTTAATTGGAATACACTTAACAGCCAAATGAAGATTACATGAAATTAAAAAAATGGATAAAGCTATAATGCTTTACATACATATTAAGCATAGCATGCTGACATAAGTCCAGTTATATGAAGCCATGGGAGAATAATTTGTGCCCTATCTCCTAATAATTGACTTTAGAGCAGTAAAAGGCAATACCTTCATTGCAATGGCTTGGCTGTGATTCACAACTGGCAACATCTGAATGTAAGCAAATTGAATTGTTCCCTTGTTGATGTGCACACTTCCAAATGCATTACTTAGAAGAAAATCCCATTTGTTATTTTATCAGAACAAAGTCCTATGTAGTGTGCAGAGAATCATTTCCAAAATATATATAGTTACACTTAAGTGTTTTTATTTCACTGGTTTATGAATCAAAATCATGACAGTCAACTGCACTGAAGCAATTTTTCTAATTTTACTGCTAGAAAATAAAATATCAAAATATCCTTTAAGTCTAATGGCATATTATGATGCTTCAGTGGGTCACTAGCTAAAATTTTCAAAATGCTCTTCTGTTGAAAACATCTCATCTTTTGCAATTTACTTATTCAGATAGTTGGATTTTAAGAGGTTCTCAACTTGGAAATAACTAGTCACATGCAATTAATTACTTTAGATTATATATTATTTCCTCAAACTAAGGCATTTCCAAATTATACTTAAATTGTAACTCAGTGAAAGATAATATTTTTCCCCTTTTGTAATGTTCAGTTTACTTTGGTATGTTTTTAGTTATGTGAGTTATGAGTTCAGTTACCATAGTAATGTTACAGTTATTTTGCAATGATGTTGTTGTTGATAGTGATGTGAATGCTACACTTATTTATATTTAAATGTAATTATAGTAAGTTTTCATCTGTTATATATCAGCTTACTTTGATTTAATTATATCACTTTTGCTTTTGGTTAATGTATTTTTTGGCCTTGGAACTGTTATAGTAATTCATTACTTCTATGTTTTACCTTTGTAACCTCCAATAGTTGGAAGATAGTCAATAAATGAACACAGCATGAAAAACTGGTACACCACAACTGTCACTCCACAAATTATGCTGCTGTCTGGTACATTTTGTCTGCATCCTGTGGAAAAGTCTGTCTAATGTGGGAGGCTTTATGAGAACTGGTCCTATCACAAGTCTGGCATCTTGCATCACAGGAACACATGATACCACCACTATAGTGAAGTAATACCATGATAGAGAACTACCATTAATTTCTCTTCACTATTTTGGGGACACCTTAATAATCAGAACCATTTCCTGGATGGCAATATATGTGGTTCTTTCTCTCTGTGTGTCTCCCACCCCCCATTTAGTATAGTGTTGGCTTTAGTGTTGACTCATCTTTCAGCTATTGAGGATACTTGAACTATCTAGTCCCTATTTTTCTAGGCTGCAATGAAAAAGGAAGCACTAGTTTTGACAGGAGTTTATGGGAACTCTAATATGGGCGTTTAGAATGGTGATATGTTGTGTTTTGGAAAAGCAATAGTCGTGAGGCTACAGGTGTTGCAATCAGTTTTGTGTTTTGCCACAACTGATTGCAAATCAAAGTTGACAGAACCACTGCATCCAACAAATGGAGTGATTATTTGCAATGGGGGTGTAATTCTGATCTAGCCTTCAAATGTCCATGAAACAACAGCACTGGTGGAATTAAAGAGATGGCACAAGTGCTCAGGTCACAAACTTTGAAAAGTGCTGGACTTTCCAATGTGAGTTACTATGAATTCAGAAATATAATCATCTGTTTGGGATAGAAAGGAGAGATTGTGATGACTCTGCAGCAGTTCATTTAATTGTAGCTCATGTGCAATTTTGCTCTCTTATTGTGCTTCTGTGCTAAAAAAATAATTTTATGTTTTTCTGCACTTTCATTACCAATAATTAAGTTTAATATTTTATGTGGTGCCCACTAACATCTGCTCATTTCATTCATCTTTGAATACAAAGCATCTCATAAGTGCTTCCAGGTCAAGAATTGGAAGACACATAAACATTACAAACTCATAAAATGTAAAGCAAAATATATTTGTTTCCCTTTCTAGACAGGATTTGGTGTCTTGAAGGTATACAGGAAGTCCCTGAGATACAAACATCTGACTTACAAATGACTCATAGTTAAGAATGGGGGTGAGACAACAGGAAGTGAGAGTAATCTACCCCTAGGAAGGGAAAGTCTCTCCTGGAAAAGTTATCATGGGGAAAGGGTGTCTCAACTGAAGCTTTATCACCAAATCTTGTTTCCACAGCAAGCCAATTTTTTAAAATCCAATTTTCACAAGAGAAGAATCTGAAGTAAAATCTTCTGAATGTTAATTTTATCAATATTTGTATGTATGTATTTTTATCCTTTACAATTTAGCTTGTAAATCGCCTAGAGCATCTTGGATGGAGGACGATTAATAAGTAATTAGATGATGATGATGATGATGATGATGATGATGATGATGATGATGATGATGAATGGGGCACAGGCAGCAAAACAAACACCACAGGGGTGTTAACTAGAGATGGGCACATAATTTGTCTCAATTGATTCATTCGTGTTTCTGTTTCCTATCGTCCATTCAGATGGCACAAAACACAAAGACCCCCAACGAAACAAAAACTGACCCAAAACAAAAGGCAGGTGGTAGCCAATATCGGCTCCAAGCCTGTCTTTCGGATCGATCAGCGGTAGGCCCCGCAGGGCCTGGGCACATAGACCCAAAGCCTGCACTCGTAGGCCCAAAGCTCGTAGGCCCAAAGCTTTGGGCCTATGCACCCGGGCCTCGCAAGGCCTACAGACGATTGCCGAGTAAGGAGCAATGTGAGGTCTGGCTAGGCCGGGCCCAAAGCCAGTACCCGTAGGCCCAGGAGCTTAGGGCCTACACGAGCTTTGGGCTTACATGCATAGGCCTGGCCGAGGGGGGGGGGAGGTTGGGGTGGCTGGGTTGTCCTGCACCTCCCCCCTCCCTTTGCTCAGCTCCTTATGAGCATTTGAGCTGCACTGGCTAGTGCTGTGGCCTTGCCTCCCCTTCCAAAAACAAAAACAAAACAAAAACAAAACAAATGTCTGACCTCCCAATTATGGAAGGTCAGACAAAAACGGATCAGGGTCTCGACAAAAGCCAGGACACGAAACAGAACAAGGTACACCTCGAAAACCCATCTCTAGTGTTAACCCATTTGGTTGGAGTTGCACTTAAAAATGTACCTGTTCCAACTTACAAATAATTTCAACTTAAGAACAAATTCACACAACTTATCTTGTTTGAAACTTGGGGGCTTCCTGTAGTTATTTGAAATATTTGGTGATTTTAACTGTCTGTTCTCTTTTGTTACCAGTTTCTATAAATTCCACTAACAAAAACACACCAGGGAAACAAGATGCAATTAGGCAACGTGATACTATTTAATGGATGTAAATGGGTCAATTGTTCAAGTATAATGGATTACCAGTCAGTCCTCATGGATTGCTCATCTAGTGATAATATTTTTAAAAGTTCTTCATGAACAATCTCAAGTCTAACACATGCTGCATTAATTTAACATTTTGAGAAACTAACAGAACTTCTGTAGTCTGTCTTTTGTGATGTAGATGCAGATCTGCGGCATTTTGTATTTTTAAATATAGTTTGGTTTCAGCTGTTCCATTTTAAAATGATAAGTATGACAATTTAATTACAGTTTAAAATCTAGGAGCTGTTGGAAATTGTACATAATCCAATTACATTTTATTCAATTAGTTTAATAGCAAACCACTTTTCTATAATTAAGATAATCCTTTAATTTTTTTTTCATCTCAGCTGTTTATCATTGGCCTAAGTTATCTTTGAGGAAATCATACTGGGATATAATTATATCGGCAATCCTCAGTGGAATTAACGAACTAAATAACACTTGGTGAGCAATTCTCTTTTGTTGTGCTTGTTATGATAAAGGAAGGTAGAGAAAAATCATTTGAAATTACTTGATGGGGCTCTTTCTGGAGAATCAAATGATATGACTTCTTCCTAATTCCCAACTCCTATGATACACATATTACATTTCTATAACACTATAGTCCACCACAGAGATGTAGCAAAATACCAACTAGAGTATCATAACAAAATCTCTCAAGATAACTAGCACCTAGAATAGCAACTTCCTGTTAATAATTTCTGCTTGACTGATAAATCAAAACTTTGTCAGTTGAAAGGCCTCATGAGTTTAAGATAGTAATAATATTTAATCAATAACTTCTGTATCAAAGAGTTGGAAAGTGAGCGTTTAAATTGCAATATCTAAAGGTGTTCACCCAGGTCTTAATATGCCTCTGTAGCTTCCTTCCTGATAAGCAACAGGAATAAAGATTGAGCATACCTTGTCCGAAATGCTTGTTTTGGATTTCAGATTTTTCCCAGATTTTTAAATGGCTACAATTGCATATATGTGCATAATGTGTTATCTTGGAGGTGGGACCTAAGTCTATACACAAAATTCATTTTTGTTTCATATACACTTTATACACATAGCTTAAATGTAATGTTATACAATATTTTAAACAAGGTTATGCATGAAACAATGTTTGTGTACTCTAAACCATCAGAGTCTGGATCACTGGGTGCCCATTATTCCTGGGGGAAGGCTGCTGAGGAGTACATGATGGTTCCCAGAAAACCTTTGCTCTGCAGCAGCCTCCCTTTTGACAGGTCACATGAGGAGAATGACCAATGGGTGCCAGGCATCCACTGGCTTCCCATTAGCCAAACCTGCCAATCTCAGTGCGCTTAAGTAGATGGCTCCCAGGGGCGGAAACCATAATTTCCAAGTATTTCCAGTGCACCTTCCTCTCCCTGAATTTTATCAGTTTGTCAGAACTGGGTGTTGGGCAGTTAGCAGGGGTCCTGGATCCAGAAAAAGATCAGTACATACTGGCAATTGGATGGGTTTCCACCTTGGTGCAGTCATTGCTTGCCCAGGTGAGGGTGGGTAGGTATATCACATCAGAAAATTGAATATCTTGACCCAGGTCATGGCTGGGGTAATGCAACAGCTGTCTTGGGGAGTGAGGTGTTACTTTAATGACTCATATGCCAGACAGAAAAGGGATCCATGACCCCACGGGGTATGCCAACTCTATAAAACTGTAACCAAATACAGTTGTGGCCTTATTCATTCACCATATAATGTGTTCTGCTTATTAATGTGGAGGGACTGCTGACATTCACACTTACCCAGTATGTTTGATACGCATGTGGACAATTTTGGAGTAGAATTCTAGATAAGGGATGCTCAACCTGTATTTGGTTTGTTCATGATCCACTTAGTTATTGGACAGGGTGTTCTGATGCTACCTGGACAATACAATGTAAATCAATAGAAAAAAATACTTTGAGAATATATAGTAAAACACAAGTAAGCACTCATTAAGGCCATCCTGAAGTGCTAATACTGGCCAAAAAAGGCAACCATCTCCTCCAAATGCAGTAAAGATATCTTCCTTAAATATCACATAAAAGAGAACTCTTTGTTCCCATAAGCTTTTTGAGTTATCATTGACATGCTATATTCAATTCAATATGAACATCATTGGCTGCTAAAAAGAAAAAAAAAATATTTGAATGATCACTAGAAATGATGAAGCTGAAGCTATTGTACTCTAGACATATGGGATTATAAGAATCACTGGGGGAAAATGATAATGCATGGTTAAGTGAAAGGAAAAGAGAAACATTGTGTTACAAGTTGTCTGAATCAAGAAAGCCATAGACCTGAGTTTATATGTTCTGAACAAGGCTGTTGGTGACCAGTGTCTTGAAGAGGTATCTCCTTCAGAGGGTCACTATAAGTTGAAGTTGACTTAAGGGAACATGAAAAAATCATTGAGGAAATATGGAGCACTGAAATTAAAGTAAGTATTTTGTGAGAATCCCAGAGCAAAGGGTAGGTTAGTGAATGTTGCCTTTTAAGTCATACATATGGCTACATTTGGTATTGAGTGCCATTTGGGGTCATTGTTAGAGAACTCCAAAGATTCCTATTTGCCATTTGCTAGTAAAGGTAAAGGTTTCCCCTGACATTAAGTCCAGTCATGTCTGACTCTGGGGGTTGGTGCTCATCTCCATTTCTAAGCCGAAGAGCCGGCGTTGTCCATAGACACCTCCAAGGTCATGTGGCCGGCATGACTGCATGGAGCACCGTTACCTTCCCGCCGGAGCGGTACCTATTGATCTACTTACATTGGCATGTTTTCGAACTGCTAGGTTGGCAGGAGCTGGAGCTAACAGCGGCCGCTCACGCCGCTCCCGGGATTTGAACCTGGGACCTTTCGGTCTCCAGCTCAGTGCTTTAACGCACTTCGTCACCGGGGCTCCTCTGCCATTTGCTACTTTTATATTATTACCAAGAAGTTTCAGAATGGAAAACAGATAATGTTTTGACTATGATCTTAGAACTTTTTTTGTCTGTGGTAGTGTTGACTGCCTATGTCACCACAGCAATTACACAGTTATATTTCCCAAGACAGCCTCTCGCTTGCTTGTTATATAAAATCAATAATGTCCAAACAAGAACTGAAAAGACATTTTAACATCTCTTGGAGAGCTTTTGGACCTCTAATGCACCTTTGACAATTTTGAAAATCCCATTCAAAAAAAGAAAGAAAGAGAAAGCAAATGGTTTACAATGGCAAATAACACTACCTTCTAAAGGGAAATTTCATTGTAGAGGTGACAATAGATATGACAATCTCCAATATTGGGGTTGGTTCTGTTGGGATATATAGTGAGAAGGTCATAGCCAGGTGAATTAAAGTCAATTTCAAGAAGATAGATAGCATGATACTTACTTTTGTTCAAAACCACAATATGGTGAATCTGATAGGACTTGAATACCTGAGTTTCTGTGTGGATAATAAAAATCAATAGGCCGCGACTTTGGAGAAAATGGCAGCTGAAACTCTTGAAGGAGGAGCCCGGAAACAGCCAAAGACTGTGAGTATTTTGGACCCTACAATTGCAAAACAAACGACTTTGGGAAAAGAAAAGACACAAGGCATAACCTCTGAAAGTGTTAGAAAAGTTGTAAAAGTCTTAAAAGGGTTTGAGTCCTTAAAAGAAGGAAGTAAGGATGAAATGTGGGGGAGCACCCCAAACTGCAACAAGAAAGAAAACGGTTTTAAAAAACAATTTAAACTGAATGCAAACTGAATGCAAACTTACTACTTCATCACATTTGTTAAATATTACTGAGCCACCCACTTAAGAAATGGCAATCTACTGTGTTCATCACATGACAAAGGCTTCAAATATAGGGTAGAGATATCTTGGCGTTTAAAGGTGTTGCTAAGGGTTATCTTTTCAGATGCTTTCTAAGCTGGTTGGCAAGAGACTTTTTTGCAAATTATCTGGATAATTAAAAGCAGGGAAGATGGTGACATAATCATTTTTAGAAATACCTGCGCTTTGCCCTGAAGTTGAGAGAGAGAGTAGGTAGAAGCTAGTATCCGTTGCAGCAGGCAACCAATTAGGAGTTTATTTAAAAAATGGGGAATTGTCTGCATCATCCTTTGAGGCTGAGAGAATGTGCCCTGAGCCTCAGTTAAAACTACAAATTCATCAAAATTATCTTAAGATGGAATTGTTTGTTTCTTTCATTTGGCCTAGTGAATGTATTTGAGGCAAAGAGAACGTGACTAACTAAGGCAATTGAGTGAGACTAGCCAAAGGCAGCACAGCAGTCCCATCATTTCAGTGAGGAGATTAACTTTGTTCAAGATAGTCAGCCAACCCTCAAGCCATCATGTCATGCTGCGAAATTCTTGTCAAAATCTTTGCCGGCCAAAACGTGGAGATCCGGGCCATAGGTAAACTGTTAAACAAACAAAAGCAGTTGGTCAATCCCAACTCTGGGGGTTCACAAACATTTGTGAAACCGGACCAATGAAACCAGACCAGCTAAATAAAATATGCTGCTGTGTCTCACCTGGTCAGGCCAAATAGGCCATCACACTACTAGATGTAGACAGAACAGGATCTGCAGTGGCAGAGAGGGTCTTTCCATCTCCTGGATTCAAAAAGAGCCTGACTCTGTATTAGAAATGAAAAACAGCTACATAAATCTTGAATGCAACTTCAGTAAGAATCTATGCAAACAAAGAACCATGTTGATAAACTTCCTCCTTTTTCAAAAGCATTAACTGTGTAATGATTCCAAATGTGCCTTTTAACCAAATTCCTTATTGGACAAATCTGAATCAACAATAATCAGCAATTTGCAGGCAGCTTTTTAGTAGACCTTTCCCTTTGGCCCCACCTATTCTTTTCTTAGATGCCATAACCCTTTGATATGCATTCCCTAGTAACTATATACCAAATATGAATTAATTTGGTTGTACAGCACCTGTTATTCAGAATAGCTTCAAAACTATAGACCAGTGGTTCTCAACCTGTGGGCCACGGCCCAGCAGTCAGCTGAGAGAACAAAAATCTGGTCCACAAACCTCCTTCCTCTTTATTTATTTTTGTCCCTTTCCACAAAGCTGACCATGGCATTGAATAGACCACATCAACTCTAGATTCTTAAATGTGGTTTTCTGTGGGCAAACAGATGGCAACTACTGGATGGCATATGCTCTGTATCAGAAACTAGAGTTAATGTGGTCTATCCAATGCAATTTCCTGAATCAGCACCCCAAATAACCAAACCAAATCTAAAGTTGAACAAAAACTGATTTGTGACCCTTTTGGTACTAATGTTGGAGAGTGGTCCCTGGTCAAAATGGTCCCTGGTCAAAGTGAGCCTTGGTCAGAAAAAGGTTGGGAACCACAGTTATAGACAATAACCCAAAGTCTTATATTAATTCCATTGCTTAACATTAATTCCAAAACATTTACAATCAACAGAATAATGTAATGTAAAAATTGTCAGTATTTTTTTATGTTTGAGTGAAAACAGCATTTAGTTTAAACTGCATGTGAAGGGAAGTTACAGTAGTTCATGAGTTAATGCAATAGAGGGGAGTAACATTGAAGGAATGCAGGCTACATAGTTTCCGATATCATTATATGACCGAAATCAGATGTGCTTATAACCTTATGTTGTATATACTTTGTAAATAAAGCAAAGGAACTGCTCTTTTCAGGAGCAGACTTTGGAGTCTGTTTGAAATGATTTACGAAACCTCATGCCTTTAAGGACAGAGATACTTTGAAGGTCAGGAAGAGGTAAAGTCAGCTGATTTATGATTGCTTTATCACAATTTCCTGGCATAAATTGTGTACTAAATGTATATGCTAACTGCTATACGTGAATTAACAATGAATAAAAAGCTACAGGTGACAATTAGAGCAGTAATTTTATGCCAAACTGCAATGAAGTCACACTGTCACAGCCTTAAACTGGCTGTAGACAAAATGGCTGCCATTTTGTCTACAGCCAATGGCATGTCCCATGAAGACCCTCACTGTTTACCCCTAGTTAAGCCCCTTTTAGTTAGAGGGATATTTTATGTACAGTTTCTGGGGGGTCAGAATTTAAAGCCTCTATCTCCCTGCCCCTTTAAGAATCCCCTCAGGGGCAGAGTCTCAGGCAAGGCACTTCTGGTTCTTGGAAAGGTCAGCCTTTTCATGACTGGAAGGTGAAGAGAGAGGAAGGCTGGAAGGTCTCCAAAATAGAACATCCAGTCAGAGTTGTATCCAAGTCCAGTTGGAGCTGTATTCATGTTCAGTCAGAGTTAAATATTGAGACCATCTTAGAGACAGTTGAAAACCATGCAAAAAAGCGACAATAAGAAGAAATAAAGATTCAAGAGCCTCAGTTCAGCCAGAACTGTGTCTATCTCTCAAAGACTTTACCTCTGCTCATACATACTTTGTAGTGAGACTTGGAAGGAGAGAAAGTCTAAAAATTCTTGTCAATTAATAAATTCTTGTTTGATTCAACTGTATAGTCTCCAATCTGTTCCCTGTGCAGTCAGTTCACCTTAAAAGTAGTTAAGATAGTGTGGGGGCAGAACAGCCAATATAGCCAATGGCACTCCAATTTCTTGAATGTTGCTACCAGATCTAATGGATTTCAAAGAGGAAGATGGTACTGCATGGCTACATGTCCCCTCACCCCATAGTTACATGGCAATGCATTATAGCCTCTTCCTGGATGCCAGCAAATTGATCTACTCCACCTTCATTGCTTTACGGTGAGGCAAATGTGCATATCTCTCCCTAAATTTCAAACCCTGAAAGTCTAAAATATGTTGTCATGCTATTTTAAAGACGAATCGTAGTGCAATAATTGTAAAAAAAATGTGGGATGCATACTGATTAAGCATTTTAAAGTTTAAATGTGATGATGTTCTTAAACTAGAACAGGTATGGTAATCTTCCTATGCTTAAGGACCACATTGCCCCCATATTACATTGAGGGCCTCCTCCCTGCAATGATCCCCTGAACTTTTAAATTTTCTTTATTGTGCTAAATGTGGTAAAATTGCCCCCAAAACATTTTGAACATTTAAAAAACCCACACTGGGGAAGAGTAGCTTAGGGATGTCTTGGGGATTCACACCACCTGTGGGCACATGTTGCTTGTAGACTGCACTTTCCCCACCCCAGGTCTAGAAGATAACATAGAGAATGAATAATTTTGTCTACAGATCACTTTTTATGTACAAGTGAAAGAGAAACTACAAGAATAAGCTTCTTATCTAATTATAGAAACAGTAAAATGTGACGTATCAACTGATGATGACAGTAAAGGTCAAATTTATAGTTATTGATTTCATATCATCTTTGCTCCAGTTTCAAAATCCATATTTTCAGACATTCAGATCTGAAGATGCCAGCCACAGATGCAGGTGAAATGTCAGGAGAAAATGCTGCTAGATCATGGTCATACAGCCTGAAAACCACATGACATGCCTGTGATTCCAGCTGTGAAAGCCTTTGGCAATATATCATAACATATTTAGCTTCAAATATAAATTATGCTTAAATCATTGTACTCTGTTATGGTCTTTCAAACCATTATTGCAGTATCATAGATCAGTGGAATTCCAGGTGTTTTGGACTTTAGCTCCCAGAACTCCTGACAATTGAGTTAGCTAGCTGAAGCTTCTGGGAGTTGAAGTCCCAAACTAACAAAGGACCAAAGGCTGAAAATCACTGTCATAGTCAAAATGTAGAAGGAAGGTGGTATTTTAATTTTTTGCCATCTTTTTTTTTTTACTTTAAAGCTACTTCAACATGTTTTTTAAAAAATGGCACCAGGAGATGTGACCTTGTATACCACCAAAACTGAGCTCCTTGCCGATATTTACAGCTGAGTTATTGCCCCTTCAAAATTGGGATTATAATGAAAGTGCTGGCACAACTTTACTATAGCAGTACCGCTATAATAAAATTTACAAGGTGCAATCAAGTCTCTGAAATGTCTAAGCCAGTGTCATCTCTTGATGTATTTCTTGGGAGCATAATGGATCAAGAGACTGACAACTGTGATGATTGTGTTATTGAAATGGTTATCAAAGCAATGCTGGCAGGTACAAGGAAGTCATTTTATTTCCAGCATTTCTTGTTGCCCCTATGGGAGAAAACCCGAGATTTTGTGGGGTGCGGGGAGAAAAAATATAATGGAAGAGTTTGTGTATGAGGAGGGGTGATTGCTACAAATTTGCAGTGCTCTTAATTGCAGAAATGCAGAGGGATGCACTAATATTACGGTCAAATTTTTGTCATTGACTTTTACAGTGATTGTCATAGAAACTAATACAATCCAAATTACGAACAAGATTGGTTCTATAGGTTTGTTCTTAAGTTGAATATGTATGTAAGGTAGAACAGGTACATTTTAAGTGTAACTCCAGCCAAATATATATGTGTGTGTGTGTGTGTGTGCTTTGCTGTCTGTACCTTGTTCAGAAGATTTCACTTCACTTTCTGACCCTATGATAATGGGATTTTGAAAAATTTGGCTTGTTGTGGAAACAAGGATTGGTGAGAAAGCTTCAGTTGTGATACCTTTTCCCCAGGATAACTCTTTCAGGAGTGAATTTCCCTTCCTAGGGATAGATTTTTCTCACTTCCTGTTGTCTCACCCCCATTTGTAACTAGGAATCATTTCTAAGTCAGACTGCCTGTATATTAAGTTCGATCACAATACGTAAGAATAAAATAAGACTTAAAGAAGTGTTGAGATATATGAAAAGTACAGATTTATCTTAATATCATTTTCCAATCTGTATCTGGTATTCTGAGTTTTTAAAGAACTGTTTCTAATGGAATCTAAGCATTTAGAATGATGCTACATCTTTTTATTTAGATAATTATTTAGCAATATCAGACTCTAAAATGTTCAGAATGCATAAGATGTCAAAGGAAATGGAGATCAATTACATTTCCTACATGCAAGGTCTTTTGCAGAAGCAACAATTAACATAATGTTCCAATTATGTAACAAAATAATAGTCATTAAAACATAACATGTGCAGGCTTCATAGTATTTGAAATTTGAACTAGGAAGCACAGTACACTTCTGCTTGTGATAATCAGTGAAATTAAAAGACCTAATACATTCCTTCAAATTGTTTCATAGAAATGAAGTAGTTGAATTGACATGCATGCATCAACAAAATCTTCCAATATAGATGATAATGGAGCTACTAAGGCTGTTGATGGCTTTGTGAAGGTGCTCAAAGAATGTATTTCAAGATTGGCAGACTACTGGATATGATCTACTGTGAAACCAAAGGAACTCAGTTACATACTGTAGAGAGAAGTATGATAAAATATTTAAGATATTTTTTTCCAATAGAGAGTCAGCATAGTATAGTAGTTTCAGTGTTGAACTAAGATTTTGGAAGCTTGCTCAACCATGCAAATCACAAGATGAGCTTTGATAAATATCACTCCCTTTACCTAAGACAGTGATTCTCAACTTTGGGTCCCCAGATGTTTTTGGCCTACAATTCTCAGAAATCTCAGCTAGACTACCAGCTGTTAGGAGTTCTGGGAGCTGAAGGCCAAAAACATCTGGGAACCCCAGGTTGAGAACCATTGACCTAAGAGGATGGCATTGAGTCGGAATATATCTTGCCAAGAAAATTCTAAAAAGTAATTGCTATAAATCAAAGTCAACTTGAAGCTACATAACAACAATCTTTTTCAATGAATATATTTCTTGCACTGAAGGCAGTCTTGTTGTTCTTCCAAGTTATTCTCATAATAATTAGAGCTAAAATAGGCTTCTCCAAGACCACATACAATCAGATCCATAGCTAAAACAAGAGTTGAATACAAAGTTCTCAAATCCAAAACTTCCATATGTATAGAAAGCTAATTTAAAATTGTAAGAAACTTTTAATTAATTTGTTGTCGAAATCTTTCATGGCCAGAATCATTGGGTTGCTGTGAGTTTTCTGGGCTGTATGGCCATGTTCCAGAAGCATTCTCTCCTGACATTTCACCCATATCTATGGCAGGCATCCTCAGAGATTGTGAGGTCTGTTGGAAACTAATTAATTCCTTTTTATGCTAACTTTATTAAACAACATTTTATCATGTAAAACAACATATAGGAAAAGACAATATGTCAAACTACAATTAATAAAACTACACTTCAAAACTAGACTAGAACACTATCAATGTTGATCAACATAATACAGTGTAACTATAAGAATAAAAAGAGGGAAGAACAAATGGCTTCCAATTTCCTTCCCAATGGTTAGATAGAGTGTATTTCTACATATTGATTAATTCAACTATTCTTCAGATCCTAGTACCAATAATTTCCCCTAATATTTCTTCAGAAATACAATTATTGGTTCTCAGTCTTTAATCACACTACCTATTTTTTTCTCTAATTAAAATTACTTGTCCATCTTTAACAATAGAACCCTCATATTATTAACATGAAGGAAAAGTATGTAGAAGAGTTAATTGTAAGAAATATAATTAAAGCATGGGTGTTATAATGCAAGGATATTGTTATCAAATCACATGCAGAACATTGTCCCATGATGCCTGTTTCCTTCATACAAAGGCTGTTCCCCTGAAACTTTATAAAGGTATTAAATTTTTGTTCTGGGAAAAAGAAAGTACTGTCAAACCTGATAGACTTCATGAACTTACACAGAGGTCAAAGGAATAAGACACTTAAAGAACATTTTAATTCCAGACTGAAAAATGTGTGTCTCATAGAATTAGTGGCGGTAGCTATGGAGTCAGGGAACCGAATAATATGTTCCATAGGCTTTTCAGTAATACAGACATCATAGTAATCTTACCATTGTCAGTTGATTAATACACACAGGGACACACTTATTAAATAAAAATGAAAAGGGCAAGAGGAGGTCAAGAAAGTGAAAATCTGATTTAAGTTTATTTAAGTGGCCTTCCCCCCCCCCTCCAAATTACATAGTAAGGATTATTAAAGGGATATATGCAAAAGATAGACGAAGCAATCATGCCTCTTTACATGGCTTCCAGATACTATAATATTAATCTCTTGTGACTTTATCACAAACAATAAAATCAGTGTTTCTATACATTTAAGAATCAGCAATCCATGGAACCCACCACATGATGGAAACTTCAATTGAGGGTTCTAGGTGTTTCACCATTTTTAAAGTGTAGGTTTCCCCCACAATTCCTAAGTTAATTGGCAATCAACTTATTTTTCAATTTTCTGCATAGAGACATGTAAAAATGCCCAATTTAACATGTGATGAAAATCCCCTCTTGCCCATTTATAAATAAAATGATGACATCGTCATAGGGGAAGGAGTCGAGATGGGCAGTATAGAATCCTTTCTTTTGCCATAATCTTTAGATATGAGGAAGTAATTTATTTATTTATTTATTTAAACAATGGCTAATGCTCCTTCAGGTGGTGTGAATCCCACTGAAATAAGTATTTTAAAAGGATGCCTTAACTCAGCTTCATTGGAAGGGTATTGCGGACAGACGAGCCCAGAAAAATTGGTTTCTTAAGACTGATGTATTTACTCTGGTTTAGCTGAAGGAAATGAGGGCAAATGACCCCAGAAAAAGAGGGTTTTTAAGAATGATGCCTTAACTCTGGTCTAGCTGAAAGGAATGAGGGCAAACAATAGGGGAGGAGACATGTGACTCCCATATAATGGCAAATCCAATGAATAAAACATTAGGTGTAATGAGAGTAGGAAAATCTTCTGTTTAATTTCAAAATGGGCCATGGTGAAGCTTAAGGGAAAACCAGAGATTTACTTCATCTTACTTATACCGAGGGATGAAGTCATTGGTCAGAGATGTACTTTGGTTGTTTAGTATAATTGTTTCCATATGTCTACTATATTTCTTGATATGGCCAAACTACTTACCAGTGGTCAGCAACAGGCCACTGTTGCTGCCATCTGATCACCAGCCACAAGCAGCCCTCTGGCAGAGGCTTGGTAGTGATGCCATTTTTCCTGGTAGCATTTTTCACCATGACCTCACCAGAAGAGACATAGTCAGCAAGCCTCTGCCAGTGAAGAACATGCAGGTCAAGAATAGGACTCCACAGTCACCTATGTACCCACCGCCAAGACACTACAATTGGAGGGCCATCATGAGGGATCACCTAAGTAAGTAAGCCAGTGAGCTGCTAGCAACCAGTGACACAATGATGGATCCACTGGACAAGTAGACAGCATTTCGAGCCAGATCCATCCAGGTGTCCACACCTCCAAACTTTGGAAGCTCAAGAGTAAATCTAGTTTCTTCTTGAGCCAAATTAAGGTCTGGATGCAACCCTCTGCTGCAAATCCAACCCTACAAAGTATGGACTCCCTGCAGCATCTGAGAGATGAGTTTACATTATTTGGTCAATGTAAGTAAACATGGCCAAAGAGTAGCATAAAGTTCCAAACTTTAAGCTATCTTTTCTTTTAGCATACCTCATGCAGATTCTTCATGGGCTATATATATTAATGTGTTTAGATAGTGAAGAAGAAATATATCCTAACATTCTACATTAAAAAAGAAATACTGAAGAAAATGATTTAAATGAAACATATCATCAAAGGATTTAAAATTACAAAAAATGAAACAAGCAGCAAGAGAATAAAATATCAGGACCAGAAAGGCAAATTCGAATCATGTCAGAATAGATTTTTAAACTTAGACCAATGTAACGGAATATGAGTGAAAGAGGCCAATTGAATCTCCTGAAAAGAGTTCCATAACTGGATTAATGGCAGAAAGAAGATTTTCTTAAATATTCTGCCCAATCTAACAATTATATGAGAGTTTACTATCCTTTATCTTATTGTTCCATTTTTGCTCAATTGTGCACTTTTCAAAAATTAGTACTGCTTCAATATGACAGCTTGTTTAATTAGTTTTCAAAAAACTTTTTCATCTGTTTTAGCTCTATTTCCTTTTAATCTTGCAGTAAGCTACCTTGAATTCCACGTCAAGAGAAAGGGACAGAATTAAACAAACCAATAATAGTTTCATAATTTCATGACATCAATAAGTCAGCATACATTGCTCACAATGCATATACAAACACAATTCAATGGTGCCTGCTTAGCATACACAATTTCAACTCCCCCCCCCCCCGAGACGTTGTCCTTGGGGCTGAACGTGGGTTACACCTTTTCATGGTTGCTGCTGTTTTAGCTGCCTGTGGACTGCCACTCATAGGATTGAGTTCTCATGGAATATTTGCCAGTAACAGAGGTGACATGGAATTAAAGTGTCCCTTCAGCTGAGTCAACAAAAAGAGATGTTTCACTACTATAATTCTGTTGCCTGTAAAATGACAACTGTTGGGTTCATAACATAAGACTTGTGGAATCTAGGACTGCTGGGCTGTCAAGGATCATCTCATCCAACACTTAGGAAAGTGGGAAACCCACAGAAACTCATATGACACTTTAACCTCTGTTTAACATCTTCCATTGAAACAATGCCTGACATTCTCCAGGGTTTGAGATGAAAGAGATTGCAGGGAGAGTAAGTGGATAGTGTATAAGATCATAATTACACACAGCGTTCATCCAACTGCAGTAATGAGGGCAGATAGTAAGAAAGTGAGCTGTTACACCAGGCGGTCTCTCATTTGGGATGGGAATGAGTTTTTGGATTTAACACTCTTGATTGAAGCAGCCTTTTTATACCTCTAAAGTCTTTGTTATTCCACCAAAATGGCCCATAACTCCTACATGCATTTATAGGACTAATGGGCCATTTTGGTGAAATAATGCTCACATGCCATAATTATTAAAATGACTTTTAACCTTGTTGGATTTTTAAAAAAATATTCTATTATATATTTTTGTATCAGCTATTGGAGGATCACATATTTCTAACCCCTAATTTACTGGTCCAGTGATACAGTTTTTAGTTAATTCAGAATTTGTCCCTAATGATGAAGGTGAACATGTTTCACTCTTCGTACAATAGTGTTTCTTACATCACTCACTTCAAAATTGGGATAACCCTGTCATTTTATTGAGTCGGACCTTGGATCTCTGTCCCCAGGTACTGCCCAGATGAGACTAGCAATATTGCTATTTATTCAGCTGGCTATTTCCTCAGAACCAAATAGAAATCTTCCATCTCTTGTTCACAATGAAGCTGCTGTTGAAATTAAGTATAGCAAATTCTATACAAATAAGGAATTTCTATATTCTTCTAAGAATATATAAGATGAAGAGGGCCATTGCTTGCATTAAGATTGTGTGGATAGATATTGTGGTGCCATCTATTCTTTCTTTTATGCTACAAACACATATATAGAAATCCTAATGATTCAGCAATTTATTATGAATAGAACTCTACTGCTTCATTTATGAGTTTGTAATTGTTGTATACAAATTATAAGCATAAATGATGAAGGTGAATACCAAATAGATTACCAAGCATAAAATCAGTCATGCATGATACAGCTTAAATCTCTGATAGTAAAGCTCCATTGGTAGGGACAATGCAAAAGTTGGTGGAAATGCTTGCAAGACCCTTCTTTGTGCATTAATAGTGTGTAATGGTCCATTCCACTAGCATTAGGCATTTTTTTTCAGAGTTCTGCATCAGTTAAGGAAAGACAAAAGAAACATTATTTCCACTTTCTAGCAAAGGGAGAAACTTCTTAAGGCCTTGGTTTCTGGGACAAGTGATTTTCCAAGCCATCCTTACCAGGACACCCTGGTTTTAATGTCCAACCTGGAAATCAAACATTACAGAAATAGGACACTTGAGAGCTGTCAAGTTTCCTTCAAGATCTGAGTGATAAGGACTTTCTCTGGTTTTCCTTATTACTCCTGGTCCCTGTTCATTCTTCTGCTGGCTCAGAAACAAATCATACTCACAAATGCAAAACACATGGAGAAGATCCAATGAAACAACTGAGCTCACTCTAGTTGACATTTTTTTTCCTGTCAGGAGCAACCGGAGTTGCTTCTGGAGTGAGAGAATTGGCCGTCTGCAAGGACGTTGCCCAGGGGACACCCGGATGTTTTGATGTTTTACCATCCTTGTGGGAGGCTTCTCTCATGTCCCCGCATGGAGCTGGAGCTGATAGAGGGAGCTCATCCCTCTATCCCGGGTGGGATTCGAACTTGGCAGCCTTCAGGTCAGCAACCCAACCTTCAAGTCACAAGGCTTTTATCCCCTAGGCCACAGGAGGCTCCTTAGTTGACATTAGTATCGGGATTTAGGTGATGGTGTGCATGAAAAATAATATTTTAGTGATTTTGCACAGAAATACAGATTGTTGTTTACAAACCACATAATTGTGTGCAAAAACCTGCTTCTAAAAGCACAAACATAACTCTCAGAGCCAAACAGCTAATGATTTTGTATAAAAACCCACAATTTTTACCTTTAAAAAAAGGTGTTTCTGAACAGGAAAGGTTTTGTGTGATTTTTTTTGTTTTAATTACAGACAGCATTCTTTGCACAAACCCCACATGAATTTCTGCACAAGTCGATTTCGTAAAATACTTTAGATTGCTTAAATACCAAAAAGAAATTGTGTAGAAATATATTCTGCTCCTAAACTGGGGGAAAACTCCACAAATTCTTCATCACTGCATGTAAAAATGAAATAGTGAAATGTTTATATCCCTATCCTTTAAGGACTCTGGGCAATGAACAACGTGAATTTAGCTCCATGTAAACATTGGGGCCTTCTGATAGCTGAAATGTAAATAAGATTCTCATAGACTCAGAATATAACTCACCCTGAGACTTTATGTTAGTCAATCAAAACTCTTATAGCTCTTGTTTGCATTTCTGAGATGTCCTGGCAAAGACGAAGCTTTGAAAATCACCTTGAAATTTTGCAAGAGGGTCTAATTTAGCAGCAATTTAGTATGTCTGCATGGATCTACTTTGAGAAACTTCACTAGCTGACAAAACAACACCTTGTTGCTTCCCTCTGTGTCATTATTATTCATGAATGTGTATACCACCTTTCCACAAAGGTACATATGGCAATTTATATCAAATCAGGTCTTTACAAAATAAGATGAAAGCACTGTCTAAAAGCCAAACTAGTCAAACAAAAAATAAAAAATAAAACGTATCACCTAAAAAAACAAGAGCAGGTTTAAACAACAGCTGCTTTTAAAGTAATAGATCACATTTTTCTTGTTGGGTGCCTTCAGGTTATTTCTGACACTAAAGTCTAGGGTTTTCTTGACAAGATTTGTTTTGGCAGGGAGGGCTGTATACACTTTACCATTTTATTAAATGGATTTTTTGTTGGTTCAAGTTACATATGAACTAACCTAAAAGATGCCATTTCAGTAATTCACCCATATGTTGCCCTAAAATGAAGAAAAAAACTTACCAAGAAATATCGCAATATACAGTATGCTTGTGAAGTTGAAGTTTCGCCCCACTATTTTTTAATATTGCTGTTTCTGACATCATGGTTATGTCCAGCCATTCTTGTGCTTAGAGATTAGTCTGTTGGTCCTGTGTAGAATGGAAAGGAATATTTTATATTGCTCATTGGGAAAAATTGTAAGTAATCCATATTACTTGGATTATGGCATTGGTTTATCTTATAGAATTGTTAGAGTTGAATAGTTTTAGCCAGGAAATGTAGGTGGTATCTCTTAACTATTATGATTATAATTACTATTTTGCTACATGGAGCTGCTATTTTACTACATGTAGCAAAATCCAAAGCCCAGTTAAGCGTTGGTGGTGTTTATGCTCAGGAAAACCTCTTCCACTGCACTTCTGTTCTAGATAAATTGCAGGGAACATTTTTTACTGAATGGAGGAGCTGAAATAGAAGGGGAGGATGGATAAATCATGTTGTGCATGATGTCTCCACAGTCCTTGGATTTTAGCCAGATTTTATAGTAAGGACTAATTCATAATATTGAAATAGTTTTTGTTGTGCACATAACAATTTGTATACTTCACCTTCCATTGATTTCATCTGTGATCAGCTATCTTTCATTTTAATTAGCATAATCTCATCAAGTATTGAATTCAACCATAATGACCTTGTAAATCAAGAGGAAACCTGCACATTGTCACCAGCTCCTGCAGGCTTAGTTGGAGTAAGATTTTAATTAATTTCTCACATTATCAGGACAGCCCAAAGGACAAGCCCACAAAACATCTTTAGGTTAAATGGGCCAAAACTTTATTATATAGCTGGCAATAGACAAATCTAACACTGAAGAAATCAAATGCTTAATGAAAACATAACTCATAACCTGCCTTAAATATCATCACATTTACTGTTCACTGTTGTTCAGTAGCAAAAAAATGCATTTTTCTCTCAGTATTTACACAAGAAATTATTCTGCACAGAAACTGTACAGAAATAATTGTTTTCTCTGATGTGGGGAGAAAACTGTGGGAATTGTCCTCATTCACAAATAAGACAATGTTCTCAATGAAATTATAGGGTACTGTAGGACTGGTAATTTAAAATCTAACATTCTCTCAGCTCTATAGAAAGGTAAAGGCAATTCTCCTATGAACAAATCCAATAATAATAAAAGACTAGCTATGCATGTATCACAGTTAGGTAAACAATTCTGTTTATTGTACTAAATGTCATAGATATGATTAGCCACCTGCAGGATAAAAGTTCTGGTTGTGTGCTTGATAGTGATGATTTTTTTCCTGCTTCTCCCCAAGGTTCGAGGTGAGTTACAACATAATTAAAATAAAATAGATAAAAACAGAAAACCATTTGCAGTGATCTCCAGGCCCTCATTTCTGTCTTTGAAACCACAGTTGTTGAGCTTCAGAAGGCTTGTGGACAAAGCCTCAAGTATGTGATGTTGAATCCTATTTTGATAGCTCATCTGCAGTAATGAAAATAATGGTCTTAGGAAAGGAACATGCCACTCTAAGGGCCCTTCCACACTGCCCCTATATCCCAAGATCTGACCCAGATTACTTGCTTTAAACTGGAATATATGAGTCCCCACTGCCAGATAACCTGGGATAACAGATAATCTGGAATCAGATCCTGGGATAAAGGGGCAGTGTGGAAGGACCCTAAGAAACAGAAAAGTGCCTCCTTAGAAAGGACCCATTGGTTTTAATGGTGTTTAATGGTCTGTGAGTAACCATCAAGTAGTGTAAGGGTGTCAAGTATTACAACGGTATTGGGAAGAAATATCTTGTTAATTCTGGCTAACATTTGGGGGGGTTAATGGCCCATTTTTGAGGTAAATATTAATGATTTAACATAGTTTCCCCAAAAAAAAGGTGTACCAGAAAAATGCAGAAAATGAGTTTCCACTATAATCTTCAAATTAGGCAAATGAATGCTTTCAAAGCCAATTGCTATTAATCCAGGTGTTACTAGCTACTGTCAATATTACAGTAGAGTCTCACTTATCCAACATAAACGGGCCGGCAGAATGTTGGATAAGTGAATATGTTGGATAATAAGGAGGGATTAAGGAAAAGCCTATTAAACATCAAAGTAGGTTATGATTTTACAAATTAAGCACCAAAACATCATGTTATATAACAAATTTGACAGAAAAAGTAGTTCAATACATAGTAATGCTATGTAATAATTACTGTATTTACGAATTTAGCACCAAAATATCATGATGTTTTGAAAACATTGACTACAAAAATGCGTTGGATAATCCAGAACGTTGGATAAGCGAGTGTTGGATAAGTGAGACTCTACTGTATTACCAGTTTTCTTGATAGACTAATTTAACCCACACACTAAGAAAACCACAACAAGAAAGAAAATGATAGTTTTACCATATACTTTCCATTTCTTGAATAGCCACAAAATGATAATTAATTCTCAGTTTTTTAAATTTACAAACGCAATAGTTTACAAACAAATGCCAAGAAAGATTAGTTTTGCTGTAATCCTTGTTATGGAAGTTATTCAATATTTTGGATTGATAATTCTGTTATTATAATAACCTTTAAAGCTTTAACAGTTAATCCCAACTCTTGCTTCAGTTATGGAACCATATCAGAATTTAAATTAATAATGGAGGTCTGGGTCTTAACTCTTTTGGCAAGGAACGGAACTGAAGAGCCAAACCTTTAACAATCTGTGGCTGTTTCTCAAGCAGAGTTGAAAAGGCAGTTGCAGTTCAGAGTATTGATCTTCACATCAGGAGATAGGAACAGCTGTATATGATTTTCCATGAGATAACAGGAAGTTTGAGAGTGGAGTTTAAAGGGCAGACATTGAGGGAATCTAGTTTCCCAACATCCCCTTCCATGCTTTCTCTGTTGAACAGAGTTTAGATATCTTTTTGAAACAAACATATGACCCCGTTTTCCAAATCTCAGTGTCTGGACCTTTTTCTCGGCTTCTCTGAGTGGAAAGGGGGAACACTCAGAACATGAGCACTACATAAAAATTGTGTCTGCCTATATATTTTCCTACTTCTTTAGGCTTTGTATTTTTACTGGCAGTTGTGGTTAATGTACCATGCTTAATGACACAACTATGAGCTACCTTTTGTCACATCACCAAGACACAATTCCTGTAATATCCCAATCTCAGGTTTTGGTTCTCAAATCTCAGTGATCTATCAACTTTACACATGACACAGAAAAAAAGAAAGTGTCAGATAATAAAGGTAACACTAAGTACAGTATTGTTACAAAAGTACTAAGTCACTACTGACTGACCTTCTGTATTAAGCCTTATTATAAATGAGATAGTTCCAGTTCTGTATGCATAACTGTTTAAATGTCTGGGTTGCTGTACTGTCTGGTATAACTGACAAAAGAAAAAGGTGAATTTAAGAAAAGCCATGTTGGTTCAAAGTTTTATTCATGCAATGGCCAACCTGCTGCCTTTCGGAAGCAGAACATGACTGCAATCTTGAATACAGCCATGCCAGAGGTGAGAGATAGCCATTCTAATTATGTCTCCTTGCATATAGCTAAAGCTGTCCATTTTTTCAGCCACCACTATATCTTGTGGCAGCAAATTCTATAGTCTAACTATGTGCTATTTTTTTCTTCCCTATATAAGAATAATTACATGCAAGCGTCATGCTTCCAGGAGTGTCATATTTGAAAACTGTTGGCATACTACCCATTGACTATTCGGCCCCACCTCCCCCAACTCATGGCTATCTAGATTTTTTTTTTTTTGCAATGCTACTATCCTCTTGCTAAAACCTTTTTTTTTTTTTTTTTTTGCTTAGCATCCCTGCTAGTAACTCAACCCATTACTGTTTTCTCTCCTCACTTAAAAGCATAGATGTGGAAATTGCAATGCTGGTGTTGGTCAGCATTTTGATAGTGACTTAGCCACATACATGTGGAGTTTGCACTTGCATAAGTTCCTTCATTTGACCTTGTGCTCTATTCATAAATCTTTCATGCCCAGCAGTGGCAAGTCTTGGGAGAACCTGATGCTGCTCCTTCTTACTAGATATTGGGGAAGTAAGAAGAGGAGCTTCAAACCATAAAGACCATGTTCTGAGCTCCTGGTGTGAGGAAAAGGTGGCTATACCTTCACTTCTTTTCTACAGCCAAACTGAACACAGCTGCTCTCTATGATGAGAATCAATTCCCTTTCTCTTGGTCCCCACCAGTACCTCCCCTCTCTCACACATACATACACACAGGGAGATACTATATGCAACCTTTCTTCCAATTCAAAGAAACTTATGTGGTTCGGATTAGATAAATCTCATGACATTAGTTGGTATAAGATCCCATCTACACTGACCATTTAATGACATTCAAAGCTAGCTTCAAACTGAAGCGTCACTAGACAATAAAATCCCATGAAAGCATGCAAAAGAAATCCCTTACTGCACATCAGTACTCTGTGGGCCTAAGAGAGAAGTCGTATTCAGTCATTCCTGGGATATAGACATTTGAACCAGAAGTGCCATAGCTGAAGAGGGCAAAATGCTTCCCCCAATGAAATTTTCCTTCTGTTATCAAAATTCGAGCAAAAATTATTCATAGCGAGAACTTTGGCTTGTCCAATAATTAGGACACCTAAGCTGCATTTCTACTTGCTCAACTGAAGATACTGTGGTGCTACGTAAAAAAAAATTGAGCACTGCAGCAAAATTCCATTGAGGATGGTAGAATTCACATAGTGTTCTCTTTATGCCCTCCCAGGCTACACTTCTTATTCGCATACAAACCTCCATTAATAGCCAAATCTTCCATTTCAGACCAATTATCCTCATACATAAGTGTCTGATCCTCTTTTAATATCGAAAGATGTTTATCAGGCATGGCAACAAAAATAGTTTTTATTGTATGTTAAAGTCCATATTTCTTTTATTACAAGTGTTCTGGTGATCATGAGAAATTTTGGACATACAGTAGAGTCTCACTTATCCAAGACTCACTTATCCAACATTCTGGATTATCCAACTCATTTTTGTAGTCAATGTTTTCAATACATCTTGATATTTTGGTGCTAAATTCGTAAATAAAGTAATTACTACATAGCATTATTGCGTATTGAACTACTTTTTCTGTCAAATTTGTTGAATAACATGATATTTTGGTGCTTAATTTGTAAAATCATAACCTAATTTGATATTTAATAGGCTTTACCTTAATCCCTACTTATTATCCAACATATTCGCTTATCCAACATCCTGCCAGCCCGTTTATGTTGAATAAGTGAGACTCTACTGTATGTGCTTTCAGCATCAAATCAGTGACATAATAGAAATATTGGATTTTTTTTGTTTTACTCCTTACAGTTTGGGCTTTTGGATGTTAATATAATGTCCCTTTTTCATCATATTACATATTTTCTGTTAATCAAAATATAAAAAAATATATATAAAGATGTATATTTTGGGAGGGGACACATTGTAAGCCCCAAACAGAAAAGGACAATTGATCAGGTCTAGCTATAATTACTGTACCAAAGTACTCAATTAGTTTCATAGCTCAGTAGGGACAAGGACATGGTTCCCTAAAGCATAATCAAACTTTCTAGCAACTACTGCACACTGGCTTTGCAGTGAGCCATGGATATTTTCTGGACTATGTCTCTTGAGAGCTGATATTTCTCTTATGATTTGAGGTAGGAGGGTGAAGAATAATGTTTGCCACCTGTTCAAGGTAATGCTACATGCTTGCCTTCCTTCGCGGTCTCATCATTGTTTTCTTTTCTTTCTTCTCAAGACTACATGGTACAATAAATCACACCTAAAGGTGGTGATTAATAATGAGACATTTCACAGCAAAGGCTGTGCCAAAAAGAAAAAAAGTGGCTGCAGAAGAAGAAAAGGAAATTGAGCAAACAGGCAGGGTTATCTGTCACCAAATGACAAAGTTCAAGTTTAAGAAGCAGCTTGTCAAATACAATCGACTGAACGAGTGATAGATTAGATCTTAATAGCACTAAAAGTAAGCTATAAACCATAGCAACCTCTCACAACTGAAAAGCTTCTCCTTTAAACACTTGATGATGAAATGCAGTAAAACAAAATAAAAAATGGGACCCGACAACTAGTGATGTTTCTTCTCTACCCCAAGAACGGGAAGCATGTTCGCGTTTTGCAACACCAAGGTCAACCTCATATTTTCTTTTGTTATGAGAAACTGACTGAGATCAATCTCACAGCTTTCCTGATTTTTTTTAGTCTGTTAGAAACATCCCATGGATCTCTTTCCAATTTACTAGAGCCCTGATAAATAGGTATACATCACACGTCCTTTCCTCTTCTCCCACCTTCTTCAGGTGCTTGTGTGTAAATCCTCCTGGTCATTTTTCTTTCCACATTAAATGTGTTGGTAAAAATATATTTCAGTAAAAATATAGGTTGCCTTATACTATCCTTTGTCCTTTCCCCCTGATCATGGCAGTCTTACTACTTAGAATAAACCACCCACAGGTTTTTCTTCCACTCAAGACTTCTCTTGCTAATGACAAATGACAATTGCAAGAATGGGTTGCTGTGAGTTATCCGGGCTGTATGGCCATGTTCCAGAAGCATTCTCTCCTGGAACATGGCCATACAGCCTGGAAAACTCACAGCAACTCAGTGATTCCAGCCATGAAAGCCTTCGACAACACAATTGCAAGAATGCTTTGCATTTATGTTAGCCCAGTAGAGTGAATTAGCACAGGGCTTAGGAAAGTTAAATGAGAAGTTAAAACATTTGCTGTTTTAAGAAAATCAAAGGACATAAACCTAAGAGTAAATAATCTGTATGTCAAACAACTGGTTACTTAGAAAGATCAAAATGTCCAAACCCAGCTGAATACCTTCCACAGCCCCAACTGGTTCATGTTGCTTGATATAGCATTTGTACGTTAATTTCCAATAAGAATTATATTCATTGGAAGAAATATCTGATACGGAGAAAGATTAATGGTTTTCTTGTATTGCTATTTCATTTCATTTCATGATGTGATTTTAATCCTCCACAATCCAATAAATGTCCTTTTTAAAAATCTTAACTCCTTTGGGAAGCCTAAGGATCCCGCTGTAAGATATTATGCTGAAAACAAATGGGGGGTTGTGTGTGTGTGTGCACGTTTGTTGAAGACTTGAATGCAAACCTGAGATGGATTTCAACATTATATATCCACCTTTTTAAATAATAGTAATCCATATGCAATTGCATAAAATGACTCCTATATATGAATTTCTGGGTTATTACCCATGTTAAAGTTTTCCAACCTGCTTCACCAAATTAATAAAAAATATCTAGTTCAATCTTCTACCCCTATTATCTCAGTTGTTGAGACCGAAAGGCTGCATTTTGTATTAAGGAAATGAATGTCCTCAGACTGTCCACTCCTTTTCTGGTGCTCAATCCAACTATGGCTTTCCCTCAAAATGGCATCTATGGTGGCTTCCTGTCCTGATGAAATAAAGATCAAGTTCCAGAAAACAAAAGATACTTAAATCCTTAAATATGATAGAGAACACTATAATTTACATTCATCATTCTGGCCATTGACTATGCTGGAGGAAATTAGAGTACAATAATATCTAGATAGCTCAACTGCTCTATCGCTGCTTGGAATCGAAATGGTGACTCAGTATAAAGTATCTATCATAGAAATAAAATACACTTAAAAAAGAAAATAAGGACTTTAATAATATTTTGGGTGGTGATTGCTTACCCACAGACAGTAGTTCAGTTATCTGGAATCCTAGCATGATTTTACGTACTGTGCATAGCCTGCTGAATATCTTGGTGAAGATGACATAAGGACTGCTTTGATTCATTATTTGGTTAATTAATATCCTGCTTTTCTCCCATCATGGGACTCAAGGGGTCATGCAGCATCTTTTAAAAAGTGCAATTTTAAAAGTTTAATCACAATTCAATTAAATTTGACATTAAAAACCCAAAATAAAACAGCATTAAAATAGAATGAAATAGAAAAAAACCACTATAATCCCCATTAAAAGTTTTATTTGCTGTGACATATTAAAAACTGAATCATTTCTTAAATATATCCCTTCATTTTATTTTATTTGACTGCTTTCAACACAAATTATCTCAATGTAAAGTTACAGTTTGCTGATCAAAATTAACAGGTAACTGTAAGTGCTAAGTCAATGATGTTTGTCAAATATAGAACAAATCTACAAGACAAGGTTTAAACGTATGTGTTATCAACACAGCAAATGCAGCAACATTCCCAGTGTTTTCTATTGCCAATCATCACTGCCTTCCTGCAAAAATGGATCAATATACATGGCTCATCAAGCATTCAGCCCATGGGTTTCACCTTTGCTTCTGAAGTCTGTTATATGATAAGGCAAGTGCAAAGGTGCCCTTCTCCTTCCTATGATAATATCTTCCTAACATTTCTCTATCAAATTTACTTCTGTCGGAAGCCTAGAAAGCTGTTGTCTGTTTGGAGACTACGATGAACTTGCATTGCTCCCATTCATTTTAAATGAGCTTTCACAGGGAAGAAACACATCCCTCGTGTAGCTGCCAATGAAATCAGCTTGCTTCTAGAGATGACAGGGGATGCAGGAGAAACGAAGAACCATGAGCAAGTTCACAGGCATAGATGTCACCCTCACATTTTTATCCAGTTTACTTTTTCACTCATTTTTCTGCCAATAATTATTTGATAATACTCAGCCTCGTGACTTTCATCTTTAGGGAGAAAAATGGAAAAGTAATACTTTGCTACTCAGAAATACGGGAAACGGGTTTTTACTAGGTCAAACTGGTTGATTCATCTATTTTAAGTCCATAACAAAGATCATGCTAAAAACCAGAACCAGAACAGGAATGGGAGAAATATAGGACTCATCTACCTAACACAAAGTTTGACAAAGGATATATCCTTTACATTATGTTATTCTGTGTCTGAAGTCATCAGGTTAATTCTTTCTTTGAGCTGCTTTGAGTTTCCAAGTGGAGAGAAAAATGTGGTAATCATCATCATCATCATTATCTTAGCGGAACTTGGTTCATAGTCACTTGATTGTGGCATCAGTGGGATTATCACACAGTAGTGTTACATAGTTGATAAATATTGCTTTTTCTATTGCAACTCTACAACTCACCAAAATGATATGCTCAGGAGCCATGGGGGATTTTGCAAGTGGTAGTGAAAAACATAATTTTTCCAAGCTCTGTTGTGTTATATTTCTCTGTTCACCATATTTGCTCCCTCGCTTACAAAATTACTGCACATTAGACCAAGTGTCTATCAAAATTCTGTAAATGCATCCTTTTTTTAAAAGGCAAAGAGATTCCTTGTTCTTAAAATATGAGTTTTCCAAGTACTGATATTTCAAGGAGCATGCTGACTCCCATTAGAGCAGTGAGCATTGTCAAGTTGCAGACAGAGGAAGACCAACCTAATGGGTTCTGTGATTGGCACCATTAATGACTTCTACTGTCTGTTCTTGCTCAGCCTAGCATGAACTGCTAGGCAGCAGTCCCCATGATTCTTCATTGCTGAAAAAAATCTATTGAACTACCAAAAAAACCTACTATGGCAAATCTCCATTTATTATTGCCTTGCTTACATGGTAGGGTCAAAACAATCAAATATCAAAACACAGCAATAAAACAGTTATCCAATAAAAACATCAATTACAATAAAAAAACAATCGTTAAAATCAACATAAAACATACAATGTCTCCAGTGTTAACATTGTATGTTTTATGTTGATTTTAACGATTGTTTTTTATTGTAATTGATGTTTTTATTGGATAACTGTTTTATTGCTGTGTTTTGATATTTGATTGTTTTATCGGGTAAGGCCCCATGTAAGCCGCCCCGAGTCCCTTCGGGGAGATGGGGCGGGGTATAAAAATAAAGTTATTAGTTATTATTATTAGGGTCGGAGTTCCAGCAAGTATGGAATACACATCCTTAGAATCAATGTATTTTAAGGAAAAATAAAGATCACTAGACATTACTCCAGGAAAACTGTGAAGTAGGACATGTCAGGGAGAGTATTTCTTGCTGTATTAAGTCTATTGCACCGCGCCTCAATTGGATAACAAAGACAATGAACACCATGAATGCAGGACTGCTATTATTGCAAGGGAGCTGAGGTGCTTTAACATCAATATAGTGGCTCTCCATACTAGATGCTAATAAAGACATCAAGGAAAAATTTTACTGGGTGATTTTAATGCTAGAGCTGGACAAAATTTCAACCTATGACCAGGAACTATAGGGAAAGATGGGGTTGGAAACAGCAACTCAAATGGCATCCTACTTCTCACCAGATGTGTGGAACACAACCTTGTCATCACCAACACACTCTTCTGTAGAAGACCACCATAATGTACTTCTCATAAGAACTATGACAAGTGCAGATGACAGCTGGAGAGAGCACAGATTAATTTGATTCATGATAGCCATCAAGATCGCCCCCAACCGCAGACTCCAAGGATGAAAGGTAAGGTGTAAAATGAACACCCAAGCCCTTCAAGACTCCTCCAAACAAGCCCTTCTCCAAACAACACTTAAGGATCATCTACCCATAGAACACCTTGAAAATACTGAGGAACATTAGAATAAACTGAAGACTTCTGTCATCACAGCCTGTGAAGAAACCATTGAATACCAAACAAAAGCTGCTTCCACAAAGCTGAATAAAATCCCATGTTATCTACTTTGGACTATATATGGCAGTGTGGACTCAGATAACCCAGTTCAAAGCAGATATTGTGGGATTTTCTGACTTAATATTCTGGGTTATATGGCTGTGTGGAAGAGCCTTATGAAACACCAAGACTGGATTGATGAAAATGATAATGAGATCCAACAGTTCATCGGTAGGAAATGAAAAGCCTTCCAAATATGATAAACATAACCAAATATGCTGCTAAGAAGAAGAAAAAAGATCTACACTAGTGCAAAAGCTGAGGTCACAAGAAGGACCAGAGAACTCAAGAGCATCTGGTGGACAAATAATAATAATATAATAATGGCTCGGGGTGGGTTACAGAATAATTGAAACACATAAACATTGTAAAAATACCACAAATACATATATTAAAATGTATTTCTATAAAAGATACAGGTTAAAATTTATTTCTATAAAATACGTATTAAAATACACAAAACAGAGATTAAACAAAGGGCACACATTTAAAATAGATGTTTCAAAGCTCATGAAATCCAAAATCTCACAGATGTCCATTTATGACCCAGCAAATCAGGGCATACACCCTCTACACTCATCAAATGAAACAAAACTTCTAAATGACAAAAAATTAATTGCACTATGCTGGAAAGAGTACTACCATGATCTCTTTAACAGCAACTCCAATGTGGCTGAAGGGGTCCTCTTGCAATCTCAGAAAAAAACACTAATGAGCTTGTAGCATTGCCCAGTTTGGAGGAAGTCAGCAAAGCCATCAGCCAATTAAAAAATAGCAAAGCCAGCTGACCTGATGGGATCCCTGTTGAAACTTTAAAGATAATAGACCTGAATTGAAACAACAACTTCACCAGCTCATGAAAAGGTATGGGCGACCGAGAAGATTCCAGCAGACTTCAAGGATGCCACCATCATCACACTTTTCAAACAGGAGGAAAGAACCAACTCTGGAAGTATTGAGGTATCTTCCTTTTAACCTCCGCTAGGAAAATCCTCACAAAAATTCTTGCAAACTGCCTTCTACCTATTTCAGAAGACATCCTTTCTGAATTTCAAAATGGCTTCCATCCCTCCAGACATGTGGACATGATCTTCACTGTACAACAGCTTCAAGAAAAACAAAAGGAACAAAATCAACCTCTTTACACGGCATTGATTAACCTTGCAAAGGCGTTTGACACAGTGAATTCTGTCTCAGCCCAGAGAAAAAGCTAACTGAATCTTTAGGCTGGCAAATCCTTTAATGTAACTAGTTTTGCCTGTGGAAACGTTTATGACCACCATGCAAAATAGATAATCATTATGACTTCCCCAAGGTTAAAGACAGATTTTTGTTGGGTTTATCATCTGAGTCATAGGATGGTTACAAGGCTTTATCTTCTGAACCATAAAGGCCCTAGATGCAGTACTGTGTGCTGCAGATGGGGAAACTCTGGTAAGTGGGATAGCATAGGGAACAAAAGTGGAATA